>NC_092877.1:238043946-238357128 GCF_028372415.1 Notamacropus eugenii
CTCATGGTATGAATTTAATACAAGCATGATTCATCTGTTTGTGACATTTATGTCTTTTATCTTGGAGAATCAACTTTAATTACTCTGTTTTTACTTGGTGTATAATCATTTTGTGATTTTTTTTTTTAGTTTGGAGAGATTTGTGGCTAAAGAAAGGTAATCTATCAATTTGCCAATCATGTTTACTAGATACTCCATGTAAGGGAAGATCACAGAAAAGAATAAAAAGAAAAACAAACTGTCCTAGAATCTGTTCACTATTTACCATTTAATATGACTAATGTTATCCACCAATTTATGTCCCTATCTTTTGTGCTGTATATTCTTGAAACGATAAGGATTGACTGCTTGTTTGTTACTAAATGTCACATCATTTACAAAAGGGCACATGTAGAATATTATATAAAAGTGATGATTATTTGTGTCATATGATAATATAAAATAATTTCCTTTCAACACAGGAAAAAATAATTGAGTTCCCATATTAAACTTAAACCGTTACAAGTAGAGTGTAACAGACTATGCATTTCAAATGTGGTTGATAGTTCATCCTGCCTATGCGTCTACTCACCATGGCTTGTTTGGTTTGGTTCATTAGCATTGTTAGATGGCTTTACAGAATTCCAACCTCTTTGGCTATTGTAAAACTAATGATCTTTATCATTCTCTTAATAGAAAGCTGATGATTTTAATTACATGCGGTGATTCTAAGACTTTCCAAATCTCTAATTCAGTGTAGTTAAATGAAACTCAGAGAAATAAACCTATCAGCTTAACAGAATACATTTTATCACATAAAATTGCCATTCCAAAATGTTATTTGATAAAAATGATTAGATAATTATGTGTCACTCCTCAGATACTGCTCCTCATTCAAATGTGAATCTGATTTTCCTTTAGATGACATTCTTTTTTTCTACAACAATTTGGTGATTATTTTTGCTGGGCTGCTTAGAGTATATCTACTCATTGTAAATAAATGAATTGGTGAAATGCTGTACTTACTAAAAAATTTAATGGATAATGGTATGAGATGAAGGCATAAATTTAGATGTATTTATAATAAGGCAAATGCAATTTCACAATACATGGGATATAAAATAGGTTTTCTTTGAATTTAATCAACTATTATATATGTATACATATATGTACACATACACACATATGTACATATGTGTATATGTACGTGTTTAAATACGCATATATTCCATATGGGCTAGAAGATGAGATGAGAGGTAATCATCTTTATTTCTTCCAGTGAAATGGGACACCAGCAAATTTTACAATAAGCCCTGCCGCTGCATTCTAATATCCTCTAGGCATTGCCATCTGCCCTGCCACTAACTTGTCCAGATTCTGGCATGGTTAGGTAACTCAGCCAACTGAAGGACCCCTTGGCTTTGCTATATTTTCTATCCATCTTGTTCACTGATTTTCTTTTATGTGTCGTCCTTTCCAATTATATTTTTCTACTCATTTGCAATATTGCATTTTCACATTACGGTATTCCATTTATAGACCTGATGCCACTACTGGTTGGCATGGGACATTGACCCATGCCATTTCCAACCTGGACAAGATTGTTTCTCTTCAGTAAGCCTGGTGTCTCTCTAGTCCTGGGGATGACTGTATTGGTTCCAGATTTAGTGTAGACATTTAATCAACCCTTCTTCTCCTTCCCCTACCTACTGCAGCTCAGAACTCTGAGGCATCAATATCCCTGGTAGCACAGATTATAGGCACATACCACCACCAATCCTGGTCTTTTTTTTTCAGTTGTATACAATTACACACACACACACACACATATACACATACTTATACACAAACACACACACATTCTCCACAAAGTCCTTATAATGGCATATATATGGAGGTATGTTCTCTGAGGCTATTCTAAAAGAAAAAAACTCTTTAAATTTCTATCTTCCTGAAAAGACTTCAAGTATGGTTACAAGCAACAGAGTATTCCTTCTTTTTAAGGACCAAACTAGCTATGTAGAGAAAATCCAATCAACGTGTGCTCATGAGTTGTTGATGACGAACCATGAAATGAAAAAAAAATTGAAAACTGTCCTCAGTCTTTCAACTTCTGTAGTGATAGTTGCAGAGTGATAGGGAAAGGGGGCAAAGGTTCTGAGAATTGCATAGGATTTAGGCTATCTGTAAACATTAACTTAGCTATTTGTTCTCTGAATGTAAAGTAAGTAATTAATGAAGAAGCTAGATGGCTTAGTGGTTAAAGCACTGGGCCCAGAGTCAGGAAGATATGAGTTCAAATCCAGCCTCAGACAGTTACTATCTATGTGACCCTGAATAAGTCATTTGATCTCTATTTATCTTAATCAATTAGAGAAGGAAATGGTAAATCACTCTAGCATCTTTGCCATGAAAACCCCATGGTCAGCGCTGATATGCTGTGGTTGAGGGGATCATGAAGAGTATAGTCCTTGATCTTAAGAAAGGAAATGAAGGAAATAGGATTAGTTTGTCATGATTTGTTTTTCAAACTCCCTGCTGATTCCTATTGATCACTGCTTTATCTTCTAAGTACTTATTCACCAGGATTTTATTAAAAGATCAATGTCAATCTGAAGAGAAGTCTCTAGTGTTGCACTATGGAACTTTGTCCTTGTAATTATCTTATGGGGATTATCAATGACTTGGATGCATTCATAGAAGGCTTACTTATCATTATTTAATTTGTGGTGCATTGTCTCAGGCTATGAAAATATACAAATATTAGGGGAAGCTTACCTAACTAATTTTCCCTTTGGTTATTTTGCCCCATCTAGAATTTATTTTCTGAATAAATCTCTGAATATAGCTATTGTCAATATATCTATATATCTGCATATATATCTATATGTATTTTAGAATTATTGGTAAAATGACCCCAAATCTTATGAAAAACACTCAAAGGAACAATTATTTTAGAGTACAGGGAAGTTTTTTCTATCCTACAAAAAATGTAGAAAGTTGAGAGGCCTAAGTAGAACCCATAAATGATGCAGCAAACACATAAAGGACTTGCAGTAATAACTAAGATTCTCATAATCCTTTGGTCAGTATGATTTTTTTTTTTTGCCGAATATATTTAGGAGTCCAGGTTTATGCTACTATCCTGAGAGACTGGAATCTTCTTAAAAGACAAATGAACTTGAGGTTGCTAGACAGAAACCCTCTGATATTCTGGTCATTCTATCACCCCATGAATCCCTATAATCTTCTGGGCTGATGGTGCTGTTATGAGGGCTCAGCCCTGCCATGAGGCAGTGACTTGTGGTAGCAGCAAAAAGCAAAGTCCATGATAAGACCACATCATCCCCTCAAACTATCATCCTATAACTTTCCTTCCCAAAACTCTTTTTAAAAAAGCTTTCTATACTTATCCTATTCTTTCCTCTTTTTAACTCTAGTCAATCTGGTTTTTGGCTTCATCACTCAATGGGAATGATTGTCTTGGAAATTACCAGTGATTGTTCAATAGCCAGATCTATTTGGCCATCAATATACATCATCAACATATATCCTTCTTGACCTCTCTGTAGCATTTGATGCTATTGATCACTTTTTCTTGGATATTCTCTCATCACTGGGATTTAAGGACTCTGCATTTTCTTGGTTTTTCTCTTGCTTGACTTGTTCATCTCAGTTTCCTTGTTGGATTTCCTTGTTGGATATATCATAAAGTTAAGAGATGGCCCATATCTTGGGCCATCTCTTATTTTTTCTTACACTTTCTTGCTTGATGACCTCATATTCTATGCACTCAATTACCCTGTCTATACAGATGACTCTCATGTCTTTATATCTAGCTTTAATCTCTCTTATGAATTCTAGGCTTATATCACCTGGGCATTTTGAACTCAAAATCTCAAATGTAGTTCAATTCAACATGTCAAAGTGAAAATGCATTTCCTTCCACCCTCAAATCCACATATCTTTTTAACTTCTTTATTTATGTTGTGGAAAATATCCTTCCAATCATCTAGATTCATATCCTTAATGTTATCTTCAACTCCTTACTCTCTCACCTTCCATGATCATTCAGTTGCCAGTCTTGTCATTTCTACCTTCACAATACATCTCATTTCCATTCCCTTTTGTCTTAATAATTGTGGGCCAGAACCATATCTCTGATTTACTTATTTTTTTTCTTTTACACATTAAAGGGGCCATTCCTTGTTTACTTCTTAAAGAGACTTATTCACTGATGGACATTACCTCACTCTGATTGAGTACCTGAAAAGGTCAGGGTCTCCCAGTGCATCCTGGACCTCCTCTAGTCATCCTGATGAATATCTGGATCCAGATGGCCCAGGTGGGGAAGTAAGGCTGGTGACCTTGCAAGCCCTCCTTCACTCAAAACAAACTCAAGTCATGTCAAAATTTCTCGGGTGTCACAGTCTTCTTTGAAAAATGAAGGATGAATACAGACCTTTCACCTATCACTACCGTAAGAGCCTACTAATTGGTATCCCTGACTTAAGTCTTTCTCCTCTTTGTTTCTGTCAAAATGATTTCCTTAAAATACAGATCTGACCATATCATTTCTCTAGTCAATATACTCCAGGGGCTTGTTATTAACTCTAGGATCAAATATAAATTCTTCTATTTGGTATTTTAAACCATTCACAACTTAGCCCCAACATGCTTTTTTTCAGCGTTAGTATAAATTCTCCCATTCATGTGTTTGTTGGCCAAGGCAAACCTGACTTCTTGTTCTTCACACAAGATGATCCATCTACCTTCTCTATGCTTTTGTACTGACTGTCCTCCCAAACCTGGAACACATTTCCTCCTTGTTATTGCAAATTATAATCATTCATTTCTTTCAAAACTCAGCACATATTCAATATGAAACTTTTCCTCATACTAGATTTGCTTTTTCTGCTCCCCAAATTATCTCATAGTATTTCTATATAATTCTAAATGTACATGTCTTATCCTCTAGAGCATAAACTTCTCAAGGGTAGAGACTGTTCCATTTTTAGTCTTTATATCTCTAGCACCTAGCACAATGACTGGAACATAGTAGGTCTCAAGAAATGCTTGTTTATTGGTTGATAGCTAAAGAACAGGATTTCTTAACCTAGGGCCTATAGATCCTTAAGAAATCTATGACTAGATTTCAGGGAGTTCTGTAGACTTTGATGGAAAAATATCTGTTTACATATCCCTGTTTCAATGTAATTGGTTGGTGAATTTTGAAAATATATATACTAATGATACAGTATTTCATTATTGTACTTCTCAAACAGAGATTACCTTCCTCCCCGAATTATAAGGAAAACATTTTGCCAATCTTAATTCAGTATATAAATATGAGCTATTGTTGTTATTCTTATAAAAACAAAATTTTTGTGGGATGAAACTTGGGATAACTAAGGTACTTTCCAACACTGAATCTATGATTCTATTTTATGCATAAAGGTGAAGGAATTCTTTTAAAAGCTACAACTCATTATTATCATGTAGCATTAAATTGTAATAATTCCTATCTAAATTCAATAAACACTGAGGTTCTAATGTGTACATAGTATTGTGCAAGGTGCTAAGGAAGGGAGATACTAGTATTTCCATTGAAAACACTCAATTTATTATTTCCACAATTAAATTTTAGAGAAGAAATCCTCTTCAATGACTTTCTGTGACATGGACTTGCTTTTCTCCATTAGAAATATATTAATATTACAAATTTTTTAAAAATATGTATAAAATATAGGACTGGAATGGGGCAAGAACTGAAAAATGAACCATGTTATCAAGATGAACATCTATTACTTGTAGGAAATGGCTTTTCAGAGAAAGATAAAATCAAACTTGAGTTTTCCTTTAAAGAGTCAGAACTTAATGATGGTTAGGTTCTCTCAAAACCATGTGAAAATGTCCTCAGAAACTTGAATACCATTCTATGTCTCAAATAACGTCAATACTTTAAGGATATATAATACGTATAATATCTATTGCAGGGACCCCTTCCACAGCTTCAGATTATAATCTTGATAAACAGTAGCATCCACTGTTTCTGTAGCTTCCTTATTTTAAATAACATTTTACTTAGTAGTGAACCTTAATTTGATGAGCCTCTTCAAACTTAGCCAGGCTAGTCTTTAGACAGCAAACATTTTGTCCATCTGTGAACTTGTACTTGAAGTCTTTCTAGTTCAATCAGAGTCATGCTTTGTAGCCATTACTTTTGAGAGCTCAGGGTCACTTCTACTCATCTTGAGATATGAGATTAAAGCCTTAGTGACAGTTGAGGTTTTATGCACATTTTATATTTAAAATGTGATGGCAGAAATCACTATGTATGTATATATATATGCACTCTACATATATGTGCATACATACATACATATATAGCACACACACATACATATAGCTTGCATGTATATATATATATATATATGTATATATATATATATATATTTTTCTGATTCCTTCTAATCCCCCTGAATATTGCAAGAAAAAATTTTTTGCCAGCTGCACTTCATGGCAGTCACACCATGTAGCTAATCAGCATTCTCATTGTCATTACAGGGAGAAGTTATCTAGGGGGATATGCTTTATGATGCTTCAGGGCAACCATTATTCACCCCTGGTTTAACACCATGTAGAGGTGGCAATAAGAAATCTAATGAAGAAATCATCTAGCCTCAAGTAGGCATTTCAGGAGAAATCATGCATGATTGTTTGAATAGGGCTGAATAAGAATTGACATTTTATGTTATTGACTGCTGTATAGGTGCTATATACCCTTTCATCTTTCAACCATCACTACTGCTGTGATTCCTTCTGTTTTAGTAGGCAGTAGAGCATACTATAACTAGTCTTCTCTTTGCGCCAGACCTTCTTACAGCTGTTCGTGGTATCAATTTCTTACTAAATTACAGTATCTAATATAGTTTCTGAGAGGCTTGGCAGCCCCAAACCCAGATAGAGTTCAGTTATAAAACCCAGCAGCAGGCACTGGCCCTTAGAATTCAGGGAGAAAAATGAATTTTCATTCTTTAAATTAAAATAAAGTAGGGTGATTTGCTTGTTTTTTAAATGTTTTGACATATGCACTGAGCCAAATTCTCCTTTATTTGGAAGGGTAACCTCAGCTCTGGTGGACTGTGGGAAGCAACGATGCTATAAACAAGTGTAATTTTCACTAAACTCTGGTTTATGCTACTTGTGGTCCAGCATCCTATGTACCTGGGTGATATGCAACACCCCAAAATTGGAACATCATGGGTCCCAGTTGGTCCCAGGAGACTGTCTTCCTCTTTCTGCCTCTCTCATAGTATTCAGGATGTACCTTTCTGAAAAGGTATCTTTATCTGAAAAAAAAATGAGTATCATAGTACAGGCAGTGTCTAACATGTAGGGCTATTTTCAGACTCAAAATATATAATGCATGTGAAACTGCTTTGTGACGGTAAAACACTAAATGTAAGCTTTGTGGAAAGGACTGTGGACTTGGAGTCAGGAAACTAAGTTTAAATCCTATTTTGGGCTTTTATTACCTTTGTGGTCTTGGTTAAGTGTTTTGGACTTCAATGAAAATTATTTAATATTCATATTTAATAAATAAATTAATATTATTTATTATTCAGTTACTATTTTGAACTTGAATTTCTTTACCTGAGAACTATGGGAAAATATGCATACCTTGCCTGCTTCACAGGCACAGGTACATTGTTAAGTTCAAATGAAATTATGCATGTAAAATTAATTATAAGCAATCACTATACATAATTGTGGTTATTTTGCAGTTCCAGGTGTATTATTTATTATCTATATAATATTGAACAAGTCATTTAGTGTCTTGGAGACTTAGTTTCAATATGTAAAATGGGATGTATATTAAATCACTTTTTTTCAAAATTGTTGTCTTTGTCTCTGTTTGCCTATGCATGTCTCTCTGTGTCAGAATGTCTGTCTTTCTTTTTCTCCCTCTCCCACTTCTCTTAGTCACTCACTCCAACTTCCAACCAGAGTGGCAAGTCAGCAAAGTTTCCCAGATGAGTTTTGGCATACAGCCACAGCTCATTTTTCAGAACTCTAGATGTAATCCTCCCACTCACAAGTGTAGATTGAAAACTTCCACTAGTGGGTTTCCTTTTAAAGAAATGTCAAAATGATACCATTAATTCTTTTTTGTAATTCTCTTTTATTTTGTTAAATATTTCCCAAATACATGGAAAAATTTAACAACTATTTTTAGAAATTTTGAGTTCCAGATTCTCCCCCCCATCCCTCACCTTCATTGAGAAGGCAAGCAATTTGATTTATATTATATGCGTTAGATACTGCAAAACATATGTCCATATTAGCCATTTTTTAAAAGAAAACACAAACAAAATGAAAATAAAGATAAAGATTTTTTAAAAAAAAGTATGCTTCAATCTGTATTCAGATTTTATCAATTCTTTCTCTGCAAGTGGCCATTTTTTTTCATCATAGGTCCCTTGGAATTTTCTTGAATCACCATCTTGATCACCATTGATCAACCTTATAGTATTGTTGTTAATGTGTGCAATGTTCTCTTGGTTCTGCTTATTTCATTTTGCATCATTTCATAAAAGTCTTCCTAGGTTTTTCTCCAATCATCTGCTCATCATTTCTTAGAGCACAACAGTGTTCTATCACAGTTATATATTACAACTTGTTCAGTCATTCCCTAATTGATGATCATCTCCTCAATTTTCAGTTTTGTACCACCACAAAAATAGCTGCTATAAATATTTTTGTGCAAATAGATCCTTTTAAATTTTCTTTGGTCTCTTTGGCATATAGATATAGTGGTCATATTTCTGGGTCAAAGGGTATGCACAGTTTGATTGCCATTTGGGCATAGTTCAAAATTGCTCTCCAGAATGCTTGGATCCATTCACAACTCCACCAATGGTATATTAGTGTCCCAATTTTCCTACTTCCCCTCCACCATTTGTAATTTTCCTTTTGTTTCATGATAGCCAGTCTAATTGGTGTGAGGTGATATCTCGGAGTTATTTTAATTTTCATTTCTCTAATTAATAGTGATTTGGAGCATTTTTTCATATGACTATTGACAGCTTCGATTTCTTCTTCTAAAAACTGCCTGTGCATGTCCTTGGATCATGTATCAACTGAAGAATGGCTCTTATTTTTATAAGTGTGGCTTAGCTCCCTATATATTTGAAAAATGAGGCCTTTATCTGAGGAACTTGCTGGACAGAAGTTTTCCCAGTTTCCTGTTTTTCTTCTAATTTGGGCTTCATTAGTTTTGTTTGTGCAAAAGGCTTTTAATTTCATGTGTTCGAAATTATCTATTTTATTTCTAATAATCCCCTCTATCTCTTGTTTGCTTATTAACCTCATCCACATGTCTGATAGGTACGTTTTCCCACATTCCACTATTTACCTATGACGTCACCCTTTATGTTTAAATCATTTATCCATTTTGACCTTATATTGGTATACACTGTGAGGTGTTGGTCCATGCCTACTTTCTACTAAACTGCTTTTCAGTTTTCCTAGCAAGAAATCATTAACTTTTAAGAATGAAACATTTAGTAAATAGAACTTAAATTCAGGGTAATCATAATATTATAATTTACCTATAAATGTAGGTCATACTCTCCCATCAATGCACACAGTTTTTATGGAAGAAGAGTGAGTATAAATTTACAGAAAGCTAGATGAGAGGCACATGAGTTGGAAAACAAGGGTGCTCAGGGCAATTCATAGCTCAGGACTACAGGACTTGATTTTCTTGGAACAAATAATCCATACTAAAAAAAAAATCTATTGGATAGGGTCTCATCTCTGCTGGCTGCAGTTCTTAAGATACTCCTGAGCTGGCCTCAAAGGCGGTATGGTCATTTCACCAAAAAGATTTCCCATAAGTTGAAGACATGCAGAGCTATTTGGTTCATTTTTCTTGAATGGGTGTTCTAGGTGGCAGTAGGGGGCAAGAAAGACAAGTGTCTCCTTTCCCCAGCAGCTCGTCTCACAGAAAATGATTCCTGTTTTCACCAGTCAGCTCTCAGTAGCAATGCTTTTTTCTCCCTTCAATCAATCCTCCTTCAATTGCAATAACTAAGTCTGTTCATTCATTTCAATAGGAATAAAGGTAGCTTCTAAGCTCCTCTCAGCTCTCAAAAGGATTTCTGTTCTCTAAATCGTCTGCTCTGTCTGTGAAGACACCCCTTGAGCTCTAGTCCTTTCAATCAGTAGGGTGCAGTTTCAATTTCTTCTCCTTTGCTATACTTGTCAGTTTGTTTCCTCTTTCTCCAGCTTTTTCCATATTCCCCACTTCTGTTTTTGAATGACTTCTTCCTCAAACTGGGGATCCCTCTATGACTTACCCTTATCCTACACTGATAAACCAAAATTCACATTTTTTGTCAGAATTTTTAAAAAGGAGCAAAATATAATTGATCCATAGTGTAAAACATTTATAGTTATTGGTTTATTATGGTAATATGTAAATTATCATATTGGATTATATATTATGGTTGTGGTTTTTATAGCTATTCACTAAATCATCATAATAATAATATAAATAGGCTACTGGAAAAAATAATCTTTGGTTATCTTTGTTTGTAGTAAGTACTTATACTCTGAGGGATGCCTTTCTCTCAGGTCCTTTTAGAAATATCTGTTTTCTGCAGGTACCTTTCTTTGAGAGGCTACTTTCATGTCCTCTTAGAACAGTCTTTTCCACACATAAAACTGTCCAAATCATAAGGAAGTAGGGTGGGGCTGGGGTAGCACCTTACACTATGGACCTATAAGCCTATTAGTTTCTTCATCCTTATATCATTGCCTTAAAGGTAAAGCTCAAACCTTGGTAGGAGGTTGTGTAGTATATGGAGAACATTGACTGAGTTATAGAGAATCTCAGTTCAAATTCCATCTCTGTTATTTGCCACCTGGTCAAGCTTGGACAAAAGCTACTTAACCTTTCTTGGCCTCATTCTCCTAGTCATTTTATAATGAGGAAATTGGGACAGATTGCCTTTAATGTTTTTTCTACATCCATGAGCCTATGACTTTATACACACACACACATATATTATACACACATATGTATGTACATGTACATACATACATATATGTGTATATGTATGTACACACAAATATACATACACATACATATGTATGTATATTTGTGTGTGTATTTCTATATCTTTTAATGCAAACCATGGTATAAAGGCATATTAGTTGAACTAAGGTGAAATTTGTCCTATATTTGCAAAGAGCAAATATTGATCATTATCAAATAAAGTGAAAAAGAATTAGATAGCACTTCATATGTATACTATTCCAATAATAACATTTAAATGCTTACATTTAAGAATCTTTCGTTTTGGAAAAAATAAATTGCTGATAGACAAGAAGCATAATTTTCTCAGGAAGCATCAGGGAACAGTTGACTGTATTGAGTTTGGAGCTATGAAATCTGGCTTTGAATCTAACTTAACGAGATGTGTCTTGGGCAAGTCCCTTAATCCCTCCAGTTCTTAGTTTCCTTATTTGTAAAAAAAGAAGGTATTTGGCCAAATTGCCTATAAGAAATCCTTCCAATGTTAAATATATATCATTTAGTGTTGTTCAGCTTGAGAGGGATATGTGTAGATTTTCTTCATACTTAAAAGTAATGGATCACCCTATTGTAGTCTTCTTTTTTCTGGAAGGAAGAATTGCTGATAGACAAGAAACCTATCATCCTCAGGGAAGAAGCATTGTTGAATCTGGAGCCACAAGTCCTGGCTTTGAATCCCACTTAACTTGCTACGTCAGCTTAGGCAAGTCACCTAACCCCTCCAGGTCTTAGTTTCCTCATTTTTAAAATGAAGGGGTTGGTCATATGATATGTAAGGACTCCTTCCTATTTAAAATCTATGAAATTTAGTTTTATCCAGCTTTAGAGGGAAAAATGTAGATTTCCTTCAAATTTAAAAGTAATGAATCATTGCCCTATTATAATTGTCTGAAGACAATTACTTTATCAGCAATTGGATTTTGACATTACAGTCTTTATAATCATGATTCAACATCCTTAGTTCAGAAATAAGAACTACATACTCTTTGTTCCCTTTCAGTAATAAGCTTCTGCTCAAGTAAGATTTTCCAATACCTAAAGTGAGCAATAATTTTCTTGAAAGAATTTAACCATAAATAACATACCGAGCAGAGAAAGTCTGCATTTTCTCATATCTAAAAGCAAAATCCTTTTTGCCTTTTAGCATTTTTTTATACATCTGAGGCTTATCTTTTCTAATCATGTTTAAACCTGAGACTCTGGCTGCCCTGTGGCAAGGGCACTAAGGTAGTTCATTTAGCTGATAGGTCTCTGAGAGACCAATTGAAGTGATTCACGTACAATGGAAGGAAAGAATTGAATCCACACTCTTTACTGAATCATATCAGAGCTTAATCAAGAGGGCAACAATATAGATATGGTGGTATTTCATTTGGGACATATTCATTGAAAAATTGAACAGAAGGTAAAGATTTGGAATCTGCTGGTACAACACCATAATCCCTTTAGTATCACCTCCATCAATAATTAACACTGTAGTCTTTTCTGCCTGATTGTAGAATTGTAAATAACTCTACTGTAATTTGAGAGCTGTATACACCTATCTCTCTGTCTGTTTGTCTGTCTACTATCATAAATATCTACTCTCCTACCTGAGATTTCATCAGCATAGGTCACTTCTGTTGAGGAATTCCTTCTGCCAGTACAGATTCATGTTTTCTCTACAATTTATATTCTTGGAGAATGACTTTTCCAGGATGTCATAGTTAGCATATGTAAGAAGCAGGACATGAACCCAGGTTTCCCTGACTCTAAACCCAGCTCTCTGTCTATTAATGGACTATGCTATATACACAGATATATTGGTAATATCCATTATCATCTTCCACATTGAATCAAAGTCCCCACAATTCTTTCTCTGTAGGTGGCAGCAGAAATCAATTCATTTTGAGATGTATTTATTAAGTACCTACTGTAATAATAAGACGTAATAATCACAAATTTAAATTTTTGATGTTATAAGTACTGTTTGATATTGTTTGATGTTATGAATATTGTTTGGTATCATATTTGTAGCGATAAGACTCCAATATGGAATCACTTAGGCCTAGTAATCCTAATGCTCCCAGAAGGAAAGAGAGGACAGTTTGTCTTTTTCCACTGTTTTCCACTGCATATCAGGTGGAGAAGGTTTGCTGCTTTTGATTGAATGAACTTGAGTCTTTCTCCTCTTGCTGCCTTAATGCTGGATCTTCCTACTAGTTTGTGGTCCTGATAAAGAAATCCCCCCTACCTGATCTTCAACCACACCTAGCATAGGTAAAGGATCATAAGAATTCTTCTACTACACCCAGGTCTGATTAGGAATCTTCCCTCCTAAATCTGGTCTCCATTACTTGTTTTCAACCAAACCCTTTTTAGGATATAAAACTTTGCCACCTGAACTCCATCTTTGAATGTCTTCATTTCCCAACATATCTCCCTCACTCTCAGCCTGGATTGAGCTTCTTGCATGAGAAGACAAACCTCTGTCTGTTGGTATTGCCATAGTGAGTATATATGCTTTGTGTGTTGGCTTGTAGCATCAAATAACGATGCAGCTCACAGTTCTGTCATTTCCCTGAGTACACATTTTATAGAAATCCAGAACCCAGGTGTTTGCTTTAACCTGAGCCTGTGAGGAAAAATAAAGCATTCATGCAAAGCATTTTGTTAGTCACTAGGGAGAGGAGGAAAAACAAAACAATTCTTGCTCTCAAGGACATTGCATTTTACTGCTAGGATATACGTGTATGTGTGTGTGTATACTATACACACACACACACATACACACACACAGATAAATTAAAACATAATTTGAGGAAGAAGAACACATTAAAGAACAGGAAAAGCCTCCTGTAGGAGATATTACATGGACTGATCCTTGAAAAAAGGCAAAGCTCACCAAGAGGCTATGAGAAGAGTGAGAGTGCATCCACAGTGAGAGGGCAGCCTGTTCAAAGACAAAGATTTAGGCAACAGAATTCTGGTTTGAAGAACAACAAATAGTCTCATTTGACAGGAATGTAGTATGTGTGAAGCAAAATGATGTGAAATAAACTGGAGCCATATTATCAAAGGGTTTAAATGTAACAGCAAGAACAATAAAATGACAACAGAGCTTGTATTTTATCCTAGAGATAGTAGGGAACCACTCAAGATTCTTAGGTATGACAGTGATATGGTGAAATCTGTGCTTCAGGAAAATTATTTTGATAGCTATATGGAGGATGAGTTGGAAAAGAGAATGTCTAGAAACCAAGGAGCCAATGACAACGCTATTGCAAAAATCTAGTAAATAGGTATGGTGATGTAATAAAAGCTGGTAGCTGTGCAAATAGAAAAAAAAGGGTAGATGTTTAAATGTAGAAGTACCACTGACAAGAATAGTAATTCATTGCATTTCTGGGTATGGGACAGAATGAACAGTCAAGGAACTGCTGGGAACTTCAGAATGGCAGTATGTCTAGCAGAAATAGCTAAATGAGATAGGATGTATTTTTGGGGTGAAAATAATGAGTTCTTATTTGGAGGTTTTGAATTCGAGATGCCTATAATATATACAGGAGAACCAGGGAGTTGGCAATGCAGGGCCAGAGTTTAAAAGAGATAGGAAGGCTGTACATACAGATGTTAAGAGTTACATGTAGAGAGACACAGCTGACTCCATGGAAGCTAATGAGATGATCAAGAGAGAAGTGGAAATAAAAAAGTAAAGAAGGCCCAGGAAAGAAAACTATACTTAAACAGCAGAATATGGATAAGGATAAAATAGAGAAGAGTAGGAAGAAAGCAATGCCACAAAAGCAGACATAAGAGCAAAATTCCAAGATGGTGGGTAATCAACTGTGTCAAAACCTGCAGAGAGGTCAAGAAGCATAAAGACTGAGAAATTAGCAGCACAGTTAGCAATTAGACTTAAAAAGGTAGGTTGAAGTCATATTCTCAAGTGATTTGAATGCAGAAAGAAGTCTGGATTTTATCCTAGAGGCAATTGGGAGTCATTGAAGATTCTTAGGTACATAGCAGTGACATGATGAGAACTGGACTTGAGGAAAAATTTTTTGCTAGCAATGTAGGGAATGGTATTAATAGCCGAAAAAAGAGCAATGTTGACTGAATGTGGAATCTAAAACTAGAGTGGAATTGTCTTGTTCCTGTCTAACCCAGTCTTCACTACCCTCCAGGCTCTATCCCCGATTCTCTGGGCTTTCTGTACTTCCTTATACCCACTTCCTTCCCTCCTCCCCCTTAGGCTTCCATTTATGTGCTGTGATCTCCAATTAGGATATAATTTCTCTGAGGACAATATAAATTCTGTCTGAGGGGAGGAATTGAATTTCTCTCTGCTTATATTTATGTTCCTAGCACTTAGCACAATGACATAGTGAGCATGTAATAAATGCTTGTTCACTTGATTTGAGTAGGAAATGAGAAAATTAGGATAACAAATATTCAAACAGAGTTTTTTTATTTTATTTTTTTTCCCTGAAGTTTGGCTGTGAAAGAGATATGTAACCATGGCTTTAGGGTTTGGAAGGGTCAAGTAAAGGTTTTACAAGCATGTGGGAGACTTGTTGTTCATGTAGTGCAGTTTGCAGACTAAAGGGAAAGGTTAGTACATAAGGAGAAATTGAAAATGAGAGAAGGAATGATGAAAGGGAGAGAAAGGGAAGGAATTCAATTCAATTAAAAAAACTTTTACCAATTACTTGCTAGGTGCAACTACTAGTCACTGGCAACTAGGTCAGTTTTGTGAGAGTGTGTAGTGCATGTGGACATGATGTGAAATAAACCTGGTAATGAAGGTTAGAGCTATAGTGTGAAGGACTTTGGGTGCCAAAGAAAGGAAATCTTTAAAAAAAAATTAGAGTCAGGAGAGTGACATGATCATAGCTTTGTTTTAGGATGATTGTTTCAGAAGCTGAAAGAGGAGGTTTTTGTTTTTTTTTTTAATCCAAGGAGACACTGGGATGATGGAGAAATTAGATAGATAGACAAAAGCAGGAAGTAATAACACAGAAGCACAGTGCATTTCTGTCAGGTGAAAACAGTGATATGTATTACTGCAATGTAAGTTGCAGTTGTAAAAAGATATATAAGAGCCAAGTGGGCCTTTGTTCTCTGCTCACTCAAGGGTGAGCACAAGGAATGGTGGAATTTGATTTAATGAAGAAGAAAATTGCTGCATTCTGCTGAATCTCAGGATTGAATTTGCCTATATTTCCTATGTACTAACATAGAAGGCATGATACTAATGAGGATATAGGTGATGACAGTTCTCTGTTTCTGTAAGCAAAGAAAAGTCTGAAACAGTAGATATAGCACTGACAGTAGTAGCTGGTATAAACACCCAAGCAAAGTTACAACTTATAAAAGAGACAGATCCTTTTTCACCTAGATAAAATTAAACTGTAAGAGGTCTTAGATGCTTGCATCAGAATGGAGTGTATCTAATTATGATTGAAAGAAAAAAATACATATATATGCATGTGTGTTCCTGCTGTCTTTCAAATCTGATTACATACTATTTCAGCTAAAATAAAATGAGCTCGATAAAACAGCTCTAGTATCCTTTTGGTGTACTCTTCCAACTGTCACACACAGGTTAGAAACTGATGCGTTACTGCTCCAGCTTCAAGATTCTCTGTGGAATTGACACTCTTAAAAATAAATCTCATAAGCTCCCACCATTGTGTTCAACTTTAATAATGAGCTAGTAATAAGAAGCCCAAAATAAAGGCATTCACAGAAATAAAAATCTGTAAATTTACTAAAAAATATCCCCTCCTCCTCCATAACGCTGGGGTATATCCTTCCACACATACAAGCAGTATCAGTACAAAGATTGAGTACACTAATAGAGATAGGAACCTGTAGGGAACACATGTGAATAAAGTGACTCACATCTCTGGTATTTCATGACTCTGAGGTCTTGTGGTATCTTTATGCATCCTGGGCACAATCTGCTGGGAAAGTTGTTTTCCCCAGGCAGGCTACTTTCTGAAACTCCACTGAACTCCACTAATGCCTATGACTGATCTCTGCTTGGTGTGGTATTTTCTACCAGAAGAGCTTTTCAAAGGGAAAAAAAAAAAGATGAAGAGTGATTCCTTCTTAAGATCTGAGTTTTTATTTCATTGCTCTCTCTCTTTTTTTACTACAAGAGATGACTTCTTCAAAAAAGTCATACTAGCTTACTTTCTAAAAGCTACTAAGAATGGGACTGATCCTTTACATAGTCAATGACTAGCTGTCTTATTATTCCTTCAAATTGATGAAAGAACAGATTTTCTAAAGAGTAAGAAAAATGCAAAGAATTCTTTGCAAGCTGTGAATGGGCCACTCCCAGTTTTAAATCTTCTTGCAAAGGTTTAGTCTATAAGACACTAAGGGTCTTGTCTCATAGGAAAAAGTGCAAGTTGACTCAAAATCTGAAAGAATATACCCTTCATAAGGCTTCAATGTGACTATTCCAAATAAAACTGTTAAGTTTTTTATTTTACCCAAGGCACTGAGAAGTTAAGTGATTTTCCCATGTTCACAGAGGTAGGATTTACAGTTGATCTTCCTGATTCTGTGGCTAGCCCTTTATTTACTACAACATGTATGCCATGTGAGAAAGATAGATATGACATATTTTCTTCTTCCAAGGAATATGTCTTATTAGGGGAAGAGAAAATGTCCAAATCCTTCTGAATGAAGGAAGGTGGATATATTGTTCCAAGTTCAGGCAAGGCTTTAAAATAAATTTGAGGAGGAAGAGCGTAACTTACACTTGGTAAGTGCCAAAGGAGTCTTCAGGAAAGTGGACTCTGACTGGGGCTAGTGGACTGGGTCAGGTTGTGTTTCAAACTTAGAGAAACACAAGAACAAAAGCATAGAGATGGGAAAGGACAGAATGATCTCACATAAAAGAGGTCATTTTTTTTTTTTCTGAAACAAAGTAAACAGTAAGGGAAACATAAGATCAGGTTAGGTTAGAGCCAGATTGTGAATCATGTTTATACTTTATCCAGTAGGAAATAGGGAGCTACTGAAAATTTTTGAGTAAAGGAAATGATGAGATTTTTAGGGGTCCAGTGTTGAGGTTTGGGGTGGTGGGAACCCCAAAATGCTGACACACCTTGGCCTGCTTGAATGAATTCAACACAAGCCTTCTTAAAGCCAAAGAAAAACGAAGTTTATTAAAGATTCGCCATACTGGGTTGACTCTTAAGGAGCCTGAACATTTGTAATGCTTATATTAACAAACTGGCCAGATACAATTTCAACTAGACAGAGTCTATGCTGGATTAAATCTGAGCACCTTCATGGAGGTGAGATGGAACTTAAATGCAGAAAAAGACTAAGGGAAGAATCCAGGTGTTGCCAAGTAGTCTGGGGCCCCAGAGATGGTCTTGATAGGGGAGGTCAGCCTGGAATGTAGGTCAAATCCAGGGAGGATCCTGATGAGAGTGGCCACTAGTCCAGACAATCCAGACTGGATGATACGGACCTCAAGAGAATGCCAAATCAAGTAAAGGGAATCCAAGGAGCAACCCCCTCCCTCCTACCCAGGCCAGGCTTTCCAGAGCCCTTGAGAAAAATGGGACCAAAAACCTCCCGGTCCAAGGGACAAAGGTCTCCACTTGGGCTCATACCTCATCACAAGAACCCCAAAATACCAAAGTACAGGACAGGGTTGTCTGGAATGAATTCATGGACTCAAGCAAACTTTAAGTCAAGTGACAAAAGTTTATTATAACACTGTACAGTGGGTTTGAATCTGTGAACTAGGAGTGGTACAGTTAAAGTTTATATAGGAAAAATTACAGTGTAGTGTGGGCCAAATATACTAATTAGGGGAGTTGGGCAGGGTTAGGGAGTGGTCAGGGAGTGGTTAGTTCTTAAAGGAACATGTACTTTTTGTATCTACTGCACAGGTGTTTTACCTAGAGTAACAAAGGAAAAGTCCACTATGTGTGTGTGTGTGTGTGTGTGTGTGTGTGTGTGTGTGTGTGTGTGTGTGTGCATGTGTATGCATGCATATGAGTGAGACTAGGGAATGTGGTTTTTAGGCCTGCTACATCACTAAGGTAACTAGCAGTCAGCACCTTCCTATCTGTTACTAATCAATGTCCTATTTGGCAAAATAGATGTACAGATATGTATATCTTGGAGTTTAGAATATATATGATAAGGTAGGGAGCTGGTATGTCATAGTCTGGTTGGTACCAGATATACCAGCAGCTTATACCAGGAGCTGGTGTAAGATAATCCTGTTTACACAAAAGGGAATCTTACAGGATCAACTTGTTGCTATACCAGAGAGAAAGAGAGAGAGAGAGAGAGAGAGAGAGAGAGAGAGAGAGAGAGAGAGAGAGAGAGAGAGAGAGAGAGAGAATAATAGCCAGAGATCAAGTGTTTTAGGCTGGGGAAAATATGGTCTTAGAATTGGGGTCTGAGCACAAGCACCTAAGTACCCCATCAGAAAGACATGGTAATAGTGATAGTCAGAATTAGGAAGTGATTTTTCTCTCATTCTGTTAATGAAATATAGAAAAATGCTCCCATTATTTCTAAATTCAATAAGTACTTTTGTCAAGAGATTCCTAATTTGTGGCATTTGACTTTTTTGGACATTATCTCCTCGACTGAGGATGGGGAACCTGCATCCTCGAGGACACATGTGGCCCTCAAGGTCCTCAAGTGTGGCCCTTTGACTGAATCCAAATTTCACAGAACAAATCTTTAAATGTGCCCCCCCCCCCCCAGGTCCTCAAATACAGCCCTTTGACTGTACCCAAGTTTCACAAACTTCAATAAGAATTTGTTCTGTGAAGTTTGGATTCAGTCAAAGGGCCACACTTGAAAACATGGAAGGCCACATGTAGTCTAGAGGAGCAGGTTCCCCACCCCTGCCCCAGACTGTTTCTCCTTCCTGAATTTCTGTGACATTATCTCCCAGTTCTCTTAACTATCTGAATGCTCCTTCACAGACTCGTTTGCAGGATCATCACTTGTGTTCCACTCTGAAGTCTGAATGTTCTCTCCTGGGTCCTCTTCTCTCACTACATTCTACCTTGATGATTCTCCTTTGGGTTCAATTATCATCTTTATGCAGATAACTCGCAGAGTTTTTACATTTCGGTCTCATCTCTCCCCTAAATTCTTGTCTTGGATCGTTTGACATTTCCACTTAGAGAACCCAGAACTATCTTGAACTTAACAAATCTCAAAATTTTTTCGTGAACCCTCATTCTTTCTGCCTCAGTCCACCTCATTTTTTTAACCTTCTCTACTTTTTGTTAGGAATACCACCACCCTTTAAGTAACAGAGGTTTACTACTCAGGAGTCATTGTTCCTTTACCCTGTAAGGAAGGAGATGCCCACTAGGGACCAAACTTCCAACTGGGCAACATGGCTCTTTCTTTCTTTCTTTCTTCCTTCCTTTCTTTCTTCCTTTCTTTCTTTCTTTCTTTCTTTCTTTCTTTCTTTCTTTCTTTCTTTCTTTCTTTCTTTCTTTCTTCCTTCCTTCCTTCCTTCCTTCCTTCCTTCCTTCCTTTCTTCCTTCCTTCCTTTCTCTCTTTCCTTCTTTCTTTCTTTCTTTCTTTCTTTCTTTCTTTCTTTCTTTCTTTCTTTCTTTCTTTCTTCCTTCCTTCCTTCCTTCATTTCTTCCTTCCTTCCTTCCTTCCTTCCTTCCTTCCTTCCTTCCTTCCTTCCTTCCTTTCTTCCTTCCTTCCTTCCTTCCTTTCTCTCTCTCTCTTCCTTCCTTCCTTCCTTCCTTCCTTCCTTCCTTCCTTCCTTCTTTCTTTCTTTCTTTCTTTCTTTCTTTCCTTCTTTCTTTCTTTCTTTCTTTCTTTCTTTCTTTCTTTCCTCCTTTCTCTTTCATTGTTTGGGCCTTGATTGGCTCAGAATAAATGTAAATAACAATTATTTCTGATTTGGTCAGAAACCCTGAGCATCTTCCTCTCCCAGATCTTTTTTTTTTTTTTAAGTGCATTCTTTGCCTCATTTAAAAAAAAAAAAAAAATTAAGCCTTAATCACTGAATGGATGCTGCCTCAAAATGGAACCTGTTAAAGACCTTAGCTAGAAAAAGCCATGGTTCCCCTTTGCATCCTGAGCCATCTCCAGTTGTTGTGATCTATATCTGACCCCTGGACCCAGATGACTCTGGGGGAGAAAGTGAGGCTGGTGACTTTGCACCACTCTCTCTCACTTAAATCCAATTCACTTGCATGTAATGGCATCTCATGTCATGGTCCTCTTTGAGAAGGAAGTACAAACAAAAGCAACGTTAATTCACTCATTAGTCAAGCCATCTGAATTCTATTGCCATAAAATTTCCAGCATCCATTTCCTTCTCTTCTATTACACAGACACTACACTCATTCATGCATTGATTTTGTTTTACCTGGGTAGGCTTCTAAACTTGTTCTCCTTGCTTCCAGTCTCAGACTTTCTAGTCCATCCTCCATACAGCTGCAACATTTTCATTCTTAGAACATAGACCTAAATAGGTTATTTCCTAGCTCAAAAAGCCCCAGAAGCTATATTGTGACCTTATAAAATATGTTTGACCTTTAAAGACCCTCATAATTTGGTCTGAGGCTACCTTTCTAATCATTTTATGCAATTTTCTCCTTTGTTTGCTCCATTTTCAAGGTAAGCAGAACACTTTTCTGTACCTTACACAAGATATTTCATTTCTTATCTCCATGCTTTTCCCTCATGACAGGAATACAGTTTCTCTTTCTGTCTAATAGAATTTCAAGCATCCTTCAAAATTTCACTCATACCATCTCCTATACGTGTCTTTTCATGACCATCCCACCCCTAATTATAAGTGCCATTCTCTCAGACATTATTTTATAATATGTATATTTTGAATTTACCTTCCATGTATATTTTATTTTTCCAAAAACAGAACAAAAGGTCTTAGACCGGAAACTGCTTGGTATGTATTTATCTTTTATGTTTTGGTGTTCTCAGCTCAAAGTACAATGCATATCAATGCCTAAGAAATGCTAAATGAATTGAATGGTATCACTGGAATTTTTAGATACAAGCAAACCTGGAGTAAAAACTTAGGGAATTTTTGTTAACAATCAGAATTTTATCAGTAGTGTATGTAGTAATGGAACATACAATAGGAGACAGCAGAGAATTGTACTCGAAATAGAAAGGGTTAAATTTAGGCTTTACCAATTGCCAGCTGGGTGACTGGGTAATTTTTTTTCTTTTTTTGGAACAAGTCTTAACCAAAAAGCAGAGAAAGAAAGAGCTTTAGATTCATTCCCTCCCCCGCCCCCCCCCCCCCAGGAATATATGTCTATCACCTGTATACCAAGAATTCCTATCTTAAATTTATACAAATACTTATCATGTTCCTCCTCCAGAACTGTTAAAAATGTTGTTCATTTTCCCTCTGCTCTGTTAAAGTCATGGCACTCATTAAACACTATGTTCATATTCTTCCTCATAATTTACTTGAAGTTCAATACCCTCTTTGCTTTGAGGTCTTTTCCCCAAACAAAATGAAATTTACATAGTTTTGTGTTGGACATGCTTCCCATTCGAAGTGGTAACTATATCCTCAGTCACTGAGTCAATCATTACTACATTTACCTGTATTTTCACACAAAACAAGAAATGGGAGGTCTTGTTTAAAATTAAATTTCTTGTTTGAAAGCAGACAATGAGGGAGTTCAATGGACCTCGAGTTTGGTGCATGTCAATGAGAGAGAGAGGGTGTTGAGCATTATTTTTTAACAATTCTGTAGAAACACATTTGAAAATGTCTGGAGATTACTTGAAGAAATTGGGTCACTTGTCTATGGGAATGTTATGGAATAATTTAGTTTACTACATTTGTTATGCAGGGGAAATCTCAACAGAATTGCCTAAAAGCTATGCATTACCTTAAAATTTAAGTTATTGGATGAATTTTAAGTGAGGTTGTTGGGTTAAGAAGCATGTCCTTTTATTTAAAAAGTAAAGAGAATTCAGAGCTTTGGGAAGGTAAATTGTTTTATTTAAATAAGAGTCACATTTTATGAATAAGGTTAAAGGGATTTTGAAAATCACATCTATATTTTATAAAAACTTCCCTAGTTAATTGCCTACTGAATGTAAGGAAAGTGTTTTATGTAAGTCAGAAATCTTGATTTTTTTAAAAGCCAGGTGATAAACTAGAACCTAAATAATCACTTTTTAAAGGAAGATGTAAGTAATAATATTCATAATAACTTACTGCCCTATTGAAACAAATCTGTGCTGTACTAGTTCAAGTTGCATTTGGCTAATCTTATGGAGATGACATGAAGGTCAGTAGGTGGTAGAGTGCAGATTGAGCATAGGATTTGAAGTCAGAAATGCCAAAGTTGGAATATTATCTTAGAAACTGACCAACCTTGTAGCCCTAGGTGAGTCACTTCATCTCTCCTTATGTCAATTTCCTCATTTGTAAAATAGGAATACGTACCTACCTCACAAGATTATTATGAGGATTATGTGGGATAATATGTAAATTGTTTAGAAAACATTAAAGAAATATAAAATGCTAGCTCTGGTTGACATTGTTATTTTTCTTCTGTTAAACATAGATTTACTCTTATTCTTTGGACTCTAACTTCAGGCATATTGTGTAAAAGCCTAAATGACTTCCTAAATATTTTCTTAAACTGATGATCTCATGCCTGAAATTCTGTTCCTATTTGCTTAATCCTATTAGGTTAAAACTTGGATTCTAGTAAATCGAAAAGAATCAATGGCTTAAATTGCAAGGATAAACTTGTAAATCTAACAAGTCACTTATACTGGAGTATAAATGAAATCAGATTCAAATGAGATTTTCATAAAAGATGATGAATGTGAGTATAATGATGATAGAACTTACAAGTTTTTTTTTTAAAGAAAGTGTGGAGTAGTAGAATTTAAAGGGACTTTGGAGATCATCAATTTAAATCCTGTTATTTTATAATGAGGAAATAGAAACCCAAAGATATGAAATGACTTGGTCAATGTCACTCCTCTAGTAAAGTATAAGAGATTGGATTTGAATTTCATTCTCCTAACATCAAGTCTGAGAATCATTCCACTATAGTACACTGCAGAAAAGTAGAAGGATTGTGAGAAAGGTATTTATTATAGGTCTGTCTATAAGAATTTTTACTAATATTATTTTTCTTTTGATTTAAACCATCTTAAATCTATTATAATAAGTATATAATCTAAGATAATAAAATGGATGATATCTACATTAATTTATGGATTTATGTATGTGCTATAATAAGCAAACTTCCAAGGGAATACCTTAAGTCAACAAAGGTCAACAAAGCAACAAGAAAATCCATTTGGAGGAATAAAAGATTTAACTTGTCAAGGAAAATCATGAAAACGTACACAATTATCCTTCCACATTACAGGGGCTAGGGTTGTACATGATTTGGAAAGTCCCCATAAATTTTTTTGGCCTTCCCTTTGTACCAGAGAAGAATATTTTTTTTTCTTTTTGGGGGTATTTATAGTACTATACATATATTTTATGCATTTCTGATTTTCTCAAGTTTTTGTGTCATCTGCTGGGCTTTGCATGCCATCTGCAGCTTCCTCAAAATTCTCCCTCCCCCCCCCCCCAATCCCACTTAATTTCTTATGCCAACCTGCAATATATAGAAACTGAGATGGGGAGAGTCGTGATGTGGAAGGGATAACTATAGTAAGAATATAAATTTCCAGGCCTCAAAATATATGTGAAGTAGTAATCATCAAACTTAATCAAACCTATTTGGTGCTAATTAATGTATAGACAGGCAGAATGGTATAATGAACAGAGAACCAGCCTTGAGGACATAATTATCTAGGTTAAAGTCCTCCCTCTAACTTATATTGGCTATGTGACTACATGTAAGTCACTTAATCTTTGCACCCTAGGCAATTATATAACATTATAAATTGAAGATAAGGTGTCACCTTGCATTGGTAGGAATTTCCTCACCTAGAAGGAAATTCTCTATGCCAATGAAATAAAAAGTAGAATACCTGTCCCTAAAATATAGAATAGTAGATTTGAGGATTAGAGAGTTACATTATCAGCTCATTCGCTAGTACCCTCCTCTGAATTGCTTAATGTCCTGAGAGGACTTCAGAGGAGGCCAAACCTACTTGAACTCATTCCTCAATAATTAACAAACACCTTGCCTTAGCCTACCCACCACAGTGATTCTGAATTTCCAGTTGTCATCATTCAAACCTTAATTTTTATCCCCTACAAACTATTCCCATATTTCCAACACAAGCTGTCCTCCCCTCCCCCACCATGTGCCACCTAAAGCTACTTACTCCTATCAAGTTGGTTTTGTGGTTGTTGTTCAGTTATTCAGCTGTATCCAACACTTTGTGACTCCATGGATCATAGAATGCTATACCTTTCTATTTTGCACTGTCTTCTGAAGTCTAAGTTTATATTCATTACTTCTACAACATTATCTATCCATCTCATCCTCTACCATCCTTACCTCCTTTAGCCTTCAATCTTTCCCAACATCAGATTCTTTTCCAATAAGTCTTGTTTTCTCCTTATATGGTCAAAGTATTTAAACTTTAGCTTCAGTATTTGACCTTCAGAGAACTGTCTGAATTAGTTATTGTTAATTAATTATTAATCTGATTTGATCTTCTTACTGTCCAAGGGACTTTCAAAAGTCTCCTCAAGTACCACAGTCTGAGCACTGAGTCCAACTCTCACAGTCATACATTGCTACTGGAAAAACCATAGCATTGGTTATGTGGACTTTTGCTGACAACATACTTTTTAGTATGCTGTCCAGATTTGTTATTGGTTTCTTTCCTTATGATTTCCAATAGTATAATATTATGCCATCATAATCATATGCCACAAGTTGCTCAGCCATTCTCCAATTAATGAGCATCTTCTCAATTTCCAGTTCTTTGCCAACACAAAAAGATTTGCTATAAATATTTTTGTATGTATATGCTTTTTTCCTTTTCATTTGATCTTTTTGGGGATACAGATCTAAGAGTGGTATTGCTGGATCAAAGGGCATGAGCCTTTCTGCATAATTCCAAATTGCTTTCCAGAATAGCTGGACCATTTCACAACTCCACCAGGAGTGCATGAGTGTCCCTGTTTCCCCCTCCAATATTTATCATTTTCCTTTTTAGTCATATCAGCCAGTATGATAGGTGTGAGGTGGAATCTTAGAGCTGTTTTTAGCTTGTATATCTCTAATCAATAATGATTTACAGCATTTGTTCATATTATTATTGCTAGTTTTGATTTTTGTCTCAAAACTGCTTGTTTATATACTTTGGCCATGTATTAATTGGGGAATTACTTGCATTTTTATAAATTTGACTCAGAAATGAAGTCTTCATCAGAGATACTGGTTTCAAAAAATTTTTCCCCATTTTTCTACTTTCCTCTTAATTTTGGTTACACTGGTTTTGTTTGTGCAAAAACTTTATTTTTACATAATTAAAGTTATCTATTTTACATTTTGCAATGCTTTCTATATTTTCTTTAGCCCTAAATTCTTCTCTTATGCATAGATCTGATAAATAAACTATTCCATGTTTTCCTAATTTGTTTATGTATCACCCTTTATGTGTAAATTATGTACCCATTTTTGACCTTATTTTGGTATATAGTATGACATGTTGGTCTATACCTAGTTTCTGCCATACGGTTTTTCAGTTTTCCCAGCAGTTTTTGTCAAATAATGAGTCTTTGTTCCAAAAGTTTGGATCTTTGGGTTTATCATATACTAGATTACTATAGTCATTTATTATATAATGCAATGTATACCTAATCTGTTCTACGGATCCACTAGTCTATTTGTATTGTGTTGATAATTGCCACTTTATAATACAGTTTAAGATCTAGTATAGCTATATGGTCTCTTCTAGTACTTAACTTTTTATGAGTCTAAAAGAGTTAAAAAACATTTTAAGCATAACCCCATAATATTCAATAATATTGCCAATAAGTGGATGCCTACCTTTCTATTTAAACTCTTTCATTGATGGTAAGAGACTCACCCTTTCATAAGGCAATCTTTTTGAATAAATCATTGTTAGGAAGTGTAGAGTTTGAGCTCCAAATCTACTTTGATATAACTTCTATTCATTTGGTTTTAATCCTGCCCTCTGAAGACAATCTTATTTTCAACATGATATTCCTTCAAATATTTGGATACCTATCATTTACCCTAAATTTTACCTTCCCCAAGAAAATGTCATCAATTTCTTCAACCTTTTTTTGCACGAGCTGATTTTTATCTCACGAATATCCTGAGTCCTCCTCAACATAATTCAATCTATTAGTGTTCCTCTTAAAATTTAATGCTCAGAACAGAGTGTGATAATTTAGATATCCTTTGGGTGTTACAACATATCACCTTTACTTCCTCATTGTATTTTAATGTCCCCCTAAAGATTGCTTCAATGGAGAATACCTTCATTGAAATAAGATTCACTTAGTTGAACAGGACTTTACATTGCAGAAGAGTTAGTGTTGTTATGGAATTATTATAGAATCTTAGTATTCTTAAAGGGAGTTTCCTACTTTGATGAAATCACTAATCTAGAACACTAACAACAACAATATTACTTTAGCTATTTAATAACCATGTCATATGATTCACTTATATTGAGCTTTTTGTCACCTGAAACAACGCATTCTTCTTTACAGAAAACATTGTCGAGTTTGATCTTTCCACTGACTTGTGAGGTTGATTCAAATAAAGCAAAAGTAAATGGAGAGCTACGTATCCATCTCTTCTCTGTCTGATTATTATTAACTAGTCTCGCTAATTTCAGTCCAGTATTTCAGACTGTTGAATTTTAGGTCAAACATACAATGCAGTAGTTGTTTCTCTTTCTTTGGGTCATTCACAAATATGATTAGCATGCTTTAATAAAGACAAGTAGGATACAAAAGCCAAACATGGCAGGGCTAAGAACAGAGTCCTATAAAATGACATAAAGATCTTCCTCTATTCATTGGTCAAAGCTCTGTTTGGTCCCTTAACAAATCAACCTAATTATACCATAATTCAGCCCAAAGTTTTATACCTTGTCATGGAGGAAATCATTATAGACTGTCATAACACTCCCCCTGCTCCATCAATATCCTGATGAACTCTTTCTATATAGCAGGATAAGAATGGTGTTCCACAGTTCTACGAGTATAATGAAAATATTCCACTTCCCTCCTCCAAAAAAATAAGGAGTAGGTATATTGGACATTTTTTTTTTTTACTAAATACGTGTTAATATGTTGGTAATCATTTTGCTTTCTAACATAGAAGCATTCTTAGACTCACTCTTCCAATCCCCTACTTCAACTAACATGTCAAGTTCCCCAAAGTGTGGTGAGCTACTTCTTCCCTGAGGACTCTAGGAGTAACCCTGAGTTCTTGAGGAAGGGAGTGTTTACTTTTATTATTACTCAGGAGTCAATGTTATATCCCTCGATCAGTTATCAATTGATATCAATTAGCTGGTCAGATTTCATGAATTTATAGAAATGGATATTTATTAAGATAATATAGTAAGAGCAATTAATAAACCTTCCCTCCAAACCATGGGCACACTTTCCCACAAGTATGTAAAATGTTCAGGAGAAAGTGGGCTCAGGTTTAGAAAGTACCTGTAGCAAAGTGGTAGCTCATAACTCTTATTTGTTAGAAATCCCTTTCTCCTCTTCATGAGCTGCTTATGAAAGTCACCCTAGATATGGTGTCACTTTTTCTAAGCTCCTGTCACATACACTGTTTCTAGCCAGTGCTGTTATTGTGACATTCTTAGAGTGCCAAAGAGAAATCCAATATTGTCTGATGCTTTATAATTCACAAGCTCATTGTCTGGTCAAAGGGGAGGTGGGAAATGATAGAGTCCCACTTCCCAAGTGATTTCATCTAAGTGATTTGGGGGAAGCTATTTCTGTCTCTGGGTTGACAACATTGGAGCTCCTGATTCCAATCTATCTCTTGTTTTAATTCAAGTGAGACAGGGAGTAACCAAATCTTCAGCCATTCTGAATTCATTTCTTGTGTAGTATCATTCAATTTTATACAGTGGCTGCCTGGAAATATTTTGCTTCTTCCAGACTGATTATTTTTTTTTCTTTTTATAATTTGTTTTAATGTCTTTGATTGACTACTTCAGTGGAGGTATTCTCTCTTGATAAAGGTTTTTGGGTATAGAGTGTCTTATTATTTACTTTAAGGAAGATGGAATGATTGATTGAGATTGATTGATTTAATTATTTCATGCCCTCAAACTAAGTTTCCACAAACTAACTGTTTAATTATCTCTTCTAGGATTTAGCCAGGGATCATTGTCAAGTTTTCTTATATGATGTTTTGAATCGATCTTTTCTGGAAATTGAATGAAATGTTTGTCTCCAATCTCTCAACAACTCTCCAGTTTTCCATCATTCAACAAACATTTCCATGAGAAGTGATACATACTCATCTATAATGTTCTTTCAGTGCCATGGAGTGCAATAACATCAAAACCCAGTGATTTTAACTCAGTTAAATCAGTTAGGTACTATCATTATTTCATCACTTACCTGGGGCTTGAATTCTCTTTCAAACCTGTTTACTCCTTTTGAGTTTAAATATAATGCTCCTGAGTATAGAAAAGAGAAAACAAATTATGAGCTGAATAGTTCTGTTTTCTTTCTTTTTATTTTTCTGTTAACATAATACTGTTTCACATATACTACAGGCAGCAATCTTTTTCCTTTTTTCTCCAGAAATACTTAAAGATGACATGTAAAAGCAATTATATTATTTTTATTTGTGAAGCTTCAGTTCATTCTGGCCTTTTGGCTACTTTATGTTATCTTTAGAATGATATGCTGCTCATTTGCATTATTTGCATATATATGCATGATTATTAGTCAGACTTTCAGCATGTGTATATACTTTATAAATATCTCCTTAGACTTAGATAGTTCTTTTTTGTTAACCTATATGTAGGTTTTTTCATCTTCGTTGAAAATAAGCAGATTGTTAGATATTCATTTTTTTAAACCTTCCCATCTCTCTCTCTCTCTCTCTCTCTCTCTTTTTTTTAGGGTAGTCAGAATGATTTATTTGCTCAAAGCCATTCTTTTTTTTTTTTTTTGCTTTCAAATTTATTTATTTAACTTTTAACATTCATTTTCACAAAAATTTTGGGTTCCAAATTTTTTCCCCATTCGTTCCTTCCCCCCGCCCCAAAACACTAAGCATTCTAATTGCCCCATATCACCAATCTGCCCTCTCTTTTATCATCCCTCCCTTCCCTTGTCCCCATCTTTTCTTTTGTCCTGTAGGGCCAGATAACTTTCTATACCCCATTACCTGTATTTCTTATTTCCTAGTAGCAAGAACAGAACTCGACAGTTGTTCTTAAAACTTTGAGTTCCAACTTCTCTTCATCCCTCCCTCCCCACCCATTCCCTGTGGAAGGCAAGCAATTCAATACAGGCCATATCTGTGTAGTTTTGCAAATGACTTCCATAATAGTCATGTTGTTTAAGACTAATTGTATTTCCCTCTATCCTATCCTGCCCCCCATTGCTTCGATTCTCCCTTTTGATCCTGTCCCTCCCCAAGAGTGTTGACTTCCAATTGCTCCCTCCTTCCATTGCCCGCCCTTCCATTATCCCCCCCACCCTGCTTATCCCCTTCTCTCCCACTTTCTTGTATTGTAAGATAGGTTTTCATACCAAAATGAGTGTACATTTTATTCCTTCCTTGAGTCAAATGTGATGAGAGTAAACTTCATGTTTTTCTCTCACCTCCCCTCTTTTTCCCTCCACTAAAAAGTCTTTTGCTTGCCTCTTTTATGAGAGATAATTTGCCCCATTCCATTTCTCCCTTTCTCCTCCCAATGTATTTCTCTCTCGCCCCTTAATCTCATTTTTTTAAGATATGATCACATCCTATTCCATTCACTCTGTGCTCTCTGTCTCTATGTGTGCGTGCGTGCGTGCGTGCGTGCGTGCGTGCGTGCGTGTGTGTGTGTGTGTGTGTGTGTGTGTGTAATCCCTCCCACTAACCAGATACTGAAAAGTTTCAAGAGTTACAAATATTGTCTTTCCATGTAGGAATGTAAACAGCTAAACTTTAGTAAGTCCCTTATGACTTCTCTTTGCTGTTTAGCTTTTCATGCTTCTCTTCATTCTTGTGTTTGAAAGTCAAATTTTCTTTTCAGTTCTGGTCTTTTCATCAAGAATGCTGGAAAGTCCTCTCTTTCATTGAAAGACCATTTTCTCCCCTGAAGTATTATACTCAGTTTTGCTGGGTAGGTGATTCTTGGTTTTAGTCCTAGTTCCTTTGACTTCTGGAATATCATATTCCATACCCTTCGATCCCTTAATTTAGAAGCTGTTAGATCTTGTGTTATCCTGATTGTATTTGCACCATACTTGAATTGTTTCTTTCTAGATGCTTGCAATATTTTCTCCTTGACCAGGGAACTCTGGAATTTGGCCACAATGTTCCTAGGAGTTTCTCTTTTTGGATCTCTTTCAGAAGGTGATCAGGGGATTCTTTCGATTCTTATTTTGTCCTCTGGTTCTAGAATGTCAGGGCAGTTTTCCTTGATAATTTCATGAAAGATGACGTCTAGGCTCTTTTCTGATCATGACTTTCAGGTAGTCCCATAATTTTTAAATTGTCTCTCCTGGATCTATTTTCCAGGTCAGTTGTTTTTCCAATAAGATATTTCATGTTATCTTCCATTGTTTCATTCTTTTGGTTTTGTTTTGTGATTTCTTGGTTTCTCATAAAGTCATTAGCCTCCATCTGTTCCATTCTAATTTTGAAAGAACTATTTTCTTCAGTGAGCTTTTGAACCTCCTTTTCCATTTGGCTAATTCTGTTTTTTAAAGCATTCTTCTCCTCATTGGCTTTTTGAACCTCTTTTGCCAATTGTTAGCCTATTTTTCAAGGTGTTATTTTCTTCAGCATTTTTTTTGAGTCTCCTTTAGCAAGGTGTTGACCTGATTTTCATGCTTTTTTTGCATCTCTCTCATTTCTCTTCCCAGTTTTTCCTCCTCTCTAACTTGATTTTCAAAATCCTTTTTGAGCTCTTCCATGGCCTGAGCCCACTGAATATTTATTTTGGATGTTTGGGATACAGAAGCCTTGATTTCTATGTCTTTCCCTGATGGTAAGCATTGTCCTTCCTCATCTGAAAGGAAGGGAGGACATATCTGTTCACCAAGAAAGTAACCTTCTATCGTCTTAATTTTTTCCCCCTTTTCTGGGCATTTTCCCAACCAGTTACTTGACTTCTGAGAGTCCTCTCCACCCCCACCTCACCTCCAGATCTGCCCAGCCAGTGCTTGGGGTCTGAGATTCAAATGCTGCTCCCCAGCCTCAGGGCTTTTGGTGGGGGCAGGGCTGCTATTCAGTGTGAGATTAAGTTCAGGTGCTCTGGTTGGGGCAGGGCCACCTCACGGGGCTCATTTCCTTCAGGGGATTTATGAAGAGACCTTCAACAATGGATCCAAGCTCCTGCCTGCTTTGGGAGCCCTTGTCTGCTGCTGCCTCTGCTGCTGCCTCCTGAGGGGACCTGAGTTATAGGGATACCCCGCTCCCCTCTTGGTGAGCCAAAAAGACTCTCTCACTGATCTTTGGCACCTATGGGTTGAGGGACCTGAGCAGCTGCTGGAGATTCTGTCCCTGAAGCCTGCTCAGATCTGTTCCTCTCAGTGCCACATGGCCTAAGCAGGGCTGGGTTCTGCTCTGGGTCCAGTACTTGATGGACCCTTCTGGGGTCGGTTTTTCAGGTCTCACTGGAACAGATATTTCCTCCACTCTGTTTTTCTGTGGCTTCTGCTGCTCCAGAATTTGTTGGCTGTTCTTCTTTACAGGTATTTTATGGGCTGTGGGTTCAGAGCTAGTGTATGTGTATCTTTCTACTCTGCCATCTTGGTTTCTCCCCCTCCTTCCCATCTCTCTTAAGCTATTTTTCTTTTCATAGTTTCAGATCATGAGATCATATCCAACATTTATATTTACTTTTGAAAATATGTTTACCTAAATTTTATAAAAACAAGCCTGATTATACCTAGGAATCTATTTCTTGGTTATCAAAAACCTTGAGATAGTTACTTTCCTTGAGGCACCTACCTATTGCTTCCATTCCATAAATTATTCCTAATATGGAATAAATCAAAATTAAGTTCATACTAGTTTGTCCCTGAAATTCAGTCCTTCCTTTAACTTTGGACAAATGCAACTGCAAGCTAGAAAGTCTAGGAAGTCATTTAATGCTCCTCTTTTAGAAGAATAATACTTCCATTATATGTGCACTTGCCCAAAGTCATCTAACATGTCTACACCTTACCTCTATGTCTGTTTTGTTCATTGTATTATAAAAACTAAGTCAGTACCTTTTTCTTTCCCAGGGGTTCTTAGCACACTACCACAATGATGTCACTTCTGTTTTGATTTTCTTTGATCTTTAATTAAATACTATCCTCTACCACCAGTCCCTTTTAGGGTTAATGACCTTCTAACCTCCAGAGAGTTCTATTTTCTGTACAAAACCCACGTATATGAATACCTTCCATATCTGTTCTATTGTTTGAGTCTCATTGCAATAAGTTTTGGTGACAGCTATGAGATATAGCTGCTTATGAGAAACAGCCACTAAAATATAAATAATCATACATAGAAGAGCTAGTAAATACTAAATATTTCTTAATTCAAATTATATTCTTGCATATATCATATATAAATCACCTATAAGCTATATTTATAAAGAAATTTTAAAGTAATTTTAAACTCAGAAACCAGTATCCTAAGAATAATAACTACGAATAATATGTTGAGGATGTAATCAGTTTATTTTCTCAGTTCTAACTTCTTTTGCTTCTTAAAATAATATAGGAAGAAAAATCATAAACCTCAGGGAAAACAAATATAAATAGGTCTGTCCTGATTAGATCATTCTAATTTTATTGAATAAACATGTGCTTATATTTCTTTTTGTAATTGTTAAAATAAATACAAAGTATCCTTTCTTTACCTAAATAATGTAGATAGATTTTGAAGTTAAATATTAAAAAGAAACTTTTCCTTTAAATGAAATTTGGGTTCTTCTTATCACTGTTATGGGACGAGGAAGCATTTTTAACATGTTTATTTGTTCTTGATCTTTCATTGGGCACTCCAAAAATGTAATATTTTTCTAAGGAAAAAATCATGAAAAATAGTTTGCTCAGTGTTTTGAGAAGAATGCTTGACTGTGAATAAGCAGTGGCAGTTTTAACCACATTTTCCCTTCTATTCTCATTAGAAAAATGGCAAGTCTGTACTTACAGTTTTAGTAATGTTGTTTTCAATGAATGACATGATATGACTAGAATGGACTGACATCATGGTGGACATAGGCATCGCTTAACTTTGTGGTCTTGTTTATTTCTTTAAAAGTAAAATTATAGGTTAAATGACCACTATGGTTATATTTAGCCTAATTGTGGTTGGAATGAGCCTGACTTATGGTACAAGTCAACACTGTTGCAGAAATAACAGGGGAGTAAAAGACTTTTAATTTAAAAAAAAAAAAAACTGAAGTCATCTTCACTCTCCCCTCCTGGATCACAGCCTTGTCATGTCAGAGGGGCTTGTGAAGCTCAGTGAAGCTATGAGCTATGCTGTATGGGGTTACCCAAGATGGACGTGTAATAGTGGAAACTTGTGACGAAAGGTGATCCTCAGGAGAAGGCAATGGCAAACCATGCCAGTATCTTTGCCAAGAAAACACCAAACCAAGTATTAAAATGATAAAAGATATGAAACTGGAAGTTGAACCACTCAGGTTGGAAGGTATCCAATATGCTACTGGGGAGGACAGCTCCAAGTAGCTTCAGCACTAATGAAGCAGCTGGGTCAAGGTGAAAGAAAGCTCAGCTGTGCATGTATGTGCTGATGAAAACAGTGGCCTCTGCGCTGAAAAAGATCATTTTATGTCCCAATCTGAAAGAAGGGCAATGTCAAAGAATGCTCAAATTACCAAACAACTGAGCTCATTTCAATGTGTTAGCAAGATTATGCTTAAAGAATTCTGCAAGCTAAGTTTCAGCAATATATGAACCAAGAATTACCAGAAGAGCAGACTGGTTTTTGAAGAGGCAGAGTGACTAGAGACCAAATTATTAATATTCACTGAATTATAGAGAAAGCAAAGGAGTTCCAGTAAAACAAATCAAAAGAAAACATCTACTTCTGGTTCACGGACTACACCAGAGGTTCCCAAAGTTATTTGACCTACCACTCCCTTTTAAAAAAAAATATTCAGTGCCTTCCTGCAAGGTACTTTCTTTAACCATTTAACAAGTTTTTTGAAATTCACATAATTTAAAAAATATAAAATATGTATTTTTTAAAATCTTGCATCTTAAATTTATTAATTTAATGTAAATTTGTCTTTTTTCCTGCATTGAAATTTTGATGACACAATATTGCTTCATGTAACAGTATACCATTGTATTGTAAATAAGTCATTACACATACATTTTTCTGCTGATGTATGCTTGACTTTCCCCAATGCAGGACATGCTGTTCTGTTAACACTTACCCTAACCCTAACCTGTTTGCAGACTTGACCATTGATTGATTGGTTTTAACTTCATTTTGTGTGTTTATTTGGGAAATAATGTAATCACTATGACTTCAACTCTGTTACACAACAGATGGAGCACCTACAGATGGCTTTTCAAAATCTTCTCTGCTTTCATTACAATTCCACTACTCCCTTCTTTCCATTCAATGCCCCTTCCCACCCCCCAATCACACCTGAGGCTACTATAGGTCCCTAACCCAATCATTCCTGCACTCCCCAGGGAGTGGTATTGCCCACTTTGGGAATCTTTGGACTGCACTAAAGCCTTTGTTTGACTGTGTGGATCATGACAAAATGCGGCAAGTCCTTGAAGGGATATGGGTACCAGATTGTCTTACATGTCTCCTGAGGAACCTTTATGCCAGCCAAGAAATCACAATTAGAATGAAACATGGCATAACTGATTGGATTAAAATTGGAAAATGAGTGTGACAAGGCTGTATATTGTCACCTTATTTAACTTATATGCAGAATACATCATGTGAAATTCCAGGCTGGATGAATCAAGAACCAGAATTAAGATCGTCAGGATCTCACATATGCAGACAATACTACACTAATGGCAAAAAGTGAAGAAGAATTGAGATGCTGATCAGGGTGAAAGAGGAGATGCAAAAACTGTCTTGAAGATAACATAAAATATGTATATATATATATATATATATATATATATATATATATATATATATATATATATATATATATATATATATATATATATATATATATATATATATATATATATATATATATATAAGCATTGCAACTGGTCCCATCATTTCCTGGCAAATAGAGAGAGAAGAAATGAAAGCAGTGTCAGATATTTTATTCTTAGACACAAAGATCTCTGCAGACAGCAACGACAGCCATGGAATTAAAAAATTCTTGCCCCTTGGAAGGAAACCAATGGCAAATCTGGACAGCATACTAAAATATAGAGACATCACCTTGCCAACAAAGGTTCACGTTGTCAATGCTATGCTTTTGTTTTTGTTTTTTTTTTCCCAGTAGTGATGTATGTCTCTGAGAGCAAAGAAATCTGATCATCCTGTAACAGATTCTTTCAAATTGTGGTGCTTGAGGACAGCATGGAGATCAAATAAGTCAATATTTTAAAAAGTTCATTTAGAGAATTCATCAGAGGGACAAATACTGAAGTTGAAGCTTAACTACTTTGGTTAAATAATGAGAAGATAGGACTCATTAGAAAAGACTCTTGATGTTAGGAAAGTTTCGAAGCCAAAGGAGATGGGGATGGCAGAGGATGAGATAGTTAATGAAGCAGGGGACACGAGCTTGGGCAAACTTGGTTTGTCCTAGGACATAAGGTGTAGTCCTCTTAGGAGATAAGGCTGCTCAGAGGAGAGTACTAGTGAGCTATACTGAACAACTACTATATCTTCCTCTACCTCCCTCCATCTCCCTCTTCCCCCCCCCCCCCCCACACAGGCTCCTTTCTTTTCTCTCTCTATCTCTTTCTGGCTCTCTCTGTGTCTTTTTGTCTTTTTCATAAATTCCCCTCTTCCCCCTCTCTCCTATCTGTCTCTTTATCTATCTCTATCATACTCTCTTTGTTTCTGTTCCTTTGTCTCTATTTTTTCACTGTTTCTGTGTCTTTCTGCATCTTTTTTTCTGTCTCTCTGTCTTGCTCTCACCCTTTTTCTCATTTTCATATTATTGTTTCAAGCCAGGTTCAATACATTATTTTACCTAAACTATAGAAGAAAGAAACCCTCATGATTCCTTTTTTGCTGTAAGGAAGCTGTTGAAATGTAAGGAAACTACTGGGGAAACAGACATGAAGGAATGGGATTGCATTTTTGTTTAGTCTTAGAGAGGGAAGGACTCAGAATATAAATTAAATATCTGCAGTGAGGTGGTACAGGGGAGAAAGCTCACTTAACCACTGCCTCAGTTTTATCATCTATAAAATGAAGACAATAATTGTATCTGTCTCCTAGAGTTATATGAGAGTTAAAATAGTATTTGTAAAGAACTTAATACAATGCCTGAAACAGGGGTGGGGAACTTGCAGCCTCCAGGCCACATGTGACCTTCTTGGTCCCTCAGGTGCAGCCTTTTCACTGAGTGCAAGTTTTGCAGAACAAATCCTTTTATTAAGGGAATTTGTTCTGTGAAGTTTGAATTCAGCCAAAGGGCTGCACTTGAGGACCTGGAGGGACACATGTGGCCTCAAGCAACAGGTTCCCCCCCCCCCCTGGCCTGGAACATATAAGTGCTCTATAAATTCTTATTCCTTTCCCCTTCCTGTCAGCATTAAAGTGTGTCAGAAGTCAGTCCCTTAAGACAGAGGGATGGGCATTCTGAAGCAATTAAAACAAACACTGGTTGAACAAAACATGAAAACATTTTTTTCATGAAACCGGAAAAATTCACATTTTAAAGATTTCATATGTTTGTTTTCTTTTCCAGATAGTTTGATAATATATTATCTTTTTATTATGACAAAATAATATTTTGATTTGTAGTGTTCATACAGTGTCTTTATTCAGTTTTAGTTTATTTAAAAAATGAGACATTATGACTGTTACAATTGCTAGAGTAGGAAAGAAAACTGTCCCTACCTCAAGCCAAATGACTTCAGACAAAGAATTCGTGTTCATTCAGCAATCATTATAGTAGGAGTAGTAGTGGTGGTAGTAGTAGTAGTAATGACACATTTTTATTGCATTTCCAAGTTTTTAAAGCATTTAAAAACAATATATTGTGTAATTAACAGGCTTATATGTGAAAGGTAACACTAGAAAGTAAAAATTAAATTTGCTAGAATAACACCTCCATTAAATATGGGTATTTCCTCTTCTGTACAGTAACATTGGGTTGCTTGTGTATATTGAAATACATCTTTTTGTATTAAAAATATTATGTGACAGTTCACATTTAAAACTGTTAGAGTTAATGATTCATTGTTATTTGATAATATGCAAGGAATCACAGTCACTACCATAGGCTTTAATTTGGAAATTCAATTTTATTTTCAGTTCCAAATTCTTCTTGACCCCAACCCTTTCCCACAAGTGAGAAGTCAAGAAATAACCTATTACAAATATAAAGTCATGCAAAACAAATTTTGATACTAGCCATACCCACCTCCCCCGGCCCTCCCCAAAACAGAACAAAGCAAAAGAGAAAAGAATACATATGTATATGTGAGTCCACCAATTCTTTCTCTGGAGGTGGATGGCTTTTTCATGATATGTACTTTGAAGTTTTGGTGAGTCATTATGTTGAGCGGAGTTACAATGTCTTTCACAGCTGATTATCTTTACAATGTTATTATTAATGTATGATTCTTTTCTCTTAGTTCTGTACATCTCACTTTTCATCAGTTCATATGAGTCTCCCCTGTAACCATCCCTTGCATCATTTCTTATAGCACAATAATATTCCATCATATGCATATACTGTAACTTTTTCTGCAGTTCCCTTCAGTGTAGAATTCTTTGCTATTACAAAAAGAGCTATTATAAATATTTTTGTGCATGCAGGTCCTTTCCCTTTTTCTTTGATTTCTTTGGAGTATAGATCTAGTAGCTGTTGCTATAGACTTTAAATGAAAGTGTACTGACTTGAAAGGATGAAAACAACATTGACAGATAAATGTTATTATTGATCAGTGGTAGGGTATTCCAAGAAACTGAAGATCTGAAACATAAGTTATAACACTGTTAAAAATTACAGGGAAGATGCAGGAGATCAAGAAGTAGTCATCTGAGTCAGAAATATGTCTTACTAGTTAGAGCCAAATTACACGATTCGTGTTTCAAATATAGAACAAACTTATTAAGGAATTACAAATAAGAAATTGGAAATGGGTAACATTTCTTGACTGAACAGAATTTCAAACTTTATCCTTCTCTTATTTTGTGGATTTGTTATCTCTCTGATAGTTAATGAATTCAAGGATATACATCATATTTAACCCATTCCTTCTCATCTTGTGGTATTTTTCCCTTTGTAATCTTTCAATCGCTGCCATAGGATATTTACTCATCATTTCAGGGTGAGGTGGAGATAGGAACACAGCTTTTTCTGTATCTCTTTGCTCTGGATGGATACAAATGGAATTTACAGGCCATTTATTACTTATTCTGCGTTATCAGTACATAACAGATAAATGCCCTTTCTCAGTCAAACATCTCTCTGCTGATATCCTATGCCCTACTATTTCTGTACAATTCTGCATTGATAATATATGATAGTGTACTGATGTTCATCATGTACCTCTCCTTTGCCCTATGGTGAGTCTGCAATTGAATTTTCCAGAGATTGTGGTATTCCTTGGCTGGCATTAGTAACAAATTACCAAAAGAATATAGATGTTAAAAAGCTAGGTTTTGCTTCAGGGATAAGCATGATATTATTAGAACATTAAGTAATTTTCTAAATCCATATAGCCCACCTTTCCCCTTCTCTTCTGGGCCCCAGTGTATTGTCCAATCCCAGTATCTACAAATTGCTCATCAAATTGCATGTCATATTGTGGAAAATAAGCATTCTTCATTCATTTATTTCTACTCTATTCTCCCTATGTACATAGTTAGGCCCAACTCTTTTGGATGAGAAAGGATCTCATTTAGGAAGCTCTGCAACAGTATGGAGCTTGACATAAGCTATACAAAGTTATCCCCAAACAGGAACATCTAGAGGACCTCATTATCTATATGGAATCTCTTTTCCATCTGTACTCAGCACTGGACATCTGTCAGGGCCCTGAGAAACACTGTTAGTGTGCATACATCTTTCTATTTAGCACTTCATTTCATATTGATAATCTGAGGGTAATTAAATTAAGTTACTTTGCTTATAAAATTTTTATAACTCTAAGATATGCATGGAAGACATTTTGTTAGAAGAGAGCTTTTAAGGCACTGCTTTGCTTTCCATAATTAAATGCTTTTATATGGTGAATTAGCAAGAAGTACACTGAAACATTACCTCAAAAATTTTAAACCTTTATTAATATCTTTTGCTCTTAAATCACATTCATTTCTAAAGATATTCCTTGTCTCTATACTCCTTCCCCATTTTTTATTGACAGACATTGCCCCTTTGGTCTAATCTTCATTCTTGTCATGGGAGTGGCTTATTTGAAGGTGATATTTGATGTTATTTTTAATTATTTGAATAGTATATCAGAGTGGAGAGTCAGTCACATGGCAGGAAAATCTGAGTTAAAGTCGTGCCTCTGGCACATAGTGGATCTGAAAGAGTGGAAAAGTTCCTCAATGACATTGAATAATCATTAATTTCCTTAGGTTACTCTCAAGGGCTCTGAATGACAAAAAAGACATTGATTTGCATTGGTAAATGGATTTCCCTCACCTGGAGTGCTCTAGATAGATGAAACACAGAAAAAAGATAATTAAGATGACAAATGGAAAATTCTAACATAAACCTCAACATTGGAGGGTAAAGCTGAGATGGTGCAGTAGAAGGAGGGACCTGCTAGAGCCTCCCTGAAAATTCCTCAAAAAAACCTATAAAAATGATTCCAAACAAATTCTAGAACAACAGAAGTCACAAAATGACAGACTGAAGCAAATTTCCAGCCAAAGACTATATGGAAGGTAAACAGGAAGGGTCTATTGCACGGAGCTGAGAGTGGAGTGCAGTTTGGCCATGCTGGCTTGGATAGAATTGGAACAAGCCTTAGGGGACTGAATCACTGGAAGAGGCTGTGGTTTCCAGACCTCTCAACCCACAAATACCAAAGACAGCTTCAAAGGTTAGTGTGAACAGTCTCTCAGCTGGCTGAGAGGGGAAACGGTTCTGCGCCCAGCTCCAGGGCAGTGGCAGACTCTGCTGTAGCAGAGGTTACTTTTGGAGCCCTCCACTTTACAAAGGGCTCAAAAGTTAAATAATTGGTTGGGAAAATAAGCAAATGGAGAAAAAGAAACAGACTATAAATTCTTACTTTCTCAATGAAAAGGTATTTTCTTATGTCATTGGTGATGAGGAAGATCAAAACATACAGCCAGAAATACAACAAAGCCAAAGTTCCTGCATCTAAAGCCTCCAAGAAAAATAAGAATTGATCTCAGGCCATGGAAGAGCTCAAAAAGGATTTTGAAAATCAAGTAAGAGAAGAAGAGGAAAAATTGTGTAGAGAAATGAAAGTGATGCAAGAAAATCATGAAAAAATATTCAGCAGCTTGGCTAAAGGAAATCTGAAAAATGCTAAAGAAAATAATAGCTTAAAATTAGACTAATTCAAATGCCAAAATAAAAAATAAGCTAATGTGGAAAAGAATATACCTTAAAAAGCAGAATAGGCCAAATGGAAAAAGAGGTATGAAAGCTCACTAAAGAAAATAATTCCTTAAAAGTTAGAATGGAGCAAATGGAAGGTAGTGACTTTATGAGAAATCAAGAAATTATAAAACAAAACCAAGCAAATGAAAAAACTGAAAATAATTCTCATTGGAAAAAACAACTGACCTGAAGAATGGATCCAGGAGAGATAATTTAAAAATTATTGGATTACTTGAAAGCCATGATCAAAAAAAAGAGCCTAGACATCATCTTTCAAGAAATTATCCAGGAAAACTGCCCAGATATTCTAACACCAAAGGGTAAAATAGAAATGGAAAAAAATCCACCAATATCCTTGAAAAGAGATCCCCAAAGGGAAACTCCTAGGAATATTGTAGCCAAATTCCACAGTTCCCAGGTAAAGGAGAAAATATTACAAGTAACCAGAAAGAAACAATTCAAATATTATGGAAACACAATAAGGAGACCACAATATGTGGCAGCTTTCTACCCTAAAGGATCAGAGGGCTTGGAATATGATATTCCAGAAGTCAAAGGAGATAAGGTTAAAACCAAGAATCACCTACCCAACAAAACTGAGCATTACACTTCAGGGGAAAAAAAATGGAACTTCAATGATATAGAGGACTTCCAAGTATTCTTGTTGAAAAGCTGAATAGAAAATATGACTTTCAAATACAAGAATCAAGACAAGCATGAAAGGTAAACAGGAAAGAGAAACCATAAGGGCCTTGTTAAAGTTGAACTGTTTAAATTCCTTCATGGAGTGATGATATTTGTAAATCATGAGACCTTTCTCAGTATTAGAAAAGTTGGAAGGAAAAATATACATACATACATACATACATACACACACATGTATACATACATATATGTGTGTAGGTATGTATGTACGTATAGATATATCCATCTCTCTATATGTGTATATATGTATGTATATGTTTGTATATTTATATATGTGTGCATATATATGTATATATATACATATACATATGAAGAGAAAGAGAGAGACAGAGACAGAGAGAGAGACAGAGAAACAGACAGAGACAGACAGAGAGACAATGACAGGGAGACAGAGACAGAGAGCACACGGTGAGTTGAACCTGAAGGGATGCTATCTAAAAAAGAAAATTAAGTGTTTAGAGGAATGTTCTAGGAGAAAGAGAAAGGGAAAGGTAGAATATAGTAAATCATCTCACATAAAAGAGACAAGAAAGAGCTTTTACAATAGAGGGGAAGAAGGGAAAGATGAGAGGGAAAAAGTGAGCCTTCCTTCAATTAGATTTAGCTGCAAGAGACAATAACATACTTACTCAATTTAGTGTGGAACTTCATCTTACCCTATAGGAAAGCAGGGGGGAAGGGGATAAGAGATGGGTGTGATAGAAGGGAGGGCAGATTAGAAGGAAGGATAATTATAATACACTCTCTCCTGGGGTAATGGTGATGTTCTCAGAATTGACAATTATAAAATTGGATTATCATTCAACTCTGAAAAATGTTGAAGATATTCTGCATGCTGTAGTATCAAATATTCTACCAAGATTTAATTATGTAAAAATAAGCACACCCATGTAATTATTGTGCAAATTTGCTTTCATCTTTAATAAATGGTATGCATATGTATGCCAAAGAATTGTTTTAAAATAAATTTCTTCATGATTTATTATCAGTAAATGTTTGATTTATATCCCTATATACCTGATGTTGTGTAAAAATTTCTTGGGTGAAAAGGGGTTGCAAGTGGAAAAAGTTTAAGAAACCCTGGTCTAGTTCAACCTATTTCTAAACAGAAATTTTCTCTGCAGCATACATGACAAATAGACATCTTCTGATTGAACATTTTCAGAGATGGGAAGCTCTTGAAATCTCAAGGCAGTACATTTCACTCTTTTGACACTTATAATTCTTGTATTCTTTATATAAGAGCTAAAATTTATTTCTCTAATTATGTTTCCTAGTTCTGACCTTTGGTACCTAGAAGAGCAAACCTCTTCAATTTTAGAGAACAATGTTAGTTTTCCTTGTCTTCCTCTCTTTACCTTTATCTTTTGCTTTCTCTACTCCACCCTGCTTCAGTTCTTCTCCCCCCCCCCCCAATTCTTCTTTGTAAAACTGTATGACCTTGAAGATAGGAACCATATCTTATAATTCCCTATCTTATCCCAATTGATCTTAACACAGTACTTAATTCACAGAGTTAGAGACTAGATCTCTGATTTCATTGATATGAGGAACTTCTCCAAAACTTAGAATTTTAGAGAGTTGCACAGAGAATAGAGAGTTAAATGAATTGCCCTGGATTACATAGCCAGTGAATGTCGGAGGTTGAACGTGGACCCAGGTCTCTGACTTTGAGGCGAATTTTTTACCCATTATACAGCATTGACTCTCTGTTAAGTATAAAGTAGACCCAAATAATTTTTTTCTGATGCCAGATTTTTTGCCTCAGTACATATTTTCTCACTCTGTTCTACAGCAATAATATTAAAAATGTCTTTTTTTACTTTGTCCCTTAAAATATGACATGATTATAGTTCTCTTAAAAACTCACTGATTATTTGGAAATATACTAACTACATTCCCTATGTCTATACCAGGGATTTTCAAGTCTGTGTGTGTGTGTGTGTGTGTGTGTGTGTGTGTGTGTATGTGTGTGTGTGTGTGTGTGTGTGTGTGTGATGGACACCACTGGCAGTCCAGTAAAAACTTTAGACTCCTCAGGATACTGTTTTTAATAATTGAAAAAGATGCCAAATTTCAGTTTGAGGTTAGTGAAAAGAAAAATGTAATTTTTTTTTTATTTTTTTGCCTATCCGGAGTCACAGATACCTTGAACTCTATCCGTGGATTTCTTAGAGGTCTTTGGACTCTAAATCAGGAACCCCTGATCTTCATGATGTTCTTACATTTATATGGTGTTCCTATGGAGAGGATGGTAGTGGGAGGATAGTTGACATTTTGTGAAGAAAAAAGTATGATATACCTTGTTTTATATGCAGAGATATTTAAATGTCTTTAGGATTATTTTATAAACACATAAAATCTTTTTTAAAGTCACAGTACTGTTTGCATATTTAAGCTAAAATTAAGTTTACTGCTTGAATCTAGCATATGGAATCACTGGCAGAGGAAAAACTAATTATCATAAGTAATATTTGTCAAGATAAAGCTAAAATATCTTTAAAATTTCACAAATAATATAGTTATTTTTAAAAAAGTATTTCTAGCTGTGAATATTTTTAAAAATATATATACATAAAAACTTCATAACTTACAGAACTCTTTCCACAAAATATCATGACAGAGATAGTATGACTATAATCATTTCCATTTTACTAATGAGGAAACTGAGACACAGAGTGTCTACAGTCGCTTATCCAGTGAGAACAAGAGCTGGATTTCAGCTTCTGTTCTTTCGATTTTAATTAATCTGTGGCAAAGGTAAAACTTGATCGAGGTGTCCTTAATATTAGAACATTTATCCCTCTACCAAGGCACGCTTATGGTTATAAGCATCAAACATACTCTAGCTATAAGCATTCAAGTTTGTGGAACAAACCTTCAGCCTGAGTTCAGGAATTTAGATTTATTGTATATTCGAGATGTAGAAGAAAAATGCATATAGAACGTGGTGCCCAATGTATTTGATCTTGACAAATGTAAATAGTTTCTATTTCATGTTCCTCTTTCTCTTTTCCCTTACCAATATTGAGACAATAATGAAGCCTGAAATTCATTTTTCAAGTGCTATGAAATCTATCACTTGTCTGAATTTGTGTGGGCATGATGAAGACTTAGAAAGTTTTGAACCAAATTGAAAAACTACCTGATACTATCAGATTCTTCTTAGTGGGCAAGTTATTGATTTGAAAGTAAATCTCTTTATTTTAAAAAAATGTAGAGATTAATTTGGTCTCAGTAAATACTATTTTTTATTTTAACCTGTTAGGACTATGTTAAGATTCTTTGGATGGAGTAATACTTCAATGTATCAAAGATAAACAATTTCGTCATTGTAGAAATTCCCTCTTACAAAGAAGTCATCCATGACCTGTATGAGTTTCTGTGGCTGAAACAAACTATCTTTTGATAGCTAAGCTAATGTCGAGTCTCCCTGAACTTGGGCCAAACTCTACATGATAGAAATATAATTCATTCTCAGCATATCTCAAAGTACACATTTTTAAATTGCTTGTAAGAAGTCAGACTTCTTATTTTGTGCACATTTTCTTTGATTGACTCATAAATCTCTTTTATTCAGTGATGAAGCATTAGAATAACACTTTAGTTAAGACAGTGTCTAAATAAAAATTTTTAATGCCTATTAAAAACAACAAAGATTTTTTTCCTCCGGAAAATTTGAAAGCTAGGCCCAGCATTTGAAACGAGAATTTATTTTTCGTTTTCACAAATCATCAATAAAAATGGTAGATAAGTTTTTATGTAATAGCTTTAAAACTGAAAATTTAAAAACAAATGAGAGATATTGAGACTGAAGGCACAATTAATCTTAGTGTAGAAGAGAAAGAGTATGTGGTGACGTAAGTTTCAGATTTAGATGTACCATGTTTAAAATTATGAATCAGAGACTAAAGAAAATATTACGTTACAATACTGTCTTATTTAACGCAGAAATTCACTTAAGTGTTTAAAAATGTGCAAACTGATGATTAGGAATGAGAATGCATGGACAGATCAGTCTCATGTTTTTCTAATTAATCGAAATGCTAACTAAGCAAAAAGAACTTCATGAAGAAAATTACATATTAAGATTAATTCAAAAATGAACTGCAGTCAAAGCAAAGATATTAGAAGAAATAGATCCTAAGGACTTGTCCATAAATTACTCTGAAAGTATATTTCTTCTTTAGAGATGTCACAGTTGAACCAATTATGCAATTGATAAGAGGCATGCATGCTGCCAGTGGATGAAACATGGAAGTCTTCATTTTTTTCTTCTACATGATTTGTCTTTGGACCAAATATACTATTCAAATTTGTTATTTCCAAACAATATTTTAAATCAAAACACATTAGAATATTTGCCAGCTTTATAGAATAACCAAATAATGGATTAATTTCAACAATGTGTCTACCAACTATTGTTAAAGAAAATATTCAACGTGATTAAAATGAGGCTAATAAGATTGCTTTAGGAATCCATGAGAACTTTAGCAAAGGGAAAACGTATCACTCTAATAAAACCATCTCCTACTTCAGGAGAAAGTTGTCAAAAACACTCATAAAAATTTTTTTTCTAGTCTGCTCACAACATGTAATTAGCAAAATGAGTGTAATTTATTTAATTAAAAAAAAAACAGATGGCATATAATAAGTCCAACTTTCCTGTTGCAGATCTGTAGGGCATGACAACATTGCTTCCAAATCCTCATGGGAAGAAAAGCCTACATTGGCTGTTACTGTTATAAGGAGAGCTGAATTTTCCATCAAAATATAAACTCACTATTGTTTCCCCCTCTGTGACTTACCCCGCCCATCGTCTCATTGGTAAGTTAGAGTAATGAACTGAATATATTTGTATATGTCTGCATGTGTGTTTACTGAGGTTGTACTTTGATTTTATTATGCTGATATATTCATTTATGACATGTTCCTGAGTTTAGGCATCTTCAGACTCAGTAGATGAAAACAACACAGCCTAATGCTTACAACTATTCAAAGTCAGCTTTTCAGGTTATAGGCTGCTGGAAAATTTATAGTTTATCAGTCTCAAGTAATGCACACTGGGCAAAATGAGAGAGTGCTTGGCCTTTCTCTGGGGGAAAAAACAAACCTCTCAATGTAAGACTCTTGATGGACACAAAAGGACAAACTTGAATACTGATTCCCATAGTCAGCAGAATTCTGCCCCTTTAAATGTTCTCAAAGTTCATCCTTTTTTTGCAGGTGGTTCTTTGAATGGAGGAGACAGACGAACATGCACTTTCATTCACTTTTGAATTAATAAGTGATAACACTTAATTTTATACCTTTTGACCTGCTTAATTGGTTAAAAAAAAGGTTTGTTCTGCCACCATTGACTTCACTGAGCAATTTTTACTCCTTCCATTATGCTTAGAAACTTGTCATATTTTAAATGGCTTTAGCAATGTAGTGAATGATGAATAAAAGTGAAATTCTTTGTATATTTTTTAAATCTGCAATTACAAAAATGTTTCATAAAAGCCTATGACTAGATTCATTTAAAATAGGGCTCTAATTTTATTCAAGACCTTGGAGAAGCAGAATTTCCAAGTAAGTTAACATTTTGTCTTTTAAAAAATATCAATTTTTCAGATTTAGAATTCCATAGTGACTTGCATTAATCTATATTCAATGTCACTTGACTGAAGTAAAAGGAAAATAATCATGTGACAAAACTCATTTGGGAAAGAACATTACAAAATATGTCATCATCTGAACAGAAAAGAATTTACAAAGAAATTCTTTTTTTTTAGATAAAAAAGACAAATGGATTTTATAAGGAATTTTAAAATAAAATGCATTCAAAATACTTTATCAGGGCTCAAAGAAAATATAAAATATGTTCTTAATCACTAGTTTAAATTCACTGTTAATTTTAGCTCTAACAAACTCAGGTATTAATTCTAGTGCAGAAAAAAAGCTATCACTAGAGCCCTTCCCTGGAGTTAGAGCAGGTCAAACTTTTCCCTACTACTTCTTTTGATTCTTACCTGTACCCCAATCTAGATCTATGGTCTTGTGAAGAGGGACTTGGTTTTCATCACCTTTTGAAATTTGAGGTGTCTACACAATGTTGCTTCTTGCTGTGACAACCCAATAAAAACCACATTTGATCTTGGGAACTCCTCCAATCAAATTTTAACCTGGTGAGAAGTGATTTTAGGATCATTAGGCACTTTATATTTTTCAAATAAATTAAAATTGTATTGTATAAAAAAATTAAAAATGTATGCTTTAAAAAATAAAAGATATCTTGAAAATATATGCCTTTTAATATCCTGAAGGGTAGATTTCTTCATCCATACTCCTTAAAACTATCTCTTCTCCATTTTCTAGAATTAGCTTCTAAAGCTGGCCATTTCTTGTTTCTGACCCCTAAGTGAATCTTTTTTTTTTCCCTCTCTTCCTTTAAACTCATTGCTTCTAGCAGTTTTTCATCTCTTGTTCTACCTACACAATCCATCTTTTGTCTGATGGCCTGTTACCAATACACACATTGCACTGAGGTAATTCAAGGGACAGACACTGTCTACAATATAATTGTTGATAGATAGCATAAAAGCAATGACACGATGATTTATGATATATTTTAAAGAAAATTATAAAAGTCGATAAATATTTATTCAATGTCAATGTATGTTGAAGTCACTTTGACCCTGTTGGAACATCCAAGGAGTATAAGGCGTTAGAGGATTCCTGCTTTCTACAAATGTTTGATGCAGTTGGCAAGAGAAGACATAAATACATGTAAAAGTAAAGAAAACCATAGCATTTAGAGCTAGAAGAAAACTTGACATTCATTGAGTTCAAACCCCCAGTTAAAAAAAAAAACTATTAAATTCAAATAACTATTCAATACAATAATGGAATTATAGGTTCTCAGAGGCAAAAGGGACCCTCACGGTTCTTACTACAACCCACACCTAAGTACCAAGCTCTTCTATAGCACATACAAACTAGTGGACATCCAACCTTCTAATAAAGAGCCCCAATGAAGTGTACCTGACACCTGTTGAGGCAGTCCGTTCCACTGAGGGGTCAAACAAGCAAGCATGTATTGATTAAGCAATTAATATGTGCCAAGAATTGTACTATGAGCTGGTGATATGAATGCAATAAATGTAACACTTCAAAATTGCACGAGCTATCATTCTAATGAGGAAAACAATATAAAATACAAAGCAGTTAAATAAACTTGAGTGGCTCCCTATCACCTTCAGAAAAAAAAAATCCTATTTGGCTTTTAAAGCCATTGAAAATCTGACTCTTTCCTATATTTCAGTTTTCTTACACTTTTTTTCTTCTCAACATACTCTGCAATCCAGTGAAATTGACTTTTTTATTTTCTTCCACTCTGTGCTCCCTACCTAGACTCTTAGCATTTTCACTGGCTGTTCCCCATGCTTAGAATTTTCTTTCTCATATCCTCTTCCTAGCTTCTATGGCTTTCTTTGAATCTCAACTAGTCTCATCCTCTCAAAGAAGCCTACCAAATCCTCCTTAATCTTAGTCTCTTCTGTTGAAACTACTCCCAATTTAACCTGTCTCTATCGTGCTTTTTACAGTTAGACATTTCCAAATTACATTTTAATCTTCCAGCTAGCTTCTGAGACTTGCCTTTAATACTCAGCTCTTTCTTCTTTAGGAGTCAAGTTTACCCCAAACATACCCAAGGCTTTTGCCTTTAAGATTAATTTCCAATTATCCCATTTATATCTTATCTCAAAGCTGTTTCCATGTTGTCTGCTGCATTAGAAGGGGAGCATCTTAAGGCCAGGTATCATGCTGTTTTTTTATTTGTTTGCTTTTATTGCCCCCTTTCATTGTAGCTTAGTAACTGTTATCAATTATGGGCCTTAGTTCTGGCAAAGATAGAGACTTTAAAGAGGTAATCGGACCCTAAGGAGAAGAGAAACTTTCTGATTGGTTAGCTTCTAAGCTCATTCCCCAAAGTCCTTTGAACCTATGGTTCATAACATGTTTCTTTTTTTGGGAAAAGAAAGATTCATTTTTTCCTTCAGTAGATAATAAAAAGGATTACTACCCAGGCACTTCTCCTTAACTCACAGTTCTTTTAATCTCTTTCCCTATGGCAACAAGGCAATTACTTTTCAGCATGTTGATTCCTTTAAATATAGATAAATGCAATCAGTCTGAAAACCTAGGGGTTAGCTAATGCCCCCAACTTGAAATCCCATCCAAAAAAGAGGAAAAAAAGCAATGCCATTCAGTATGGCTCCCTGCCAAACCTGCTAACAATCTAACTTTCAGAAAAGGAAAGAATCTCCAATCAATGTATTACTATTACAGCTAACATGAAGGTCAATATTCACAAATGTCCATTAACCTTTCCCAAGACTTCTCCAGAAATCCAAATCATTTATGTTCAATTGCTGGTCCTTCCCCTTGCCATAAAAATCTGTGAAAATCAAGAGCTACTTCTGAAGGAAAAAGGATAGAGGCAAGGATGATTTTTCCAAATAGCTTGAAGGGATTCAAAAATTCAAACTTGAATTCAAAAATTCAAACTTCCCTATCAGGGTAGTGACTCCAACTACCTACCACAACACAATCCCATTCATAGGAAGTCAATGCCACATGAAAAGGAAATCATTGTGCTTCTAGGAGAATTACAAAATTATTTTCTACATAGTCCTATAAAGGCTCGAATGATAATTTCCTCAATTGCAGTGAAATCCATAAAACCAGAAAGTTGCTAAACTAAAAATGTGGAAAGAAAATGTGTTTTATATGAATGTGTGACTATTTCTATTTTTAATAGCTCCCGCCAGCACTGCCCAGAACACATGGCAAAGGCTTACTCGCTGCTTCTATTTATAAAGAATCTATGGCAAGAGCTGGTAATCAGGGTAGTTACAAAAAAAAGTCCCTCTGTTTATCAGTTGGAGCACAATAGACTGGAAAGCAAATAGCTAAATCATCCAAACTATTTTCTCTCTTTGCTTTCAAGAATGTTTTCCCTCCCAGGAAATGCATTATTATATAAGTGGTTTTCTATTCTGCAAGAGGGAATGGAAGTTGTCATAAACCCCTGGAGATATTCTTGCTAAAGGTTTTCTGGGGGTAGAGACAGGCATGGTAGTGCATTACAAACAACTTACAGATGCACTATGTCACCACCATAAAGCACTATTATATTAGAAAGCAAACCCTGATAGCTTCAAATGGAGGCTTCAGTGGAGGTCAGATAACAAATGAAGCAGTATCCATTGACACAGTCTCATTAATATATACTGGTTATCTCTGTCACAGAGTTGTTTCTTGTTTATATGGTGACATGGTTTAATTGTATCTAACAGACAATGATAATTATGAACTTTAAAACCTTCTTCTGATCAAGAAGATCCAACCTCTACTATCACATATTGACTGTGGAACCCTGGGCACATCACTTATGCTCTCAGTGTTCTAGATAATTCTCTAAGACTGCAAGGTACACAAAATGTTTTTCTTCATTGGAAATTCCCTACACTGAGAAGTATAGGGAACAAGGTCTGGTTCAAAAGTTTAATAGCTGGCATTTTAATAGCACTAAATGCTTTAAAAAGCAGTCTTGGCGAGAAATAGGGGGGTATTTCATAGGTGAGAAAACTGAGGTTTGCATAGATTGAATGACTTGTCCAAGCTATCAAGGAGTCAAGCTGGATCTCAAAACCTGGTGTTATGATTTAAAATCCAGTGCTCTTTCCATATTATGGTTGCTCCAAAGCATTGTATTTACAGAATCACAAGCATGTTCCTTCTAGCTATATTGAAGGGTAGTTAAAGTATCATTGTCATTTTATAGTTCAGGAAACTGATACTTAAGAGTAGTTGTGAATTTCTCCTACTTCCATGCCTAGGAAATAAGTGTAGAAGACAATGCTTGAATCCAAGAGTCTCTAGTTCTTTTTCTAATATGCTATAAATTGCTTCCTCTTCTGCTACTACTGAATTTATTCCACCACATTTAAAAGTCGATAATCAGTCCCATACCCAAAAAGCCAAGAGTTGACTTAAAATTGTCTGCAATGTTTAGACAGATGACTTAAGGTAGGGATATAATTTATATTTGCAGTGCTTTAATTTTAAAGCATTATATACATATGGACTTTATGGAACCTTAGAGAAATTCTCGTCTTCCCATTCTTGTTACAGTTGAGGAAACTGAGTCCCAGAGAGACTAATTGGAACTTAAAGGAAGTTATCTCTATCGGGTCACTTATTGACTTAGAAAACCACACGTTAACATTTATCTATGTTGTATATATTTTGTTAAACTTTTCCCAATTACATTTTTATCTGCTTCTTAGCTTCTATGACTGCCTTTCAAACTTAGCTCAGATACTTCTTCCTTCACCAGGAGAAGATTAATGACTTAACATCAATTATGATGGAAAAAGTATTAGGGGTAGGATTTGAATTCAGTTATTTCTGAGTCTAAATTCAGCACTCTCTTGATTGTACCACACTGCCTCTATCTTTGAACTCTGATGAATCTAATAATAAGGAAGGATTCTTTTTTTAATGAATAAAACACCAGTGAGAGGGTGCCCTATTTTTTCTGGGCAACCCATGAATGCAGAAGCGTTTTGTGCCCTTTACAATTCCAATCATGTACAATCAGAAGGAGGAAAGCTTTCCACCCACCTTAAAGGCACAGGCTAATGATCAGGAAAGGCCAGGCCAATGCTGCTAATACCTCTCCGTAGGGGACTGACACCTTTTTCTCATCTATGAAGAGAGCTGTGTAGGAGTGAATAAATTAATCAAGATATGGCAGGTCACTCTGAAAAACTGTCTACTCTTGAACTAGATTTATCCTTAATGGAGAAATGGGACAGTTCAGAAGATTCCAAGGAAAAGATTGACAGTTAATGGAAAAGTGAGCGCCCACCAGGGATTAACATCAATTTCATGAAAGCAGTGCTCTCAAATCAAGCTTTTAGTTAGAATAATGGAAGAGAGATCAATTTATTTTTCTAAAAGAGTTAAGTTCTCATATTAGATTACTTTTTCTGGATCAAAATAGCTTTCACCTATCAATACAAAGAAATTTTAAAATTGAATTTTTGTTCTAAGAATGGATAAAAACTCATTATAATTATTTTACCACTTAGGGCTATTTCCATATGTCTTGTAGTCCAAGAAATCAAAACAATTTCAAAGGCTCTCAAAAGCAGGTGATTTTTCTGATGATAATGAGGAGTAAATCCAAAGAAAGTCTCTGAACTGAAATAGAACATCTTCAGTTGGCATATAAATAACTTTATGTAAGAAATTTATTATTAGGATAAGTTTGTGTTTGCATAAATTTTGTTTGAAATTTGTATTATTAATATATTTGTTCTCCTCAATGAAAAACTCAGATTACATTACACTTGTCATCATCCTTTACTTGAATGTCCATTATCCCTTTCACACTTCCTTAGAACAGCAGTTATGTCAGGAAAACATTATCATTTATTAGAAAAGATTGTCAGTTATTTTCCTCTCAATTAATTGTTCAAGAATAATCATTTTTTACTAGTGTTGTGAATTAAAATCAAATATTATATACAGTTGAGTTATTTTAAATATCTCAGATGTTTTGATTGATTAATTAATTAGGCTTGGACCTGTGATTTCATTGGTGTAAGGATCTCCATAATGAAGAAATTCCTTTAGTCCTTTAATTTCTGCAAATTTAAAGTCTTATAGAGTTGTTTTTGGGACATTGAAAGATATTAAATGATTTAAGATCCTTGCACCTCAGTTTCAAGAATGAGGATTTGAATTCAATGGAGTGAGGGGTTGGCATAGAGGACCTTTTTTGAGGCTCCTTCTAGCTGTAAGTCTGTGACTTATCTAGGGTCACAGTCAGTATGTGCCAAAGGCATGAATTGAACTCAGGTTTTCCCAACTCTATCCATTATGCCACAGTGTCTCAAATTTCACAAATATCATAGCATAAACTACATTTCAAGCACAAGTTCCCTGACAGAAACTTCATGGTTGTAAGAAATTTCTATAGGTAAGATATTGGATATGCATTTTCAGAAGCTGCCAGTACATTTCCTTTCTGGGCTTCACTTCTTACTCTATGAACTTTTTTTTTTTTACCATGCCACAGAAGCCTCCTCAGTTCAACCCTGGCCTTTACAGCCTGGAAGTTCATTCTTCCAGCGTTCCCTCTTGTGATTGTCTGGCTTCTTCCAGAACCTCCATTTTTAGGAAAGGGTCCAGGCCAGTCATGTCTTCATTCTTCTCTGGATTCTACCCTTGATTCCCCAGATTTTCATTTCTATGCCTCAGCATAAGTAACTTTCCCCAACTCTCCAGTTTCGACTTCCTTTTAAGTATTATCCTTCCCCCATTACAATTCAAGATCCCTCAGGATCATGACTATCATTCTCTCAGCCTCTATTGATATTCCCAGGGTTTAGCACAATGCCTGGCACTAAAAGCTAACAAAAAGCTTGTTGCCTTGACATAAGCAATAAAAGAACTAAAAGGTACAAAAGTGAACTGAATATCAGAATCTCCTGAACTTTGAACAAAAAAAATTCGGTTTATAAAACTGGCTAATCTGATCTGTGCATCAGTTTGCTTATTAGAAATTGAAAAGTTTAACATAATTTGTGTGTAACTTAGAATGATGTCAAAGCCATCTGCTTGGCAAATACTGATTATTTTATATGTTCTACATATGTTATATGTAGAAATACAATAGCTCATTACTATATCAAAAAGCTAGAGTAGCACTGTTAAAATGAAAAATAGAATAACTAATACATTTTTCTTTCTTATCTGCTAATTATGATATCTGTTTAACAAATATATTTAGATTTTTAATTAATAATTTTAACTTGGGATTATATGGCTTGTTGACTTAGAGAATAATGTAGAAAGATTTGTATAAGATAGAAATACAATGTCCTCAAAAAAATGCTAAAGGTTGCTTTTCCAGTATTTTGTGAAGACCCTCCTGGGTGGGGGGCAGTTGGGGTTCATTCTGCAGCCCCTTCAGTATCTTGAGATCCTGTAACTTGAGGGCATCCTAATGTTCTTTTCCCCTCACTGTGTTATAAATTCCTTCAAGCAACGATCTCCCTCATCCTGTGTCAAAAATTTTCCCTCATCTTTCATCTTTGACCATCATAAAACCTTAAAACTACATCATCTTGAACATCCAGAGGCTTTCTGTCTATATAAGCCTAGTCCTTCCAAATATCAACCTTTTTGTAGCTCCTCACTTATCTCAGACCTGTGAAGCTTTCACACAATAAAGTTCCCATTGGTTAAGAGAAAATTGTCTAAGTGAATTCTTTCACACCTGAACCTTTCTCCCAACTCTGACCTCAAGAGTACACATATTGGTTTTATATTACACATGCCTTCTATCAAAAATCTTTCAATTCTTTTTGGCATATGGCATCAGACTCAATAAATGGATGAATCTGAAAAAGTGGAGGATTCTCTTTTCTCCACTGCCCCTGCAAACTGTGAAATATTAGAATCAAGCAGACTGTTGTACATTTTATGTCAGGGACTCCCAACCTTTCATTGGCAGAAAATAATTTTCTTTTAGCTTGTACTGTCGACTTAAAAAAATAATTAAAATTTTAATTTTATCTTAAATATAAGAAGCATCTAATAAAACTTATCAAGTTCCCACTATATGCAAAGCATTGTGTTAGGTACTGAAATCAAATGCCTTAATCCCCATAATGGATACTGAACTCTCTACATGTAGCAAATGGAAAGTGATAAAAGTAGTTAGAATCAGTATCTCTAAGAAAAAGTTTAGATATCCAGTATGCATTGGTGTGTTTCAAAATCCATTTACTCAGTTCAGACAGCAGAAACCAATATAGACCAAGTTACAAAACAGGCAGGCTGGGATCAGAGAATCCTAAATATTGAGCCAGAAAGGACCTCAGTGGTCATCTAATTTCATCCTTTCATTTTCCTCATGCGGAAATTCACCTTCCCTTTGGCTGTTTCTCTTGTATTTCAATATTGAATCCTATATAACATTTTGCAAAAACAAAAACAAACCAAAACTTACAGGGGGATCACAAGCTTCTTTTATGGAGAGAAAGGAGAAAATGTCTCTGTTTTGTTTGCACAGAGATAACTGGGTGGAAATGCAGGAGAAGGTGGCAGCAAAAGAAAGCCAAAAGATTCGATATCAAAATAAGAATAACTTTGTATCTTTCTGGAACAAAAGAGAAAGAGCAGTGCCCCAACAAGATTCTGGGCCATCTTGCATTAAAGTGCACATAATAGGCTTTCACATCTTCCCTTATTATATTTTAGTAATTTGGAAGTAGCAGGTGGTACAATAATGTAACACCCTCCTCTATGCACTTAGTTCTTGTCGAAAGGAAAGGACTTGGAAAAGGGGACATCAGTGGGTCATGTAACTGCCTTGAGAAAACAACTTTTGTTTGTTAAAAAGGCAGAACCTTCCTTTTAAAGGTAACAGCAGCCCTAATGATTCTGGAATCTGGTATAGAACCTAAAATCTGGCAGGAGATAGGGAGTGAATATCACATAATTATATTTCCATCCTCTCCTCCTCTTCCAAATTAGTCAATGAAGTGTCATTTAGAAACATTAGGAATTTTTAAAATACAGGATTCCCCTAAACCTCATAGATCACCATGCTTTTCTTATCCCAGGAAAATCCTATGGCTAACTCTCTACTTGTGTTAGGATCTCAAACAAGATGCTCTAGAGATACCAGTGCAAGGAAGAACATTTTACCCCTCAGTTATTGCTTAGTCTTGATAGGATGAGACCCATGACTTCAAAGAACTTGGGAAAATAGTAAATAGAGACTGGAACTGAGTTAGGAAAGCCTGAGTTCTGTGTTAAGCAGTAGAATCAAGTAGCCTAATGCATCAACAGGTATCGAGTGTTGTATGGTACCTCAGTCACTTATTAGCTTTATGACCCTGGGCGAGTCTCTTAATCTTTCTGAGCCTTGGTTTACTATGTTTGTGCTTTGAAAATTTTAAGACAATTATTAGTACAATACTCAAAACATAGAAAACACTTAATAATTGTTATTTCACTCCATTATACCATTTTCAGTGGAAACAAGATAGATAAAAACAGAGACATCACTGTGTTCATTGGAGGTTCAGGGTGATTAAGGTTTAAGGGACTGTTATGTTTTCATTGTACCTACTTTTGCCTTCAATTGAATAAACAGTAGGTTATTGTAATTTGATATGACCTACTCACGATGACAATGAAGACGCTGGGCATGGTGTCTGATCCAATATGCACTCCATCCCCCTTTTCTCTCTCTGCGTTGATTCTAGGGATAATTCATTCATCCCATATTTTCCTATTTCCAAAGATCATGGGGGTATTCTAGAAGGGCAGTCACTGCTGCTACACACTGCTACTCCTCCTACTAAGAGTCTTAGATCTAACCCTGTTATGATGGCATTACACCCTTGCTACTTGGCACTGTTGATCATGAGACCCCACTGTTATATCCTCATTGACAACAAATCAGTTATAATGTCACCATTGATTCCTAAGCATTAAATATATTGACAATAAAGCAAAATTAAGAATAATCATAATGTATACTCAATAAAAGGCAAAGACAGTAATAATCAATCCATCAATAAGCATTTATTACATACTTACTATGTAACATATACTGTGTTAAGTACTGGTAATACTTAAAACATTAGCAATCTATAAATCTAGGTCATAGTCTATCATCAATACAAATAGTGTCTATGGAAGGGAAAGAAGCATACATTTATAGAAATATAACACATGAATAGAGAAAGTAAATACCCTTTTTTAAAGAAGTTAAATGTCTGATTGAGGGTAAGTACACTGCTGGTAGCTCATGAGCTATAGCTTTATAGTTATCTGAGATCCCCTCAGGACAATCCCTAAAGTCTTTAGGAGAGATACATTAGTTGTGCTTTGGAGATCTGTCTTACTAGTTCAAGTAGTATATGGGAAAAGAGGTCCCAAGCATATGCTATCGGAGGAAAACAGATTCATGCTGCTAGTCTATAGTCAGAACTGTGAACGTGAATGAGATGGGCTCACCCATAAAACGGAAGCAGATAGCTGAATAGATTCGAAAGCAGAATCAAACAATGTGTTGTTTACAAGAGATACACTTGAAATAAAAAGATACATATAGAATTAAAATAAAGGACTGGAACAAAATCTATTATGTTTTAGTTGAAGTAAAAAGGGCAGGGATAGCAACCACGATCTCAGCCAAAGCCAAAGCAAAAATAGATCTGGTTAAAAGACATACTGCATTTTACTAAAAGATACTATAGATAATGGAGTAAAATAAAAAGGATATGTGAAGCGTCTTTGATAAAGGCCTCATTTCTCAAAATATAGGGAACTGAGTCAAATTTATAAAAGTAAGAGCCATTCCCTAATTGACAAACGGTCAAAGGAAAATTTCAGAAGAAGCAATCAAAGCTAGTTGCAGTCATGAAAGAAATTCTCTAAATCTCTATTGATTAGAGAAATGCACATTAAAACAACTCTGAGCTACCACCTCACACCTATCACAAATAACAAATACTGGAACTGTTGGTGTAGTTGGGAACTGGTCTAACCACTCTGGAGAATAATTTGGAATATGCCAAAAGGGTTATAAGACTGCTCCTTACCCTCTGATCTAGCAATACCATTTCTAGTTCTGCTTACCAAAGAGATCAAAGGAAAAGGAAAAGGGTAAACCTGTACAAAAATATTTTAGAGCAGTTCTTTTTTGTGTTGGCAAAAAACTGGAAACAGAGGAGATGCTCATCAGTTGGGAAATGGCTTAACAAGTTGTGGCAAATGATTGTGATGGAGTGCTATAGTCCTATAAGAAATGACAATGGGACAGTTTCATAAAAAAATCTGATAAAACCTACATGAACTGATGAAAACTGAAGTGAGAAGCAGGAGATCATTGTGTACAGTAACAGCAATGTTGTAATGATGAACAGCTGTGAAAGATCTAGTTATTTTGATCAATATAATAATTAAATACAATGCCAAATGATTCATGATGAAAAAATACTGAGAACTGATAAATTCTTAAGTGTAGATTGATGTATAATTTTCTTGCTTTAATTTGTTTTGTGATATGGCTAATATGGAAATGTTTTTCCATGATTTCACATGTATAATTAATACATATCAATTTGCTTTCCTTCTCAGTGGGTAGAGGAAGAGTGAGAGGGAGAGAGAGAATTTGAAACTCAAAATTTAAAAAGGTAAGAATATAAAATAAATAAATAACGAAATTTAAAGAAGCCAGCAGACTATTGGTATATTAAAAAAAAAAGATCCTTTTTTTCTGGGAGATTTTTGAGATCATCAAAGGATATTTGCAATTTCCTAATAATAAAAAAGTAAGCCATACATATTGGCAAGTAAGAACATTGAGATATGCAAAGTCTTAAGTTTTGGTTTAAAAATTAACTTCAGAATTGTAGGATCAAAGAGACATGCTGAAAAGAGTTGTCTTTTAAAATTTTGGGGTAGCTATAAGCCATTATGATTCAGTGATGAATCCAATGAAGCCAATATGACTCAGCAAAATTGTAAATATTATTGATTCCTCAAATTTGGATATGATAGCTTCTTTTACTCTGGTCAAAATTCATCTTCACTTGCTGTTTACTTCTGGGTACTCCATCTTTGAAAAGACTTTGACAAATTGCAAAGAGTGACTACTGGGACGCTTAAGGAAGATGTGATTGTTAGCCTGGAAGACAGAAGACTTAGGGGTTGGGAAAGGACATGGTAATTGTCTGCAAGTATATGAATGATTGTCAAATGGAAGTCAGGTTAGACTTGTTCCATTTGGTCCCAGAAGGCAGAATTAAGTGCAATAAGCAGAAGTTTCAGGGTAATATTTAAGTTTGATGTAAGGATAATTTTCCTAATATTTAGAACTTAATGTGAAATGGATTGCTTTCATATTTATGGAGTTCACTATTAGAATCATAGAATTTTTAGAGCTGGAAAGGAAGGGTGGAGGGAAAGAAACAATTATTTATTAAGCATTTACTATGCAGTAGGTCCTATGCTAAGTGTTTTTGACAGATGCCATCTCATTTGATCCTCAGCACAGTGTTAGGAAGTAGATGACATTGTCAGTATTCAGTTGTTTTCAGTTGTATCAGACGGTGACCCCATTTGGGGCTTTCTTGGCAAAGATACTGGAGGTCCTCACCATTTCCTTCTCCAGCTCATTTTATAGAAGAGGAGACAAACTGAGGCAAACAGGGTTAAGTGACTTGCCCAGGGTCACACAGCTAGTAAGTATTTGAGACCAGATTTGAACTTGCCTTCTCAATTCCAGATCTAGCGATATACCTTTATCTACTGTATGTCACTTAGCTGTCTCTAAAGAAACCTTTAAAGATGACAGTATTCTTATATTCACCCAGTGCTCTTCCACCCCAGGCCACATGGCTGTCTCTAATGTACTCCAGCATGTACCTAGCCCAGTCATATCTGAGAGGAATCCTAATGCCAAATTTGGTGTCTTCTAAAAATAAAAAACAAGATCTTTTTCCAGATAAACTAACCATGCCTCCCTTACTTTTTTTTGTAGAGGAGAGCTTTTGAATCCCAGGGTGAGACTTTCCATTTATCCACATCGAATTCACCTTTTTAGATGCAGCCCATTGTGATGGCCTTCTGGAACCTTTTTGGATTCTGATTCTCTGATGCGAATCTCATTTGAGTTCTTCAAGGAAAGACTAAGTAACCATTGCTAAACACTCTTCTACAGAGGTGGTAATTATTATTTCTTATTGGTATTGGTTGGAGTAGATAGATGCTAAATCTTTGTTTTTCTGGGTACAGTAAATGCACTAATGTAACTCTTCTTCCTCCATGCCTGTCTTTCATGATATATATATATTTTTTATTTTGATAGCAGGCAAAGCAATAGCCACATATAGATCTTTGCTTCCTCCTCCTTTTACTCCTTTCACTTCATTGCAACTGATAAGTGGCATGACCTTGTGTCAAATAAGTAGTCTAATGGAGTTTAGGAGTGATGCAGATTTTTAAGGTAATTCTACCCAGTATACATAAATGCTAATGTATCATTATCATTAGGCTTATTGTTAAGAATTTTATTCTCAATTTGTAGTTGCATTGAGAAAGTTTCTTGAATAGCTATGTAGTTGTGGGTACTCATTTAATACCTCCTCCCTCTCAAGAACTGTTCATAGATAGATAGACAGACAGACAGACAGATGCACAGATGGATAGATAGAAAGATAGATAGATAGATAGATAGATAGATAGATAGATAGATAGATAGATAGATAGATAGATAAATAGATTTATTAAATGTTCACCTAGCATGAACCAGTACTATATGGCAATTCTGGTAACTGAGCAATTTATTAGCTAGCCATTTAATAAAATTTTCTACTACCTATTGACTAGATTAGGGAGGGAACTTCCCTTATCTTATTTCAGAAAAGTTTGTACAATACCCTAGTGCCATGGCAACACAACATTCCAGTATGGGTTTAATTCTCTTTCACTATTTTTATTTTTTCTCACGGATATAAATTTGTCATTCACTAATGAAACATACATTAAAAGCACTTGTTTCCCAATGTGTGATCTAGTACTGATTGTCCTTAAAGTAGGCACTGATATTTTTAAATGACTAATTTGAATTGCTCATCCAACGTAGGTATAGAATATGCCTTTCTAAATAATATTTAGCTATCAATCATAAATGGCAAACTAATCAGTCTAATGGAAAGAACAAAATATATATAAGGACAAGGCTTTTAGGAAATCACCACCATAACAATCAATCTCTGTAGTAATCAGTGTTTCTAAAATAGTGTCCTCAGAACCCTGGTAAGTGGGTCATGTGAGTATTTTGTATTCCTCTTTTCAACTGAGGAAACAGGTTTAGAGGGTTCAGAAATTTACCCCTGGTCATACAGGAAATAAGCATGGCAGGTGGAATTCATGTCCTTGTTTTCTTATAGCAAGTAGGACATTCACCCATTCCATTACACTATGCTAACTGGCTAATCACTTTAATAACTGCTTCAACCAAGTACCTCTGATTACAGTTAGAGAGAACAATATATATATTTAGAAGGGAATAAAAGTCTTCTAAATTCATAAAGAAATAAGACAGTGAGGGAATAAGATAAGGGGGGTATAGAAGGATGTGGAGATTCATGGGAAAGGGATAAAGGAGGGATAATATGTATTTTGAAGGCTATAAAAGTCTTCTAAATTCAGACAGAAACAAGAAGGTAAAGGGAAAGGTTGTGGGGAGACAATAAGGTAGAGATCTTTGGAGGGGAATAGGTTAAGTACTAAGGGGTCAAGGTAGTAGCTAGAAATAAAGTAGAGGAGTCAGGAGGGATAGGAAGTAAGAGATATACACAGACATAAAATCAAGATCACGCTTAGAATTTATTAGGAAAAAAAGTAGGGTGATAATCATGATCTCGGACAAAGTTAAAGCTAAAATGGACTTAATCAAAAGCAAAAAATAGAGAAGCTACATTATATGTGAGCCATGTTAATCAATATTGTTTTAGACTATTTAAAATAACTACACAATATATGGTTGGAACATTGGTGTGGTGTAGGAAATGATGAGCTGGTGGACTTAGAAAAATACACAAAAACTTGGACTTATGAAGATGTTATCCACCTTCAGAGAAATAGAGGACAAAGAGGCATAGTATGCATATGAATGTATGTCTATATAGAAGTATGATTATAAGTCTATGTATGTGTATGTAAATGTATATGTATATATGTTTGTGTGTACATGGGTATATGTATGTATGTATGTGTATGTATATGTGTATATGTATGTGTGTATCTACATTTAATTGTAGCCTTCTTGGGGAAAGAGGAAAAAAGAACAAAATAGAAACTACACAGCAGAAGGCAAAAGAAAAAAGAAGGAAGAAAAGAAGGGATGGACAGCTCTGAGCACAATGTGCTCTATAGACTTTCTTGAAATGGAAATTTATTGCTGTATATTTTGAATATTCTCTTATATTCTGCTGTGCACCTGGCAATGGATTTATCTTCTTTTATTTTATATCTAAGTTGAACATAAATTAATTAAAATAAATTAATGAAAATTAAAAATCATGACTTTCAAAGTTGTTTTTAAATCACATTTCTTTCAGTTTTTTTTGTTGTTGTTGTTGATTGGCAAGTAGATGAAGAGAAAAAAATATTATCTAGAACAAAAGTTCTTAACCTTTTTTGTGTCATGAACACTTTTGGTTCTCTGGGGAAAACTGTAGACCCTTTCTCAAAACAATGTGTTTAAATTCACAAAATAAAATTCTCAAGATTACAAAAACAATAAGGTCATAGTGAAAATAAGGTTGTAGTTTTACCTCCCACCCAGACCCCCCCCGTAATCCATCCCTGGGACCCAGGTAAGAAAAAGACAGATCTAGAGAAATAGTAATAATAAGATTAATAATAGCACATTAATATTGTACTTTAAATATTACGAAGTACTTTATAAATATTATCTAATTTTTATCTCCACAACAATCATGTGAGGTAGATACAATAATTATCCTTATTTTGCAGTTGAGAAAACTGAGACAGAGAGCATTTAAGTGATTTGAGAAGGGGTCCCAAAGCTGGGAAGTGCTTGAGATCAGATCTGAACTCATGCCTTCCTGATTCTAGGCTTTGCCCTGTACCACCTAGCTGTCTCTAAATTCCTTTTAGGGATAACAATGCTTTTACATCGTTCAGATTAGTCTAATATCTATAATATTACATGTTCAGCTTTTCTAAATCACAGAATCTTCTCAATAGAACATTGCTGTAATCACGTGACAAATGGTTTTTGAATGAATAAGGTTAACTTATAAAATGATTATATTTTGTTTTTGATTAAGCAACTGATTAAACTTTTGTTGGAATTGTACAGTAAAGTATTTCTCAAGTAGAATCATACAATTTAGAATTAATATAAAAATTAAAAAAATCTGAGATTTATAGCCAGAAGGTTTGGAGGACATTTAGCCCACTACTCTCACTTTACAAATGAAGGAACTGAGGCCCAGAGAAGTTATATAATTATCCCAAGGTTACACAGGTAGTAAATGAAACCCAGCCATCTGGATTCTGAGTCTAGCCTCTTTTCTAATATCCTGCGTTTAAGGCATCTAAAAGATCTTCTTGTCCAAACACTCATGTTACAAACTAAGCAACTGAGGCACAGGTATGCTAAATAATTTGTCGTACATCACTGCCATAGTAAGCAGAAGAGCTACTCATTTACTTTTTGTTATGTAAAGTTGCTTCAATAACAGGGTGTCCTTGTAAATTAGTCAATCATCTCACACTTGAAGTTTCTGTTGGGAATTATTAGTGGAATCATACTAGATGTCAAATGCTATGAAATTTTAGAAATATAGAAGTGACCACTGACATCATTGGAATCTAAACATTTCTATGCAGTTACTTTCTTAATTCACTTGAGATAATGAAGTGGGTGAACAGAAGTGGAACAGTCATTGTGAGTACATGATGACTTTGCTCCTCCCGTATGTGTACATCCTTATTTTCATTAACTTTCAGGGTCATCCCATTGTGAGGTTGGGTAGGAGTGAAAGGACTCACTCCCTTTACCAAGAAACAAATTAGCATTTTATATTGTTTAATAACTGCATCCAATTGCAATGCCACCAAACAGCTATTAAACAGCAAGGACCCTGCCTGCACAAAAACTCAATGGCGCATAACACCTCTGATTAGATGCACTCTTTTTTCTGAAAGTGTCATTATTCTTAGAAGAAATATTTCATTACCCTTAATATGAGTCCAGTTTATGCACTCATAACCTAATAACTCTATCTCAAGTCTCTTAAGGTGCATAACTAAGCTTCAAGATAAATTTTCTAATATTTGTAAGGTGTCTCTTACTGAACTGAAATATAGGACTGAAATACTGTGTTTGAAGTTCTCTGTCACAGCTTATTAAAAGTCTCATCAATTGCATTGAGGGGGAGGTAGGGAAAAAGGTTTCTACTATTTTAATGCATACATTGTATTACTCTTCAGCTGAAACAAAGCTGTATTCTCAGCAGTTTCCAAGCAACGCATCTTTTTCAATTACTGCTTAGTATTGGATTCTGTCCCTGGTTTACTGAATGTATTTTCCTTCACTGACTATTTCACATACAGAGCATTACAAAAATAAGACCATTGTATTATTATGACCTAATCTGATGTATGTCATGTGTCAGGCTCTTTCAGTAAACAACAGAAATAAAATATGATTTAAAAACTGTATTAGATCAGTTGAGCTTACTCTCTGCTAAAGAAGAAATCAATTTAGTTAATTTCTGTTCAGGAAGAATTACTGCAGTTTTTATAGGATTTCTGATTCAGATGTGAAATTCTCAATTTTTTAGGGAAAGAAATAGAGTTACAACTATTTTGTAAACATCATACTAATTTTCATCTTATAAATTGTGTAAGATGAGATTTCAACCAACTTAATAGAAGCAATGATTTCTGGTTAACCAATTTTATAGGTTCCATTTGGTAATTAACTTATATCTCTAAACTAATTTAGCCTTAGCCCTCCTATATTATACTCCTTAGAACTGAATTAACCAACTTTCAAAAAGAAAATCCCTAAGATTTCTGGTCCAAAACACTATGTATGGAGTGATATGGCTAATACCATGTGTTCATATCCCTGTCTAAGAAAGAGGGGTTTTCTGATGGCAGATTCATGCTAAAATTTAATCGCCTGTCTCATTAGCTCACTCCACTCCATTCAACATAACTTACATTTACACAGGGAGAGCTCCATGTTTTTTAAAGAACCTTTCTCACACTTATGTGAGGTAGGTACTAATTGTCAGTATCATTATCTCCATTTTACAGTTCATGAAAACTGAAGGTCAGGTGAAGTGTCAGTCCATCAGTAAACCAAAAGACATTTATCAAATGTGTCAAGGACTCGTGATGCAAAGAAAACAAGTTAAAAAGAAGAGAAGAGAAGGAAGGAAGAAAAGAAAGAAGATAGGAGAACATGGGCCCTGCCTTCAAGAAGCTTACGTTCTAATTGTTGAATTAATTTACAAATAACTAGGTACAAATAAGATATATAGAGAGTAGATGTAAATTAATCTGAAGAAATATTAGAGCTGGAGTATCTGAAAAGACTTCTTGAAGGAGATGGATTTTGAGCTGAATCTTGAAGGAAACTGGGAAAATCAGCAGATAGAGATAAGGGGACAAAGTATTCCAGACCTGAAAAACAGTGCAAAAGTTGGAGATGAAGGAACTATAAGTAGGAGAGTGTGACAAGATCATAAAGTATGTGTAGAGGAGTAAAGTTGGAACAGTTAAGAAAGAGCCAGGTCATGAAAAGCTTTAAATGCCTAGCAGAGGACTTCATATTCAATGCTGGAGGTATTACAAAGCTACCAAATCTAATTGCATAAGGGAAGTGACATGGTCAGACCATTAACCCTACAGATGTCTGTCAATCTTCACAAAGTCAACTTCAGTACCAAATATGAAGTCTTCTCTGGTAGAACTCCTCTTCCTGGAAGTCATGTTATGGCTGGCTGCTCTGTATTGGTCTAAGATGAAGGTTAAAAAGTGTCTGTGTGGATGAAGAGTAGGAATATTTTGTTATCTTTCTTTTTCTCTCTGATGTCTAGCCACTCGTCATTCCTCCAAGCTTAGTGGTACTACTGCTTCCTCTTCTCCCTCTGTCCATATGGGGAGTCATACCCTTCTATGTGGGTGTTCTTTTTAGAAGAATATAAATTTTGATCACTAATGCTTTGCAAAGTATCATGGAGTTGAGGGGCTAAATTTTTTTCTTCCTTACTTATTTATTCCATCATTTTTGGAGACACTGAGAAAATTAACTCTTTTGTTTCATGTGGTTTTTCATTTTTGAGTTCTTGAAATATAGCTCTGAAAAAACAGGCTCTCATAAAACCTGTTGGGATTCAAATAGAACTACCTGACTATGCCTTTAAACACAGATCCCTTTAGCTCTCAATGATTGGCCAATAATAGGCCCAACCCAAGCCTCCTTTGCTCATTATCTGAATTTTGATGTTTCAAAATGAGTGTAAATAGCAATTATTTTTATTCTGCCCAGAAACTCTGACGGTCTTCCCCTCTTGGACAGATTCTTTTGTGAAGGCATAGGCCATTTTTTTGCCTCTACTCTTACCTATCCTTTAATTACTGAATGGAAATTGCCTCAGATAAACTGAGACCTGGGAAAGACCTAACTTTAAAAGGCCAAGGTTTCCCATTGCACTGGGGTCTTTACCAGTCATCCTGACCTATGTTTTACCACAGAGATTGTGATGACTCTGGAGAAGACAGTGAGCTCATGACTCTGGGCAGCTCTGCCTCACTCAAATCCAATTCACCTTCAAGTCAAGACTTCACCCAGCTGATGCCATTGGTCCTCTTTGAGAATGAAGGGCAAACAATGAGAAGTACTGCTAGTGGACCAGTTTTCCAAGCAAGGTGAGGACAAGTTTCTTCTCTGGCCTTTGTCTCTTCTCTGGCTGTCATTCCTTTATCCATGGGACACACTTTCTCTTAATCTGTAAGTAAACCTTAAAACCTCTGAATTCCTTTAGGACCCAGTTGAAATTCTACTTTTCCTGGTGACCTTTTCTAGTTCCCCCAGCTGCTAATGTCTCTTCCTTTCAGGCTACCTTATAGCCATTCAGTATTTATCATGTGTGTACTGATTTATGCATATAGTCTCAGTTCTTCCCTGCTCCTAAGGATATAAACTCCTTAAGGATTGTTTTGGCTTTTAGTTTGCACTTAGGGCCATTTATCTCCCTCCTCCTTCCCATTCTCCCAATTTAGAAAACAAACAAACAAAAATTCCATGGCTACAAACATTTAGAGTTAAGTAAGACAAATTTCCACATTGGCCATATTCACCCCCTTAAACATTCAAACAAACAAATAACCAAATAACAGTAGGAAAAGACACAACACAAAAACTATGTTTCAATCAGCTAAGTTCATCAGTAGCTTGATTCTTTGTGAATTCTGGAATCATGATTGGGGTGTTGATGAACACTGGCTGTTTTTTTTTTTTTAAATTCCTGTTGAAGTAGGAAATAAGTAAAGACATCCTATTTTGAGGAACCTCTCCTGAAAGCATAGAAAGTAACAAATTTCAGCAATTGAGGGGACTTAATTCTCCCTAAAGTTGTGTTTTTCACTGCCTCCCAGTACCCTCCAGCCTTCCGGGTCCCATATGTTTAAAGACCTAACATTGATGAGCTACTACACCAGCATCTGCTCTTATTATTGAGTGCACAAAAGTCCCCAAAGATGTTCCTCTGGCTTCAAAAACACAGATACAACTTGCAAAGAATATTTAAATGCTCCTTTTGAGGTTATGTTTTTCTCCTGACCTGAATCTCAGAATTCTATTGGATTTGAGCTTCTGGGACCAAACTGAACCTTTTGAGGTTTGTCTATTGCCAATCCTAAAGCTAAACATGATTGAATAAGGTGCATGTTTTATTAGAAGGAATGAAGAAACTCCTGAGGGGGACAAATATCATGTTTTTTAGGAAAATGTAAAACTCCTAAGTATGGATTAAACTAAAATTCAACTGTATGACATATTTGAAGTCTTATTAATGCTTAGGTTATCTTCCTGAAGTAGTTTTACTTCTGAAAAGAACTTGATTTAATTTTTGAGAACTGAAATGAATAATATTAAACATGAAGATCAATTTCTTTGTAGGTCATGCTCTCCTCAGGAAAATACATCATTAAAATGAGATATGAATTATTTTTAAAGGGTGATATCAAAGCACTGTATAGCAAGAGAAATCAATAATATTAATTTGAGTGATTCTAGGTAGCTTCATTTGAGTTAAAGAACTAGGAAGATTGAATTTTTCATGGTTCACTCCACTGTTTTACATCCTATCAAGTTCACTTATATTTTATAGGATCACAGGAACCTAGGTTTTGAAATGAAATTTTTAATCGTCTAGTCCAATACTTCTCTACCTTATCCTATGTATAAATTTTTTCACACAATCTCTGTGAGGGCATTCGACTTTTGCTTAAATTCCTACAGTGAGATATCTTCTGCCCATTCTTCTGTTGAAGTGGGAGAACCATGGGGGCAATGACCTTTTTTCTTAGAATCTCTTATGATTAGCAGAGCACTTGGTCCATATCAGGTGTTTGATAAATGCATGTCGATGGATTGGTTCCATTTTTATACATCATTTATTATGTATAAAATCTGATTTCTGTAACTTGTATCTGTTTGTTTTCCCTTGGGCAAATTAGATAGAATGTCTCATTCCTTATTAATGAACTATTAAGATATTGACTGTATTATATTATCTACTAGATCTTCTTATGTTGATGCCAGGTAAATGATAACTGTTTCCATTCATTCTAAAATGTCTATTTTTTTCTGTTATGAGTCTCCTCTTAAGGACACATTTGTTGATGAGGACTTTTGGAACTGTTAGTAACATTATTGAGAGGTAAATGTATACAGTTTGAGTCATTTCCTATTCAAATATCTCTTAAATATATCTCCTTCAAATCTTAATTGTTGATTAAAATATTACAATATTATTTATAAAATATTTCTTTTTGGGTAGGGAGTAAAGAACCTATAATTTCATACACACACACATATACACACACACACATATACACTCATGTAATATCCATATCTATACGAAGTAGTGCAGAATTCATTTGTGAAGGCAAACTAGGCCATTTTTTTCCCCTCAATTCTTACTCAGTCTTTACTGAATGGGCATTGCCACAGATAAACTGAGACATGGGAAAGACCTTAGCTTTAAAAAAAAAATAAGATCTCAAGCATAAACCACAGAACAACAGAGTGAAAGAGGTTTCCAGCAAAGGTAACCTGGAAGGCTGATAGGAACGGTCTATCTCATGGGATGCTGAGCCCAGCAGAGCCTGCTCCTGGCTATGCAGCACTGGGAGGAACAGGACCTGAACAGACCTCTGGGCAGAGTTCCTAGCAGGGAAGGTCCCAGATACCTCAACCCATAAGCAACAAAGAAAGCTCCAGAGGTCAGTGGGGGAGGACTTTCCCATATGGATGAGAGGGAATTGGGTTTCTCCAGAATAGCCCCAGGCAACAGCAGAGGCTGCAGTAGCAGACTGTAGGCTGCTACAGAGGCCTGGAAGCAACTTGGATCCATTGTTCAGGCAGCTCAGCCTAAAGCCTCTGGTGGTAGAGATCAGCTGATCTAAATGCCAGCCCTGAGTGATGACCCCACCCCCACCCAAAGCCCAGGGGAACCAAGTAGCTGAGTCTAATCTTTTCACAAAAGCTTCAGGAGTCAAGTAACTGGCTGGAAAAATGCCAAAAAAGGGAAAAATAATAAGACCATAGAAGGTTTCTCTCTTGGTGAACAGGTCTCTCCTCCCATCCTTTCAGATGAGGAAGAACAAGGCTTACTGTCACAGGAAGTTAAGACCCCTGCCTCTGAGGCCTCCAAAGTGAACTTAAATTGGACTCAGGCAATAGAAGAGCTTGAAAAGTGAGTTAGCAGTTTTCTAGTGGAGAACCAAAAAATACTGAGGAAAATAACACCTTTAAAAAGAGGCTAACTCAATTGAAAAAAGAGGTCCAAAAAGCCAATGAGGAGAAGGAGGCATTAAAAAGCAGAATTAGTCAAAATGGAGGAAAAGGTTCAAAAGCTCACTGAACAAAATAGTTCTCTGAAAGAGAGAATTGAATTCAAGGAAATGAATGACTATGAGATAAACCAAGAAGTTAGAAAACAAAACCAGAAGGTTGAAAAAATAGAAGATAACGTGAAACACCTCATTGGAAAAACAACTGACCTGGAAAATAGATCCAGGAGAGACAATTTAAAAATTATGGGATTATCTGAAAGCCTTGATCAAAAAAAAGAGCCTAGATATTATCTTCCATGAAATTATCGAGGAAAACTTTCCTGATATTCTAGAACCAGAGGGCAAAATAAATATTGAAAGAATCCACTGATCACTTCCTGAAAGAGACCCAAAAAGAGAAACTCCTAGGAATGTTGTGGCCAAATTTCATAATTCCAAGGTCCAGGACAAAATACAGCAAGCAGCTAGAAAGAAAAAATTCAGATATTATGGAAATACAATCAAGATAACACAGGATCTGGCAGCTTCTACATTAAGGAATCAAAGGGCTTAGAATAGGATATTCCAGAAGTCAAAGGAACTGGGATTAAAACCAAAACTTACCTACTCAGCAAAACTGAGTTTGATACTCCAAGGGAATAAATGATCATTCAATAATATAAAAGACTTTCAAGCATTCATGTTGAAAACACCAGAACTGTATAGAAAATTTGACTTTAAAGCACAAGAATCAAGAGAAGCTTGAAAAGGTGAACAGCAAAGAGAAACTATAAAAGACTTTCTAAAGCTGGTTTGTATTCCTACATGGAAAGAGAGTATTTATAACTCTTGAGACTTTTCTCAGTATTTGGGTAGGTGGAGGGATTACACACACTCACACACACACACACACACACACACACACACACACATAGAGTACAGGTAGTGTTGAATCAGAAAAGACAATATAAACAAAAAAAGATATAAAATAAAAATTAGGGATGAGGGAGGAACATGCTGGGAGGAGAATGGAATGGGGCAGGTTGTAACGCATAAAAGAGATAGAGAAAAACCTTGTTCAATGAAGGAGAAAAGGGAGAAGGAGTGAGGGAAAAAGTGAAGCTAATCTCTCCACATATAACTTAAAGAAGGAATAACATGCTCACTCAATTTCATATGAAAATCTATATTATACCACATTAAAGTAGGGGAGGAGGCGACAAGTGGGGTGAGGGGAATGATAGAAGGGAGGGCAAATGGGAGAAGGGAGCAACTAGAAATAAACACTTTTGGGAAGGGACAAGGTCAAATAAGGGAATAAAAAAATAAGGGGGGATAAAGTAGGATAGAGGACAATATAGTTAGTATTATACAACATGATCATTACGTAAGTCTTCTGCAAAATGACACCTATATGGCCTATATTGAATTGCTTGCCTTCTCAGTGAGGATGAGTAGAGAGGGATAGAGGGAAATAAGGTGGAATTCGAAGTATTAGAAACAAATGTTGAGAATTATTATTGCATATAACTGAAAAATAAGAAACCCAGGTAATGCGGTATAGAAATTTATCTTGCCCTACAAGAAAAGAGAGAAGATGGAGATAAGGGAAGAGTGAGGTATGATAGAAGGTAGGGTACATTGAGGGAAGGGATAATTAGAATGCAAGGTATTAAAGGGTGGGAGGAAGGGAGAGATGGGGAAAAAAACTGGACATGTTCCAAGGTGATATAAAAGCAATTAGTATTAAAACAATTGACAATTAATTACTGAGACTAAATCAGGGACATCTTTAGTTTGGGGAAATGAATTTTAGTCTAAGTCTCCTAGAGGCAAGTAACTTTGGGTAAAATTTGGCATTGATGGATAAGTTAAGGTTTTCATGGTAAATTTGATTTTATAACTGTTATTTAAGCAGAAACTAGTACAAGTATAGAAAGGCGTGTAAGCCACTTAAGACTTGCCTCAAAAGATGTTCCTTAGCCAATGTGAGATTAGTCATATCTGAAACCTGGTTATTGGAACTTGCTATTTTAAGATGCTATGGGACTATTAAGTGACTGTTCTTTTGAGTCTAACTCCAGGTATGGATAGCAAGAAAGGTGGTCTGAGCCTCTAATCCATGATGTCAGGAAGCCTGTGAGATGATGGCATGAACAGCAAAAGGTGATCTCATGAGTAAAGTGGGAGAGCGGCTGTTCAGCCTGGGCTGAGGTAGAATTCTCCTGACTCAGTCACTGACACCTGGAAGACTTTAAGCCTGGAACTGACATGAAGTGGGGAGATAGTGTTTCTTTGCAATGTCCCTACTCTTAGAGGCAATTTCCTATAGTCAAAAGGTTTGTAAGCCTAGTACCATATCTATTAAATTATAGATTGGTGGTAGGGGAACATCCCAGGTCAAATCTAAAATTAAGCTATTAGGTTTAGTAGTTTAGACCAACAACAATAAGTTAGGGTCCTTTAATTCTTAGTAATAGTGTGGAGAAAATTAGGTCAAGGGCTTATGAAGTTAGCGTACGTAGTTATTATTTGTGTCTCAGTTGGTTAATGTCAAAAAAAAAAAAATCTGTTTGTGGTCTATGTTGTAAATGCTTTAAAAGAAATATCACCTGACCAAAAATTGGAATTGTGTTATGTGACATGAACTGTGTTAAAAATGAAAAAAATAATATAAAAGATAAAAAAAAAAACCAAAAACAAGATCTCCCATTGCATCTAGGGTCACTGGCAGTCATCTTGACCTATGTCTTGCCACTGGACTCAGATGACCTGGAGGAGAGGAGTCTGATGACCACACAGCTCTGTCTCATTTAAATCTAATTCACTTGCAAGTCAAGACATCACCTTCCTGATGTCACTGGTCCTCTTTAGAAAGAAGGACAAACAATAGTTTATTATATAATAATGCTATATAATATACATAATGTGTAAAATACATATATACATACATAAACACATATATGTATTATGTGTATATGTGTATGTGTATACGTATTGCATTTGACCCCATGGGTTACATGTTGGCTTTTTCGATGATCCGTATGGGTTTTTGTATCATACACAGGGAGTTGTTCCTGTAGTGGTGATGAATTTGTAGAAATTCATCCTCTTGTTCCTGTCATTTCCACTTAGGAACAAGAAGAAACAAAAGGGAAATTTAAGTTCAAAGTCAACAAACACTTTTTAATAATTAGAATTATCCAGAAGAGAAATTGGCTGCCTCTGGGGGTATAAGATACTTCTCTTTGAAAGTCTTCAGGGAAAGGCAATGTGACTAATAGTTATAAGGAATCCTTTCAGGTATGAATTGGCCTAGACACCCATTAAAGTTCTGTCCAACCCTCCAGATCTGTGATATGTCGAGTAGTTTCTGCACGAAAAACAAAGCAAACCTAATCAGCCATACAAACAGAAGGAAATAAGGCCTGTATATATTTATGAGAAAGTTACTACTCAGGAAGAAGCAAATTGCCTCATTTGATGGTTTATCATTGGAAATGATTAAAAGTTGTTGAGGTTTTTTCCCTCTTCTCAGTTAGGACAAGTTACTGTAATAGGGATATAGCTTCTGTAACCACCCTATTGACCACAGGGAATTTTGATGGAGAAGTATTTCTGGAAATAACCCTCTTTACCTCTAGGGTGGAATATTGCTTAATCTCCTCTGGCATTTAAATCCCTTCACAACTGAGCTCTGAACTACCCTTCCAGACTTATCCTATATTACTTCCCTCTATACACTCTGTAATCCAGTAAAACTGACATTCTTACTTTTCCCCATGTACAGCATTCCAGGTCTTCTCACCATGGATGAAGTGCATCCTCCTTCACTTTCCCATCTTAGAAGCTCTAATTTCCTTCACAGGCCAAATCAGGCATCACTACCTGCATAAAGCCTTTCCTGATTCCCCCTCCATTTACTAGTGCTTTACTCTCCCAATGATATTATATTTATTTTGTATAAAGTTTGTATATAAACAAATGTATAATTACCCAGTGTATTAGGAACTGACACGTGTGAAATACATAGCATGCTTAGCTATTAAAAATTTCCAACATAGGAGATATTGATTCTGGGAGAGCTGGAATGTCTAATGAAAGAACCTTGGAGACAACTTGGACTAGGTGTATATCTATAACCTGTCCTAGTCTGTTACCCATATGATTAGGAGAAGGCTTTTCAATGGGCAGTATAGTCAGAAATGGTGGTCCTTCAAAAATATAATGTCCAAAAGCCTAGAACATTCTTCACTTTGCTCCCTTGGTTTGTCTTTTCTGCTGATGGCATAAAATGAGTGTTGGTACTGTAAAAGCATAAATTTTAAGCTTTCTTCCTACCAGGGGAGATGTGACCTATGACTATAGGCAAGGGTGCTTTTTCTGCCTCAGCATTTATTCTTTTGTTTTTGTGAAAGGATGCAAAGGATCCAAGAGACACAGACTTCCCTGATTTTGCAATTGATGAAAGGAAGATTCTATTCACTTAAGGAAGATTCTATTTGTAATTATGTAGAGGATGGATTGAATTGAGAAGAAGCTATACTATAGGTGATATTAATTCTGAAGTACTAATAAAGGTGTAATTATCACTGTTCTCCTAGCTTTTGCTAGCTTTTTCCTGACTCAGAAATATCTTGTAGAAGGCTTTCACCACAGAGAAGTTAAAGATAAAACCCCCAGCCAACTTTATTGGCTGAGTTAGGTAGTTTTTTACTTGATGGGAAACTCCTTTTCACAAAGTCCTCAGAAAAACAAAACAAAACAAAAAATCTGCAGCTATATAGAACTTTTTGACCTAGTTCATGAGATGGTATTCTCTCCCACTGAGAAGGGCTGAAGGTCAAAAGAGCAAGGTAGTGACCTAGACTACCACTATGCACTCCTAATTGATATGAGTAGGTTTGTCATGTACCTCAGTCCAGAAATCCCTCACCTGGAGTGCGACTAGATAGCTGACAATGGTTTCTGTCTGTCCGTGACTACACTCAATCAAAAAGGTTTGACACTGTCCTTCTATATCCTTAGAGTACTCCTTGCTTCACTATATAGCAATAAAATCTCCCTTCTATCGTTACTTCCATCTTGTAGCTCCTAATTTGAGCCTGGGGCAGCGAGGTGGTGCAGTGGATAGAGCACCTGTGCAGAAATCAGGAGGAACTGAGTTCAAATTTCACCTCACATACTTGACACTCACTCGCTGTGTGACCTTGGGCAAGTCACTTAACCCCACAATTGCCTCATTCTGGGTTATCTCCAGTCATCCTGATGAATATCTGGTCACTGGATTCAGATGGCTCTGGAGGAAAAGTGAGGCTGGTGACCTGCACAGCACCTCCCTCACTCAAAACAAAGTCAAGTGCAAGTCATGTCATTATTTCTCTGATGGCATGGTCTTCGACAACAAAGGACGAACATACATACATACATAAACTTGAGCCTAAACATTCAGTTTTGCACCTTTTTGAGTTGAAGATCCTATGTAAAATAAAAAAGAGATGCCTGATAAGGATCAGGAAATCAATTTGGAGCAAAAGAATACAATACTAGAGATTAGGAGTGGGAGTCATCTTTGTTATGCTAAAACAGAAAATATAGAGAGTGAATAGAAGGGGACCAAGGACACTCAGCGCCTTAGGGAATATCAACATTAAAGGTGTCCAGAGGGAAAAACTCAGAAGAGGTATTAAGAGATTTTTTTTCTCCTTTGTCCAACACATAAAAATGCTTTGTTAATTTTTCACAGAATCAAGTGACCAAATGGAAGGATGCCAGGGAAATAACACAGATGTCTCAATAGAATGATCTAAGAGCAATTAGGGATGTATCCCTCAAGTTAAGATGAACTCAGACAGATGCTGAGTGTAAATGCATAGAGAGCTGCCTATATTTTCCAGAGAAGACTAGAAAATGGGGAGCTGACCAATAAGCTGACTAAAAAGAAAGATCTTGCATGAATCTCACCTCAAGCGTTGCAGAAGGAGAGAATGCTGGGAACCTCACTTTAGTGGACAAGAGAAAAAACAGAAGAAAGTCTCTCCCCAAGAGAATAGCAAGCCAGAAAGTCAAGAATGAAGAAGTCTATTGAATAAAACCAAAAGTTAATTGTTTGTAGAAATAAAGGTCAAATGACAAAATTTTAAGAAATTAAACAGTAATCTCTATAGTAAAATTGAATATTTTGTATTATTAAGACTGACATTGGAATCTTAACATTAAAAAAGTTTTTAATTAGTCATTGTCTATATTTTGTGAAATATATTTTCAGACACATTTATTTTATTTAAAAGAAACAAAAATTGTCAGTTAAAATCCTTAGTGCCTTTGTTATAATGAAACATTGGGACATTTTTGAATCACAGAGAATATAGAGAAGACTAACTGAGAATTTTATGCTTATATCTCAAAAATCACTAAGTAAGAATAGAATTTCTTTCAAATATTACAAAACTAGCACAAAAATCCATTTCTTGTCACTACACATCAAGAAAGAGATGGAAAAACTAAAAAAATCAGAGGACAGTAGTGAAAGTGACAAAAGGGTTCCAATGCTGACTGTAACTTTTTAGTTTCCTTCTGAAGACACTGGTCTGTCACCTTGTAATCTCCTTAATGACTGACTTGCCATCAATTCAATTCACTGAAAAAAACCTGAGAAAGAATTGAGGCCATCACAATCTCTACTGCTTTAAATGCCTCCCTTCATACCTCAGCCTGACCTTTTCTCCCCTAGCCTTTTTTCTTTTCCAATACTTTTCTTCTTGTAGCTATACCTTTTTACTTAATGAAAGAACATGTCCTATAATTATTTTATTTCTGTCCTCCCATCAATTCCAGCTTTTTTCATTTCCTTAGGAACCCTTTTCTCACAGAATATGTTTAAACACTGTTCTCTGCTGTTCTGAAGAAGCTGTATAATAAAATAAAACTACAGACATAACATTGCCTTGACCAGTATCATGACATATTAATAGGATCAATAGGTTTTAACTATTCCTCACCAGAGAGTGGTAAAACAACACCAAAGCATCATTAGGCTAACTGCCTATTGAAAGCATTTATAACATTTTCACAATGGGAATTATCGCCCCTCTCTTAACATTATTTTGCCTAATTGCATTATTAAGGACTTAATTAATGTTATTTGGTGCAACATGCCTATGCTTTCCTAGCAAACTATTTGTAATAGCAAATTAACTGAAAGTAATCTAGCTTATCATTGTTTGGGCAATGATTATATAAAAATGGTATATGAATATGATGGAATAAAACTATCATATGAAATGAAAAACACAAAGAATTTAAAGAAATTATGGGGAGACATATGAAGTGATATGGAGATATTAGATACAATTAAGACAGATTAGAAATGCATGTGATATAACCAATATTTCTATATCATTATAAAGTTTTCAAAGCCTTTCCATGAATCAATTCATCTGAGCCTCACAATGACTCATCTTTGGTATAGACTACAGATATTACTATCTGTCATTTACATGTTAGAACCTTGAAACTCAGTGAAGAGGTTAAGTGACTTGTTCATTGGCACATAAGTAGAGTTTAAATTTGGGTGTTCTTGCTTCAAATTCAATATGCAAGTCACTATTCTACACTTTATTTTCTTATCCAACAGCAGAAAATCTCTGTTAAACATATTAGAGGACACTTATATTTGATAAATACAGATTTGTTTTACTATTAGTAAGGAGAGAAAAAAATGTGATTATATTTGCAATATGCGATCTTTTTATTATTTTGTTCTACAACATATATCTTAGCAATGTAATGATTAAAAAAATACAAATGGTTTCCACTTTAAATCCTGTACATTTAATACATCTTTTGCAATAAATAATCTCAGTTTCTTCCCAATCAATAGCACTTCTACCCTAATAATGCAGGACATTGATTAATATTTTTTAGTAGCAAGATGGTGGTACATGCCTGTAATCCTGGCTAATGGAGGGAGACCAGGGGGTGAGCCTGGCGGAATACTTGAGTTTAGATCAGGGTGGGGAACTTGTGACCTCAAGGCCACATGTAGCCCTCTAGGCCCTTAAGTGCAGTGGTTTGGATTCAGTCAAAGGGCCACACTTGAGGACCTAGAAGGCCACATGTGGCCTCAAAGCCGAATGTTCCCCCCCTCTGATTTAGATGTTCTGAGAGGCAACTTATCAGATATCTGTGCTAAGTCCAGCATAGAATATGTCAGAGTCCTGAGATATGGTGATCCTCTAAAAGGTGATGGGGAGGAGGGTCATCAGGCAGCCTAATTGGAGATTAAAGAGCTCAGGTGGGAAACGGAGAAAGTCAGAAGTTCCAAATATTGACAGTAGGTTGGCCCTCTTGAGTGGTTGCTATATATCCACCTTGAGCAAGATAGGAAAAGCAGTCTCAAAAAAAAGAAAAAAAAAGAAAAGAAAAGAAAAAAATGTTGATGCAGTGTATTTTGCTTTAATCTTGTCAGTGAAGTTCCTAAATTTTAATTTAGGGCAACAACATTGCACAAGAATAACTTCTATTGGAGTGTGTGTGTGTGTGTGTGTGTGTATGTGTATGTATGTGTGGTGAGTTTTTTCAAAAGGATTGTTTTTATTGTTTTATATACATATTCCTTTACTATTGTTGACAACCTGCACTTAAATGAGGTGAGTTCAAAGACTCCAGCTTTGGACACTGATTAACTACCTGAGTCTGTGCACATCATTTAATGTTTGCATGCCTTAGTTTCCTTATCTGTAAAATGGGGTTAATCGTAGTACCTTCCTCCCAGGATTGTTGTGAAAATACAGTAAAATAACATGTGTATCACTTTTCAAACTTTAAAGTGCTATACAAATGTTAGCTATTATCATAATTGTTATTGTTATTATTATTATTGTTAACTATTATTATTGTTAACATGTGGTAGGTAACTCTGTCTGTATCTATGATGTGCCACCATATTAGTGGCTTAATTTTAGGGACTATCTTCAACCTTTAGCTACTTTTCATAGTGCCTAGTACTAGAGACATTTTTGATTTATGAAAAAAGGAAGAATGATAGGTGAAAAAGTTAACCAAATGAGGGGGGAAGAGAAACATATTTCAGCTGCTTTTACAGTTGAGCACCAACCTAGGTGACTTCTGTTCCATTTAGGTGAATGATGTCATCAGATGATGTGCAGGTATTTTGAATCTATAATGAATGGGAACGTGATACTTGTTTGTGGATGGGCATTGATATTCTGTCTAGTGTCTGGTCCTTATTCTGGCATTGCAACATGATCAGTCTGGATAACTGATCCCTCTGGTGTGCTTTTATCCTTTTCTATCATTGGGCTGGTTCTCTGGCCAGTGATTGCCATGCTCATTTCACTTTGGACAAGCAGCCTGTAGAACCCTTTGTTAACTTGGTTCCTCTTAAGTTATAGAAACACTAATTCAACACCATTAACAAACAAAGAAAAGAGGGGGAGAATATCACAACATTATACTTGCAGATGGAACTTCATTGTAGGTTGATTTTCTTGATTTTATTTTACATACACTGCATAGTTTCTTGTGGTTATTTCAGTTCTGTCCTACTCTTTGTGACCTTTTTTGGGGTTTTCTTGGCAAAGATATTACAGTGGTTTGCCATTTCCTTCTCTAGCTCATATATCTATATATCAATTCGTATCCATAGAACTCTTTAAAAAAGGAACTACCAGAATTTTGAAATTTGAAAGGAAATCAGTCACCACCTACTGTGATGAGTCAGTTGGTGGCACAGGGTTTAAAGTCCTGTGCCTGGAGTGAGGAAAACCTGAATCAAACTCAGCCTTAAAGGTTTATTTGTTCTGTTACGCTGGGCATATACATATATATATATATATATATATAGCACTTAGCATACTGCCTTGTACATTGTTAGTGCTACATGAATTCTTTATTCCTCCATACCCCTCTCTTCTGTTGTGCAACGAATTTCTGAAAGGAATCCAAAGTAGCATAACTAGAAAGAGGTTATCTAGCCCGTACTGGAAAACCTTGGAGGTGGAGGCCTCTACTACTTCCCCAGGCAGCCCATTTCACTTTTGACTAGATCTAATTGTTACTAAGATTTTTCTGACATCAGACCTTGCAGCTTACACTTATGGTTCCCATTTCTGATCTCTAGGGCCAAACAGAAAAAATCTGTTCTCTCTTCCACATGACAGCCTTTCACATATTTGAACACAACTATTGTATACCCCTGAACCTTTTCTTCTCCAGGATAAATATGCCTGTTTCTTCAGTTTATTCTCATATAACATGACTCTCTCTGAATGTCTGAAATCTTATCTTTCTCCTTAAACTATAACACCTATACTGAAATAATCAGATTTGTTCCAGGTTAGAACACAAAGGTACTATCACCACCCTATTTCTAAGCTGCACTTATCAATGCAGCCTGAGATCAAAATGGATTTTCTGGCTGCACATCAAACTGATGACTTATATTGAGTTTGTAGCCCACTAAATCCCTCAGATCTTTTTAGGCAAACTGCTTTCTAAGCATATCCCACCAATCATGCACTTAAGTTGATTTTTCTTGAAGTGGAATTGTACTTCATCTTATTAGATTTAGCCCTATGATCTGTCCTGTCAAGCTCTTTTTGGATCCTTACCTTTATACTCTTAGCTAGCATTTTTAGATGTGTGTCTCCTGCAAATTTGATTAGTATACCACCTATTTCTTCATTCAAGTCATTGTAAAGATGTTAAATAGTATAGGGTCAAGCACAAATCTTTGGGGGTCTCCAGCAGAGACCTCTTGCCAAGAAGACATTGAACCATTAACCACTACTCTTCGAGTCAGGCAATTTAACCAGTACTGAATAATCCCCTAGAGCAGTGGTGTCAAAATCAAATGGGAACTAGTGCAGCTAATCCATACATAAAGATCATAGTGGGCCACATATTTGATTTAGTTTTAAATGACAACATACCGAGATTTTATTTGTATTTTATTTTTGTCAAATATTTCCCAATTACATTTTAATCTGTTTCAGCAACACTGGTTGTGTTACAAGCCTCCAAGTGTTGGACTTCTCTGCTCTAGAGCATATATCACTCTATTTTTCTCAATCAGAAGAACATAAAATAAGTTATAAATCGTTTCACTAAAATCTAAGTAAACATTATCCTCAACATTTCCCTTACCTGCTAGTTTAATAACTCATTCAAAAAAGGAATAAAGTTATTGAGGATTGACTTGTTCTTGATGAAGCCATGCTAACTTTTTCTTATCAATCTAGGAAATAAACACTAATAGTCTCTAGTGGTGTTCTTGATACAGGGTGGGGAATCTGTGGCCTCGAGGTGACGTGGCCTCCTAGGTCCTTGGTACTACGTTTTGACTGAGTCCAAGTTTAACAGAACAAATCCTTTTATTAAGGGGATTCGTTCTGTGAAGTTTAGATTCAGTCAAAGGGCCACACTTGAGGATCTAGGGGGCCACATGTGGCTTTGAGACTGCAGGTTCCTGCCCCGCTAGAGTTTTCCTAGGGATTGAAGCTAATTTCACTGTATTTTTCCAATTCTGTTCAGTTCACTTTGTTTTTTAAATCAGGAAAACATTTGAACTGCTCCAGGTAGTCATGCGGCCCCTACACCAATTGGTGAGTTCCTGCTGTTTGAAATGATTATTTCTCTCTTGTATTAATAACTAATGATTTCATTAGGCCAAAGTTTTCCCCCTTTTCTACTTCCTTATCCAGAAATCAACCAGTATTGGAAATCTTTCTAAAACACTTATCCAGCTAGGATGACTGAGATCTAATCAAAGACAGTAAAAGAAATTCTAGGTGCATTCCTGATCATTGTGTTTGCAGATACAGTTCTGGGAAAATGTGGATCTTCCCTTTTGTCAGTCAGGTGCTAGGGAAATTGATGTCTCTTTGACCAATATTTGGGTAATCCAAGTCACATATTCTAAGACCCTCATTATAATATAACACAGTCTTTCATGATAATATTCTTTCTTTCACTAATTATTAACCAATCAGAATTGACTACCACCTTCAAGAACACCTGATCTTTTAAGGCCATATAAACTGTGAGCCCACCACCATGAGGGCTCTTTTTGGTCAGAGAGAGGTGACCAAATGATCATCCCTTTCTTAATAAATATGCTGGCATTATTAATAAAATGATTGAATTACCCAGAATGTCTCTCAAACTTTTTGCTCACTATCTGTAATGCCAGTGCTATATTCACTGCACCTGTGGTGGCTATGAATATGCTGGCACAGTTCAGAATTGCAAAATACAACTGACATCTCCACATGGAAGACAGAACCAAAACATTTATTCAGAGACCAGGAAGCCAAACCCATCATAGTAACAAAGCCATCTGTATACAATAACAATGCAGAAGGTAACATCAGCCCCAAGCCCTCCCTCTATTAGGCTTCTCACAAACCATCTCTCTTAAACAAATCTTAAACAGACTCCCTTAAACAAAATCACAAACAAACTCTCCTACTCACATAGTTGCTGCCTTTCTCAGTTCTGACTGCTCTCTAACTTGCTCTCAACTCTGTTCTAGCTCTGCCTCTTCCTGTTCCACCCTTCCTGCTCCACTTCTTCTTGTTCCATGTGACTTGACTCATGGAACTTAGGCTTCCATGTGACTTAAGCAGGTCACATGGACCTATTAATGGATGGGAAAGATCTTCCCATTAAGAAGCAAAATTACATTAACAATAAACAAAAATGCATTATCAATACACCACCCTGCATACAACTTTCATTTGAAGAGTGCTCAGGCCACCCTGATCACTTTTCTTCAACTTCTGTTCCTGATTCCAGAATTTTATATTTTGTCCCCACATGAGTGGGAGCAACCCATCTTTTAATTCCTTTTTATATGTTCTCTCACATTAAAACATAAGCTCCTTGTGGGTAGAAATGTTTTCTTTTTTGCATGTGCTTATATTCCTGGTACTTATCAGAATATTCCCTTAAAATATTCTATTTCAATTAATGGTATCTATCTATCAATCTTTCTCCATCTTTATCTATCAATGTTACTTTGTCTTTATCTGTCCATCTATCCTTTTATCTCCCTCTGTTCCTTCCTCCTCCCTTATCTTTCCCCTCCTCTTTGTCTCCTTCTCTCAAATCTTTAAGCTATCACTGACAGTGGTTTATTAAACTCATATCTTAATTCTTTCAGTCTCCAAGGATATAATTCATCTGAAGCAGGTGACTTCAATTAGTTGAAGATAACTAGGTACTCTATTACTATTTCCTGATTTATTTTAGGTAACAACTGCATCAGCCTTTTTCGTTGTAATTTTCATGCAAAATTCTATTCTTTGCTCAAGAAAGTAGACACAAAATAAGAATCGGGCAGCTCAATCATCTTTGTGTGGTCAATCGTCACTGTTCCATCTATCCAAACAATAGTATTATTCTTTATTTTATTATTCTCTTTTTCACAATTTATTTTAAAAAACTCCATAAAAATAGAAACACAAAACTTTCTATACTCTTTACTCTCTCTTGCCATACTCAGTTGATTTTGAGTTTTAGTACTCTTGACACTTTTTTCAGAGCTGTTATACACTTCAGTCTTCATCTCCTGTCACCTCCCTCCTCCCCCTGTAGATTTCTCAGGTACAAATGCTCACATTGAAAATTTAGCAATCAAATCAGGTTCTAGCATTCCTTCTAAATGTCTCTCATTAGATGGTTGTGTAAATACCATGGACAGGGAAGTCACTGACCACTACTATCTTTTCTTCTTCCTAACATCCTTCTTAGATAACCTCTTCCTTGATAAGAGGTTATTTGTGGCTTGCTTACTTATCTCTTTAGTCTATCATTCCTAGGATTTTTTTTTAGAATTATTTAATTGTAGATTTCAAGATGGAAGGGATCTTAGAGGTCATCTAATCCAATCTCTTCATTTTATTGATGAGAAAACTGAGTCTGAATGATGTAGCCATTTCTCCAAATTGAACATCTTGTAAGTGGTAGAGTCAGCATTTGAACTCATATCTCATGACTAAGTATAGAACTCCAAGATCAGCATTTTTCACTCAGGCATAAAAATTGACTTATCAGGAAGAGCTTCAAATTTCTCTTTCTTTTTGTCTCTGTTTCACTTGTTCCATTTACTTAAAAAAAAAAAATCTTTTTTTCCATTTACCTTATTCTGCTCTTTCTCTTGAGTCCTTGAGTCTTCCTCTCTCTGTCTTCCTCATTCTTTCTCCTTCATTTTTCTCCCCTATTTCCTCTCTCTTCCTTCCTTCCTTCCTTCCTTCCTTCCTTCCTTCCTTCCTTCCTTCCTTCCTTCCTTCCTTCCTTCCTTCCTTCCTTCCTCCTCCTCCTTCTCTCTCTCTCTCTGTCTCTCTGTCTCTGTCTCTCTCTGTCTCTCTGTCTCTCTCTCTGTCTCTGTCTCTCTCTCTCATTCAGTTACACTTTTCCTTTCTCTCTCTTACTCTTCTGTATGACAAACTTTTGTTCTTTACCCATCTGACAAGATTCTTCTACTCAATTTCAGATTCCTTTCTCCCATCTCTCTTGACACCTTCTTTGTATTTTCTTCCTCTCTGCAGCACTTCATTGTATCAGACAACTTAGGGCTTTGGAAAGAGTTCCTTGAGTATCCTAGACTTTTCTTCAAAGACGAAGAATGACCTACATTATTTAGAACAGATAGCAAGTAGTCCCCTGTAGGAGGCAAAAATACAAACATCTTAAACTTAATGAAGACTGGTGCAAAATTATTCCTGCCCTCCATACTGAGATACCCTTCCTTATTTGTTTATTTATGTATACCTAACTGTGGATGTTTATACCTTATCCCTAACAACCTTCACTGCTTTATATCTTACTTTTGTTGCTGAGGAGTTGGTATCTGGCTCTTAGTGACCCCATTTGGGAATTTCTTGGCAAAGATGCTGGAGTGGTTTGCCATTTCCTTCTCCAACTCATTTTGTGGATGAGGAAACTGAGGTGAACAGGGTTAGTGACTTACCTAGGGTTACACAGCTAGTAAGTACCTGAGGCTAGATTTGAATTCAGGTCTTCCTGACTCCAGACCTAGTACTTTATCTACTGCACCTTTGATCTTGTTACCATAATCTAATAAATAAGAGCCCCATCCAACTTCCTCTTCTTAGTCTCAATAATTTCAGAACCTCATCCTACATCTGCCACCCCTCCTGTTAATACAAATTGACACTTATGAAACAACTAAACCAATTTGTTTACTCTTCATTTTGTTCCATTTACTTTAAAAACAATTTTCTTATTTTTTTAGCTACCATATTCTATTCTTTCTCTGGAGTCTTCCTCTTCAGGTCTTTATTCCTTAATCATTCTTAATCTCTCTTTGATTCTCCTTTCTCTCCCCTGATCCTCATCTTTCTCCATCAGCTGTTTTCTTTCAGAAGCTGAAAATGGAATCTGGACTGGGAAGTTGTTGGCTTTCAATTTTTCTTCAGGTTATTTTTTTTTTCAAAATTTCTTCTCCCTAAGTTAAATATCTAGTATTCTTTACAAGTCCAAAGATCCTACACAATTTTATTTTTAGCCAGCAAGAGTCCTTATTTCTTCTTTTGCTTCCTTTTACATACCTTTCTCTCATAAAAGCTAAAAGTAGGAAAAAAAGTTGCAGAAAGAAATTTTAATTTAAAATTTTAATGACTTTAAACTTAAAAATTTAAAGTCATTTTAATAAGACAGCAGAAATAAACAAAACACAAGAAAGAATATTTTATTTTATTTCTTTTTTTTAAAATTTTTTAATTTAACTTTTAACATTCATTTTCACAAAATTTTGAGTTCCAAATTTTCTCCCCATTTCTCTCCTCCCCCCTCCCCAAAGCACCAAGCATTCTAATTACCCCTATCACCAATCTGCCCTCTCTTCTAACATCCCTCCCTTTCTTTCTCGCCATCTTCTCTTTTGCCCTGTAGGGCCAGATAACTTTCTATACCCCATTACCTGTATTTCTTATTTCCTAGTAGTAAGAACAATACTCAACAGTTGTTCCTAAAACTTTGACTTCGAACTTCTCTTCATCTCTTCCTCCCCACCCATTCCTTTTGGGAAGCAAGCAATTCAATACAGGCCATATCTTTGTAGTTTCGCAAATGACTTCCATAATAGTCATGTTGTGTAAGACTAACTATATTTCCCTCCATCCTATCCTGCCCCCCATTGCTTCTGTTCTCTCTTTGGATCCTGTCCCTCCCCAAGAGTGCTGACCTCAAATTGCTCCTTCCTCCCACTGCCCTCCCCTCCATCATCCCCCCTCACCCCTCCTACCCCATTCTCCCGCACTTTCCTGTATTGTAAGATAGGTTTTCATACCAAAGTGATTGTATATTTTATTCCTTCCTTTAGTCGAATGTGATGATAGTAAGCTTCATGTTTTTCTCTCACCTCCCCTCTTTTTTCCTCCACTAAAAAGTCTTTTGCCTGCCTCTTTTATGAGAGATAATTTGCCCCATTTCATTTCTCCCTTTTTCCTCCCAATATATTTCTCTCTCACTGCTTAATTTCATTTTTTTAAGATATGATCACATCCTATTCAATTCACCCTGTGCTCTGTGTGTGTGTGTGTGTGTGTGTGTGTGTGTGTGTAATCCCACCAACTACCCAGATACTGAAAAGTTTCAAGAGTTACAAATATTGTCTTTACATGTAGAAATGTAAACATTTCAACTTTAGTAAGTCCCTTATGACTTCTCTTTGTTGTTTACTTTTTCATGCTTCTGTGTGTTTGAAGGTCAAATTTTCTTTTCAGCTCTGGTCTTTTCATCAAGAATGCTGGAAAGTCCTCTATTTCATTGAAAGACCATTTTTTCCCCTGAAGTATTATACTCAGGTTTGCTGGGTAGGTCATTCTTGGTTTTAGTCCTAGTTCCTTTGATTTCTGGAATATCATATTCCATGCCCTTCTATCCCTTAATGTAGAAGCTGCTAGATATTGTGTTATTCTGATGGTATTCCACAATACTTGAATTGTTTCTTTCTAGCTGCTTGCAATATTTTCTCCTTGACCTGGGAACTCTGGAATTTGGCCACAATGTTCCCAGGAGTTTCTCTTTTTGGATCTCTTTCAGGTGGTGATCGGTGGATTCCTTGAATACTTATTTTGCCCTCTGGTTCTAGAATCTCTGGGCAGTTTTCCTTGATAATTTCATGAAAGATGATATCTAGGCTCTGTTTTTGATCATGGCTTTCAGGTAGTCCCATAGTTTTTAAATTGTCTCTCCTGGATCTATTTTCCAGGTCAGTTGTTTTTCCAATGAGGTATTTCACATTATCTTCCTTTTTTTCATTCTTTTGGTTTTCTTTTGTGATTTCTTGGTTTCTCATAAAGTCATTAGCCTCCTTCTGTTCCATTCTAATTTTGAAAGAACTATTTTCTTCAGTGAGCTTTTGGACCTCCTTTTCCATTTGGCTAATTCTGCTTTTTAAAGCATTCTTCTTCTCATTGGCTTTTTGAACCTCTTTTGCCAATTGTTAGCCTATTTTTCAAGTTGTTATTTTCTTCAGCATTTTTTTAAGTCTCCTTTAGCAAGGTGTTGACCTGCTTTTCATGCTTTTCTTGCATCTCTCTCATTTCTCTTCTCAGTTTTTCCTTCACCTCTCTAACTTGATTTTCAAAATCCTTTTTGAGCTCTTCCATGACCTGAGCCCATTGAATATTTATTTTGGGTGTTTGGGATATAGAAGCCTTGACATTTATGTCTTTCCCTGATGGTAAGCATTGTTCTTCCTCATCTGAAAGGATGGGAGGAGATATCTGTTCACCAAGAAAGTAGCCTTCTATGGTCTTACTTTTTCTCCCTTTTGGGGCATTTTCCCAACCCGTTACTTGACTTTTGGGTCCTTTGTCAAGAGTATGCTCTGGGAATCTGTAAGATCTCTGTTCCTCCAAGGTGGCACAATCAAGAGTGTACTGGTCTGGATGCAGAGAGGGATTTTTGTGCCCAAAATCTTTGCAGATACACCTCCACAGCCACTTGGCCTCCTGTTCCCAAGTCAGCACTGGGGGCTGATTTTCAGATAAGCTGGATGGGCAGGACTGCCATTCAGGGTGAGACAAAGACCAGATCTCCCAGGGCCTCTGCCCAGGGCTGAGGTAAGACTCAGCTTTTCAATGCCCCCAGGGGTTTTTATGCTCCAACAATGGAGCTTCCCGTAAGGGCTGCTGTGACCACTGCCTGCTGCTGGAGCTATGAGAAAGCCCTTCTCCCTTCCTGGCCAGCTGATTAATCCCATTTCTGACCTTTGGTGTCTGTGGGCCAAGGGATCTGAGGACCCACTACTGCAACTGGAGATTCTGCCCCCCAAGTTGTCCTCCTCCCAGAGTCTCATTGTGCCGTGCTGGCCAAGGCTGGGCTGGGCTCCACGCTCTGCTCTGTGTCCAGCACAACTGATATTTCCGGGGCCTTTCAGGTCACCGTGGGTTGGAAATCTCCTCCACTCTGTTGTTCTCCACTTCTCCTGCTCCAAAATTTGTTGTGAGTCCCTCTCTACAGGTATTTTATGGGCTGTGGGGAGGACCCTGCGTAAGTGTGTCTTTCTAGTCTGCCATAATTGTGAAAGAATATTTTATAACACTATCACATGTGAAACATGATGTCAATATGCTTTACCTAACTATTTTTTACTATTACAAAGAAAGAGTCTATTGAGACCAAGATATATGGGGGAAAGTGTATAATATATAAAATAAAATATTTTAACTATTTTAAAGTAAAAAAAAAAGATAGTGTTTAGAGAAAGAAATAGAACTTATTAGTGATTAACTCATGCTAATAAGGTTGCAAAAATATGGATGAATCCAGGACAAAGATATTGAATAGTTACACTGTGACATAAGGCTGGGGTGTCAATTGGTTTTGATCAACTGTTTCCCTTTTTTATGAGGGTGGCTCTTATTGAATCCTCAAATGAGATAATATTTGTAAGACACAGTGCCTAATATATAGTAGGTACTTAATAAATACTTGTTCCCTTTTTCTTTACCTTGAGGTGGGGAAATGATATGTTTCAAAGCAAAAGGTTTCAATAAAGCTTTTAAAAAGACACACACACACACACACACACACACACACACAGAAACAAAAACAGAGACAGACACACACACACAGACACATAGAGCCAGAGAACACACACACACACACACACACACACACACGCACACACATAAGCTTAATGAATAAATAAAAAACATAGTCTTAGAAATTTGAGAGGGAAAGAATATATTATATTACAATTTTTACTGTCATAGGATATGGCATCAGCTGTTTTCAGGGAGTATTCAGTTGGAAATACAAAATACTGGTAAATAACTATGGTCCTTTTTTTTTTTAAAGCACTTCAAAATGTTTCAGAGAAAGAGAGAGAGAGAGAGAGAGAAAGAGAGAGACAGACAGACAGATGGAGAGAACACTTTGCATATAAATCAACAAAAGCATAGATAGCTAAATAAAAATGAAACCAAGAATATGTCAAAGTTATGCTGTCATGTGTGATTGTGGCAACAAGGGCACTTACGTTTTCTGATCATATGAGGGAGATTTCTATTTGGGTGAGGTATGTCAGAAAGTGAACATGGTTTAAAAAATACAAGTATTCAATGATATCAAAGAAAATGAAAAAAAAAAGACTATTGGCTACAGAGGTGTTACTACTAAAACACAGGAGGACCAAAAAGGCTAGAAGGGATAAATGTAGCCCTAGAGTTAAAAGCAGTTCTGAGTTCTACTGTCTTTTAAAGAGATCCAAAAGAAAAATAGACATAGCCACACAGGATATGTGGAGGAAGGGATACCATGTTGATTGAGCAAGAAATGGAATAGGCTATAAACTATCACTTATTTGCTGACTATGAGGAGAGGGCATTGGAGATGAAGAGACCAGAACCAGAGATGAGGTGATAATCAGTCACTTCCTTCTCTGAAGTGTTCTAGTGAAGCCAGTGATACTTATCTCATTTTCCTGTCTTGTTCCCCCATTTCTCCTCCAACTAATGAGAAGTTATGGGAGAAGGTTTGAGAGAAAAGATATGCTACCTCTGGCTCCTTCCCCACTTGGCTATGGCCACCAAAGCCAGAATTTGGAAGTTATATTCCTTTTACTGAAATTTGAATTCTGATGACTGGAGTCTGTTTTCAAATTATATTATTATGTGCCACAACTTTGTTTATCAGCGTTCAGGACAAGATAAAGAAAGAGAAGTTAACCATGAAATGGAAGGGGGACTTTACAAAGTGCAGACTGACTGAGGATGGATCCACTTAAGTGACTAGAAACTCCTCTTGGCTCATTTACTCCATTGCCTTATAGTCAAGACTACAATAAATGAGGCAATAGGAAGGCTAAAATTGGGTTTTGATTCAAAAGTAATGAAATTCTTTTATCCCACCTTTTCCCTCATGAATTTCCCATACTAATTAAAATACAAATGTGTCAGTCATCTCTCAGAAATAAAGACTGATGAAGATTGCTACTCACCTACTGATAGAGAGGTGAAAGACTTAGCATACAGAATGAAACATACATTTTTAGACAATGGGGGACATTGGACAATGGGAGAATTGGTTTTTCTTAATTCAATATTTTTGTTTAAAAAAAGATTTTGTTTCTCCTTTTTTTCTTTCTCAATGGAGAGGTATTACATGTGTGAGAGAAAACAGATAATTTTTAACTGAAGAAAGATAAAAAGTAGTGAACCAAAAGACAACAGGCACCAAAAGAGCAGCAAAAACATGGAGAAGCAGAAATACAAACAGGCAGGCTTTGCTTAATCATTTTTCTTTGTTATAAAGGGAGGGTTCTGTGATGATAGAGTGAAAAGAAGGAGATTGTAATCAGAAAATAACAATGAAAGTAAAAAGACATCAGTGCAACTTTTAAAATAATAAAAAAGAAAGAATATGAGGAGAAATAAAAGTATCTAATTTTGATAAGACAAGAAAACATCCACTAACAAAAAATGAGAACAACTGAAGCGTAGTTAAATATTCACAATCCATTTCAATGTCAGTAAATTTTACTTAACTGTAATTTTTGTTACAAGAGAGGATTCTACAGAAGAATATCAGACACTGTGTTATTCTTCAGTAACTCTAGAATAAAAAGAATCGTCAGTAAAATTTTAAATATAAGAAAGACTCATGAATTTAGAGAGTGAGGGAGAGAGGTTCAATGAAATAAGACAGTAAAAACATGAGCTAAAAAACAAAATGGAAAAACACTGTATAGTTAGGTTGTCACAAGTATTTGTGGTTCTTTGCTTAATAGCTTTTCTTCTCTATGAAGGATTGCACTATCAAGGTTGGGAAATAACAGAAAATGACTGTGCCATTAAAAAGAAAACAACCAAAAAAACAATCACCACCACAACAAAAGACATTAGTGCATTTTAAAAAATGGGTGGAAAAAACCTACAACAGTAAAGGTGTGGATTATTGGTAAAAAAAAAAAAATGGAAAGAATATTTCATAGTGATGCTGTCACAATTGTACCATCAGTCAGTTTTATTTAATTATCTTTCTTTGGGGGCTAATAAAGTGGGAATATTTCAGGAAACAGCAGTCATATCATAACAAAAACCATTAAGAAAACTTTAAAAATGAATAAAAATGAAGGAATATGACTGAAATATACACATACACAGTGGCTCAATGAATTAAGTGGTAAAAAAATGACAAATAAAAATAGGATATTACAGTTATCTTTTTATATGCAGCTACAATATCATTAGATTTTGCTTAACTTTAGTTGTTGACACTGTGAAGAGCTAGGAGCAAATACAGATTTAAAAAAAAAGAAAGACTATATTCTGCCTTCATGGAGTTTCTATTATAATGGGCAAAATCAACACATGAAGGAAAATAGAACAAAGAGCTGAGGAAAAAACATAAGTGAGAGGCTCATGTAGTAAAGTTCAGAGTCAAAAGCATAGCTGGAATGAGAATGAGGCATGACTGTAAGATTCATTTTTTAAATGGAGGATCTTGGAAGGAACTTACTGATGAGAAAAGGAGGCTGGCAAGGTGGAAGCATTTTTTCCAGAATGCCAAGGACCTAGGTACTGATGAAGTCCCAGGGTAAGAAGGAAATTGAAGTTGGTGGCAAAATCTAGAATCAAAAGTATACTTGGTAGTAGAAAGTAGCTAGCAATGACAAAGATCTACAGAGGGGATATGATCAATTAAAATTTACCCCATCTTTCCAATAGGAAAAGACAATGGATCTGGTGGTCCAAAAGTAATTTTACAATGCTTGTGATAGGAAACACCAGCTCCTACTTATTGCTTCTGTGATGCCAAGTCTCAATTTAGCCTCACTAAGCTCAGTATTTAGTAACATTTGGCAATGCCATTATAGGTGTCCCAAAAAGAGCAACAAGCTTTGAGAGCATTTCAGGCACTGGGGACAGACATGGAAATATGAGATAGCATGTCATGTCTAGGCAAGAACAAGTTAGCCACTTTGATTAGAACCTCTCCTTGGCTCCTTCACCACTCTAGAGATTTGCCAGCTGAAAATTTAAAGAGGAGCAACTAGAAGAACAGACAATGAGCTCTTCCTACTCTCTCATCTCTTCCTTTATCCTCCTCATATGTAAATCAAATACATATTGATAATGAAGAAGTGAATCATAGATGAGAAAGCAAAAACAGAGCCTAGCACCAATGAGAGTGAAAGAACATTGCATGATTATGCTGTCACATGCAGTTGGGGTCAACTGGTTGTGCTTAATTCTTTACCTTTATTATAAGTGAAGGTTTTCCTGAGCATGGTATTATGGGAATTCAATCACATTATTTTTTTTCAACTATTAAACTCTGACTGTATGTCAGGCAATGTGCTAGTTGGCAGGAATACAAAGGCAAAATGAAACAAACATTGCCCTCAAAGAGTTTGCACTATAGTATAAAAAACAAAAGACATCTGTAATACTTCAAAAGAGATAATGACAAAGAGAGGCAGAGTGGTTCAGTTTAATAAGACAACTGAAGAATGACAAAATGTTTTACTACTTGACTAATATAGCTTGTGTTATTCCCTATTTCAATAATAATCTATAGAGACTTGTACAATTAGTACCATTGAAGTGATCATGCAGAGCAACAGTTTATCTCCATGGACATTTTCTTGCCTGTTTTATTGGCTGTGATGTCAACCAGTCTGAGATAGGTAATTCACATTTGACTTGGTCCTTACTTCATATTTAATGTGTTTAGCAAACATTTATTTGTAATTCTTGATTGAACTCATGGTTTGTCCACATATGACTCAAATTTACTCTTTAAACTTTAAAATAATGCTAGACAACAACAAATATACTTTATGAAAAGAAAATTCAGGCAAAAGGGATACTTATTTGATTAAATATGGTGATATCATATTTGTCGTGGAGAATAAGATTTTTCACTGACACAAATCTTAATGTTCCGTGTGGATTTTTAGCTTTATTTTTATAAACAATAATAGAGGTTATTCCTTTTACTAAATCTTGTCAGAAGTCCATTTTCTTTTCTTGCCCTTTGTACTATTTTTGACACTAAGAAATAACTTCAAATTAAAGGCAAAATATCTACCTACAAGTGCCTCAAGATATTCCCTTGTGCAGTCACCTCATGCTGAAGTCAAACAAATTTGCTTTGCTTCAATGCTGAGGTAGATTTTTACAGTTAGACACAAAATTAACCATTTAGTGAGTTCACATCTAGAAATTTAGCAGCCAGTCATTGTCACTACTCTTGGTTTATCTTTCTTACATTTATTCATCTCTGAAAGAGGAACATCACAATTACCTACATTTATTTTATTAATATTTGTCATTCCGTAATTCAGTTAGCTTTTCATAGACGAATTTTATGTATTATGCTTTTTGGTGGCTATAGATTTAATAATGACATTTCTTCATAATATGGATTTGTGGCGTCAGATCTGTGATTTTATCTCTATTACGAATATTTGAGGAGAAAACTCACTGTAACAATGCATATTGTTATGCTATTGACCATGGACAAACAGACAGTATATATCAGGATCAGGACTTGAATACAACTTTTCTTCACTCAAGGACTGACATTTAGTTATTATGTTATGATGTTATGGCTGCCTTTCAGGTATAATATAATGTCCACATGTATTTCTTTTCATATTTTCTCTCTCTCTCTCTCTGTCTCCCTCCCCCCCTTTTGAATCTCAGCCAACATTGTGATTTCAATTCTTGCTTTTTTGCAAATTTCTGGCTACATATGATGACACTATACCAACTATGTCATATGCTGCACAAGTATGTTATTATTGCAAGTCTTGGGTCAGAACAGATTCTGTGGTTTTACTCAGAATAAATTCCACTGCTTCTTTCAATCGTTTGTATAATAATAGTCATAGATTATTATATACTTATGTAATGGCAAGCAAAATAGGATCTTTTGCTGTTTTTGTTTTAGTATAATCAAGTGTCTCTGACTGAATCTTGCCTTAATCAATCAAGTCTTTACAAGGAATAAAGAAAAAAGAGTTTCTTTAACTAGAAATAGTATATGTATTTCCAATGTTAATTATTTTAATGTGACTAAAGATCTTCCCCATCCATTAAGGGGAGTTTGATTAGGGAAGATTTGTGGGAAGGCCCATGCCTTTTGTTAATGAGGCACTGCTTCTCAAGAGTTATGATGCCCTCTGGCTCTAAAAAAGGTATAAATACTCTGAGTTGAGGTTTTATTTTGGGGCTTACTGACTGGAAGTGTTTGTTTGGCCAGACAAGGACTCTGGGAAACCACTAAAGGAGCCCCCTGGCTTTGAAAACCCAGATGTTGGTGCTTCCCTCTCTGGTAACTATGGTCAGACAGTTGGATCTGTCTGTTGAATTCAAGCAAAGGAAGCCGTGTCTGTTGATCTCTGATTTCTCTGTATTTTCTTTGAAGTTCAGGGTGCTGACTCCCCTGAACTATGTGAATGTTATATATGCTTGGTTAAAGGAATGATACATGTGCTTGATTAAAGTGATTGGTAACCCTTTGAAAGTTGCTTTCCTTTTATGAATACAGTTCTGAGAACTTGTGATAGCAGGCCCCCCTGTTTATGTTGGGGTGATTACTGCTGTAACTTACAGATGATTAAGCATCTTATAGTTTATTATAAATTATAGTCTATAGATTACACATGCATTATATATGTCTGTGTGTATACATATATATACATACATGTGTATATATATATATATATATATATATATATATATATAATTATAGATTACTAATCCATAGAGGGGTAGCGAGGTGGTGCAGTGGATAGAGTAATGGACCTGTAGTCAGGAAGACTCAACTCTCTGAGTTAAAATCTGGCCTCAGATACCTAGCTGTGTGACCCTGGCTAAGTCATTTACCACTATTTGCCTCAGTTTCCTCATCTATAAAATGAACTAGAGAAGGAAATAGTAAACCACTCCAGTATCTTTGCGAAGAGAACCCCAAATGGAGCCACTAAAAGCTAGACATAACTGAAAAATGACTGAACAGTAGAAATCTATTATAGATTATTACTAATCCATTTTGGATTTTAATACATTATAGATTGCCATCAATTTTTTATAGATTATTATCATAGATCATTATTAAAAAGTTTCAGACCTTAGAGATCATCTAGTCTGTGCCTGTCATTTTATATTTGGGTAAACTGAAGCTATATTGTTACTTGAGTGTGATATACAGGTGAGAAGGCTTCTCTCTAGGGGAACTGAATGCAGGCTCCATGGCCTCACTCCACTATGTTCTGATATGAATTGAGTTTCTGGCCTACTAGAAATAGCCTTATATAAGAAAAAACTTGGATTTGCTTTCTAGGTCAATTAACTGATGTATAGCTTTGAGAAAGCCACTTAATTCATGAGAACTTAGTTTCTTCATTTATTTGTAGTAGAAGTGATCAGAGAAATACATGATTTTCTGAATTGGGCCACCTCCTGTGGACATGTAATCTTCCTCCTTGCTGAAGGGCATGCTCTTTGGTGGTATAACCTACATTCCTCTCTAAGTCTGGGACATTTTACATTAGACTTTCCTAATTGGTGTGAAGAATGCTGATGTATTCCTTGTTGTTATTCCTTATAAGGGTGAGAGTATATCTCAAGCTTATCTTGGATCATGATCTGTTACCTTCCCACCAAATGTTAGTTATATAAAACAGCATGACTCTGGGATGACATAAACTCATGATTGGCAATTGCCATTCCAGAAAAACTCATGTCTCTCATCAAGTAACTACAGTTTAATCACAGCTCCATGTGAGGTACATAAGTCTAGAAAATCAACATTTTCATCATCGCTGCTACATGTAAAATGAGAATAGTAAATTTACTCTGCCTACATTATAAGGTGATCAAGAGACTCAGATGAGAAAACAAATGTAAAAGTACTTTGTGAGCAATAAAATACCATACATGTATAGTGTGTGTGGAACCATATGAAGTGGGCTTCCCACCAGTCTTGTCATGATAAGTTGGGTTCCACCATGGGGTAAGAAGGCATATTCCCTAACCCCTTCTTCAAGACAGATATATAATCAGGAGCTTCAGTTCACACATATCCTTTGGTAAGTAAGCATTCCTACCTCCATGGAAATTATTATCTGAGTTCTAGTACAAATGTGAGGTACATTGGAAATTTTTGATTTCAAAAGATAGCTCCTAATTGGAGAGAAGACCCACCAGCTGATAGGTCTGCCTTCCATTATTCTAAGCATAAGAATAAGGGAGTAACTTACATGCTGCAGAGAATAATCTACTTGTGTTTATAAAAAAACAAGTTATCATACAAATCCTTATTGTTTTACTGATCCAGTTCTTGGATTATTGGGTATAACATGTTAGAAGAGTGCTAGTTACGTGGTGGACTTATTCTAAATAACCTTAGTCTGAAAATTGACACTTATTAGCTATGTAGCCATAGTAGATTCATTTAATCTCTGAGACTCAGTTTCCTCAGATATAAAATACAAATAAAAATAGCTGTACCACTTACTTCATAGGGTTCGTATGAGAAAGTTTACGTCACTTGCCCACGTTCACATAACCAGTGAGTGTTAGAGGCAGCATTTGGATTCAGTTCTTTCTTGTCTTGTCTATCTATCCTACCACCCAGCTACCTGAAAATAAATGTGAGCTATTATTTTCAAAGGGCTATTTGGCCTTATTGGAGAGGATAACTTATATCTAGGAGCATATGATGCAGCATGCTAAAATCTAAACTCAACCTTAGTCCCAGAGGGCTTTCTCTTTGAGGCTTTCCAGCAACTATTTTGCCTACATCATTTGTAGTGTTCAATCAATCAGTCAACACTTATTATGTACCTACTATATGCCAGGTGAGGAGTAAGATGTATAGAGACTAGAAAGGTGAGAGGGGGATTACATTATGAAGACCTCCAAACAGAGCATTTTTCATTTGATCCTAGAGGCAATACAGAACCGCTGAAGTTTAATGAGTAAGGGGGTGATTTGGTCAGAACTGTACTTTAGGAAAATCAGCATGGAAGTTGAATGGGGGATAGTTTAGAGTAGATAGTGGCTTCAGACATGCTGACCTATCAGCAGGCTATTGCAGCAGTCTAGGTGTGAGGTGATAAGGGCCTACAGTGGAATGGTGGCAGTGTCAGAAGAGAGAAGTTGAGAGATGTTGCGAATGTGAAATTGATAGACTTTGGCAACAGATTGGATGTGGGAAAATGAGAGATGGTGAGGAGTCCAGGAAGACTCCTAAACTGTGAGCCTGAGGGACTGGAGGATGTTGTTGCCTTCTACAACAATAGGAAAGGTGGGAGGTAGAAGAAGGATTAGGGAGAAAGAAAATTAGTTCTGTTTTCGGAATGTTACATTTAAAATTTCTACTGGACATTTAGTGTGAGATGTCTGAAAGGCAGGGAGAGATGTGAGGTTGGAGGCCAACAGAGAGTTTGGAGCAGGTTAGGTGGATTTGAAAGTCATCAGGATAAAGAGAGTAATTGAATCCATGGGAACTGATGAAATCACCAAGTGAACTAGTATAGAAGTAGAAGAGAAGAGAATCCAGGACAGAATACCTACAGTTCAAGGGCATGAGGGGCCATCAAATAGATAGGAAGAAAACCAGGAGTGAATGTGTTCCAAAAACCTGGAGAGAAGGGTATCAAAGAGGAGAGGTTGATCAACAATGCCAAAGATTGCGGAGAGGTCAAGAACAAGGACAGAGAAAAGGCCATTGAATTTGCCAGCTAAAAGATCACTCCTAACTTTGGAGAGAGGAATTTTGGTGGAGTAATGTGGTTGTGAGCTAGATTATAAGGGTTTAAAAAGAGAGTGAGAAGAGAGAAAATGAAGATACATTTTGTAGACAGGCTTTTCATGGAGTTTATCTACAAAGGGCAGAAGACATTTAGGATAATAGTTAACCAGAATAAAAGGCTCAAGTCAATGTTTTTATCACGATGGAAGAGATGGGGGGCTGTTAGTACACAGTGTGGAATAAGTCAGTAGATTTGGAGAGAGTGAATATAAGTGATAGAGTGGGAATGACAGTGTTCAGTATTTCAGCGTCAATTTAATTCAATATACATTTATTAAGCATCTACATATTTAGGGCACTGTCTTAGTGCTGTACATTTTGTGCTGTTTGTATGTTTCTAGAAGGGCTTTATTTTAAATTACAAGAGTTTTGAGTCAGTGAGACTGGAGGAGCTATATTATAGCATCTAGGAAATCTCATCATCAAGGAAATAGAACTATCTATAGTTCTGTTTATAGAACTATAGATAGTTCTATTTATAGAAATAGAACTATACCAAATGTACACATTTAAGTACACATTTAAAAAAAAAAAATCAAAAACAACACCAGATTCCTGATGTTTAAAATGAGAACAAACTAAGCTTTGGTTGCAATCTCTGGGAATAATTTTCAAACTTACAATGTGTACGGATACAAGAATATATACATGGCTAGTACCACCTTTGTGTCACTTCTTGTTTCATCTAGCATATTTTTGGAATCTTATAAAAATTGGCAAAGATGGATGGAAATAAGGACATTCATTAGATCAGTGAGATGTTTTATAGGAGAAATTGTTGAGATAATATGAATCAAAATAATATTATCACAAATGTATTTTGGCAGGAAGAAGCCAATATGACAAATGTTATCAAATTAGAGTCACAGATTGTTTGTATCAGAAAGCTATTGTGATATACAGTCAGTCTTCAACTTTATCAGGGGTAATGTTCCTAGAAAATGTGGATACATTGAAGCTATGGGAAATAGGGAGTTCGGTTCCTACAACCACCAAAATGTGCAATCCTTTACTAGAGATTGCTGAAAATATACTTTTACGCGTACAGTACTTTATAAAAATTATTAATTCTGACAAGTAGTTTTTCTTAATATAGGAACCATTAAATAACCAATGAAATGCAGTACATAAAATAAAATTGGTAACATGCAAAACATTTTTGTTGCTAGTAATTCTCTAGAATTCTGTGAACTTTTGTGTTAACATCTCAATAAAAAAATGATTTCGACAATATTCACTTTTCATAACAAACAGAATCTATAATGCCATAAATTCTGTACAGCAAATAATATTCTTAAAACTAAAACATTTTTAAACCTGATCTTACTTTGCACTGTGTCAAATGACAGTGTGAGGGCATTGCTATTTTTTATATACTATTTTTCGGTAAATCTCTCTTTGTTGGGAGCCCTCTGAAAATCAAGGGGAGAGTTTGCTGGAACTTGAGTTACTGCTGATGGAAAACTTGAGACTGGTCAGCTCTTGACATAACCTCTGACACTGTCCTTCATGGCTGTTGGATGGCAGTCGAGATTTTTAAGGACATAGTGACTTGAAATTACCTATCAACATTTATTGCTTCTTGTATAGTTGAGATCCTTAAGGGTCTTTCCCACCTGCAGCAGCTGCAGATATTCTAGCATAAAATTTATCTAACATTTTTATTTTCTCACTAAACCACATCACTAACTTTGCATACTTGGACTTAGAACCCAAAGGACTTGCACTACTCTTTGGGGACATAATTGTAATTAGAAAATTTGAGTTTTAAAGGCAAACAATAAAATATGCAAACAATGCACAAATAAGACCACTGAAACATCTAGTAGCATACCAGCAGGTCCACAAATTTGCTCACATAGCACCTAATTTCTTTTTTCTCTATTGTGCATTGATGGGAATGTGCAGTTGCCAACTTAAAAGTAGAGATGAGGGTACCAAGAAAATCACTGAATGCTTCAAATTGTGAAATGCCTGAATGTTGAGGTATGATTGTAATTGAAACACACTAGAAAGAAAAGGAAAAAAAAAAAAAGATCCTTTGTTTACTCTTTGTTTCTCAGTTTTGCTTTGTGAAATCATTGTCACATATAAAATGGCTCCTCCCACAGCACATTAGAATTTGATATGCATTTATTGTCCCAAAAGTCTCATACCTTTTTACTTTGCTTGATTTATATCAGATTTTTTTTTCATATATTGATATAAAGCAAACATTTTGGCACTTAAATATACCATGCTTCTGGTTTTTTTAAAAAAATTCTTCTCTTTAAAGTAGTTAACTGTTACTTATAATCAGATGGTTGTCTGTAGTCCTACTTTACCTAGGTGCTGTTTTTAAGAAAGCAGACTAAGTCCAGAGTTACACAACAGATTTGTATTTTATTCTTGTGGAGTCAAGGCTCCTGGATATGTTTTTCTTTTTTCCCTCCAAATTTATTAATTTATTTGTTTTCAGTTGTGAACAACCACTTCCATAAGTTCTGAATTTTCTCCCTCTTTGTCTCCCTTCTCTCCCCAAGATGGGATGCAAACTTATATGGGCTCATACATTTCTATTAAATACATTTTCACATTAGTCATGTTGCACAGAAGAATTAAAATGAATGAGAGAAACCATGAGAAAAACAAAACAAAACATAACAAAAGAGAAAATAGTCTGCTTCATTCTTCATTCTGACTCCAAAGTTCTTTCTCTGGATGTGAATGTCATTTTGCATCATGAGTCCTTTGGAAATGTTTTAGGTCTTTGCATTGCTATGAAGATCTAAGTCTATCAAAAACAGTCCTTGCACACTGTGGCTGTTGCCGTGTATAATGTTCTCCTGGAACTGCTCACTTGACTCACCATCAGTTCATATACGTCTTTTAGGTTTTTCTAAAGTCTGCCTGTTAGTAACTTCTTGTAGTACGATAGTATTCCATTACATTCATATACCACAACTTGTTCAGCCTTTGTTCAATTGATGAGTATTCCCTCAATTTCCATTTCTTGGCCACCACCAAAGGAGCTGCTATAAATACTTTTGTACATATGGGTGCTTTTCTCATTTTTATGATTTTTTTTTTTTGGAATATAGCCCTAGAAGCAGTATTGTTGGGCCAAATGGTATGCACATTTTTATGGCCCTTTGGGCATAGTTCCAAATTGATCTCTAGAATGTTTGGAACAACTTACAGCTTAACCAACAATGAATTAGTGTTTCAAGTCTCTCATATCTTTTCGAACATTTATCATTTTCCTGTTGTTCTGATTTGCATTTCTCTAATTAGGAGTGAATTAGAGCATTTCTTCATATGACTATAGGTAGCTTTAATTTCTTCCTCTGAAAGCTGCCTGTTCATATCCTTTGACCATTTATTAACTGGGGAATGACTTGTATTCTTGTGAATTTGACTCAGTTCTCTATATATTTTAGGAATAAGAAGGCTCCTGGAAAATACATTGTGATAATTTGATTATTGATTTCTGGCTACACTGCATACAAGCTATCTGTCAGATCAGAAGAATAGGTTTTTATCACCTATACAGAATTTGAAGAAAGGAAATCTTATGTAACATACTAAGACCATATCTGTCTATAACTCATGGACCAGTATATCAAGGTCTTGATTCACATGGGATGAGTTTAAGCTTCAGAATAGCCCCAGTAATCATATCTTTTGAATTTTTACTCCACTCAGAGTTTCCTTTGGAATCTTCTACCAATCTTCTCCTGCTAAAACTCAGTTTTTGATCATTCCTAACATCTACTGCCTTTGCTTCTACACACATGATGCTGAATGAAGCTGTAGAAAAATCATAAAACCTTGCTGACTGGGTCCACTACAGATTTATGTTGCATAATTTTAACTGCGCCTTTACTGTGAGAAAGCAATTTTTTTTTTATACCTCCCCAGTCTACTTACTCTTATATTAACCATAGAGGCATTTCTGAATTTTTTCATCTCTTCTCAAACCTTCCATGGTTTTCCCTCACTCCACTCTCTCCTCTGATAATCTTGACTCTTATCACTGAAAACCTGAGATCATTCACCAAGATCTCCTTTTTCTATCTTCCTCTTCAATCCACATCACTGATATTTTTTGCCATTATTTTCTCTTTTACCCCTTTCACATGAAGAGGTGGCCCCTCTGTTTCCTAAAGCAGAGCCCCTACATGCAGGAGTGATATCATCCTATCCCATTTTCTCCAGCAAATTTTCTTCTCTATTATCCTCACTCTCTCATTTAGCTCCAGTCTCTCCTTGTCCACTGACTGCTTCTGACTCTCTCATTTTTCCAAATCTCCATATCCACTCAGTTGCTGTGTCTTTTCTACTCTATCTTCACAATATCTTTCTGATAAGTCTTCTCTCTTCTGATACTGTCACCTCCCTGGTATAAGCCCTCATTATCTCATTCCTGGACTATTGCAGTAGATTGTTAGTTGATCTCCCAGCCTTAACTCTCAAATCATTCTTTATTTAGCTGTCAAACTGGTTTTCCTAAGGCACAGGTCTTGATGTGGTTTGGACTAGGAACCCAGAAATGTCAGAGTACAGGGCGGGCATCTGCCTGGAATGAATTCACACACTCAAACCTTCCAGTCAAAAGATAAGGTTTATTGTAATGCCAATAGAAGCAGCTGGGTTCCTAGTAAACCAGCAACTTAATAGGGGTGAAACTGATGCTTATACACAAAAAAGACAGTGAAAGCATCTGGATAGATTTAAGGAGGGGTTAATAGCATGGGGTGGGCCAGGTGCATCAGTGAAAGGGCTATTAAGTATGCCAATTAGGTGATCTAGATGGGATGAGATTAACAAGTGGTCCTTTATGCAAGGAGTCTGGAGTGGGCCAAGTGAGAAAAGGAAAGTAAGCTAAATAGGTGATCTGGGTGGCCACTTGCCTTAGGCTAAGGTACCAGTGATTTGGGCTGCTGAAATGTATGGGAAAATTCAGAGACTGACTTACTTTCAAATACATGGTCTATTCCTTTTAGGGGTCCAGGTTCTATCATCCATCAAATCTGACAATGTCACATCATCTCTGGTCACGACTCCAGTGGTCCCCTCTTACCTTCAGTATCAAATATAAAATTCTGTATTTTACATTCAAAACCCTGACCCTCTCTTACCTTTCCAGGCTTTTTACACCATATTCTCATGTACTCGTCAATCCAATGATACTAGCCTCCTTGCTATTCCTCACCCTGGACAGTTTATCTCCCAATTTTAGGCATTTTTAGTAACTGTCTCCCATGCCCGGAATGCTTCCCTTACTCACCTCTATCTTCTGAATTTTCTGGCTTCCTTTAAGATCCAGCAAAAATATCTTCTTCTACAGGAAGACTTTCCCAATTCCTCATTATGCTAGAGCCTTCCATTTGTTGATTATTTCCAGTTTGTTCTTTATGTAGCACACACACACCCAAGTATATACTTATTTGTATGTTGTATTTCACAATATACAGAAAATTTCTTCAAATCAGCAATTATTTCTTGCCTTTCTATTGTTGGCATTTAGCTCAATGGTTTTTATTCCTTTCTTTCCTTTTTTGACAATTACCATATGCACATTGAGGCTAAGAACAGATTTCTCATTAAATTTGCACATAGCAGGCCCTTTATCAATAATTATTGACTGTTTTTAGAATTGCCAAACCTTTCATGGATAAATAAAATCTAAATCCCAAACCTAGGCTCCTTTCTGGGTAAGCTCATCAAATTGAATAAGTTCTCCGGATCTACAGTCTACCAATCCACTATTCACTGTCCTCCTACTCCGACACACGCCCTACTCTGTACCTCCCTTCTGCAGGACTTTCATTGCCTTCCCTTCCTCCCTACATTTCCCTAGGCAAGTCAAGCAGAATTAGTTTTTCAATAAATGTCAGTTAGCTAAGTGGCAATTCTGAAGAAACCAGATATAATTTACAGCTGTAAGCTGTAAAACAGAGTATACCCCATAATATTTTATGTTTGCCAAATAAATGTCTGGCACCTCCAGAAGGGGAAGGCAACATCATTTGCCAAATGGCTTGTTTCCCTTGCTGTGACATAAGAAAATTCACCGGCCTGCAAGAGTCATGGGAAGACAAAAACATTTTCTCTTTGAAAGAAAACTGCTGGGTATGCTTAATATGGATTTTATTTGAAAATTTCTGTCCACTGTCCATTTATCTTAAGCACCTATATAGGGTAGCATTTGGGCTCAGATAAAGTGTAAATCTGGTCAATCAATGGCAATTTAAATCAGGACCATATGCAAGAATTTTGCACTGATTTGGATTCTGGAATAGTGATGAGGCACAAATAACATTTAAGGTGAATAGATTCATTCCTTTGCTTTCCCAAAGTTATTATCTGGTCAGAGATTAATATTGTGCTTAGCACATAGCACATATCTGTTTTTTCTTTTATTCAATGATCGCTGTTATATCATTGTTAGTTGGCATTATTGACAGCTCAACTGTCTAACGATAGGATCGTAAGAATGTTGGAGGATTAACATAAGAGGATTTTGCAAGTATTATTTAATTAAGTTCAATTTATCAAGCACTTTAAGGGTTACAAAGAACTTTACAAGCAATGCCTCATTTGATATTCACAATAACTCTGCAAAGTAAGTGATGCTATTCTTGATTTACAGAGAAGAAAACTGAGGATCTTCAAGGTCCTGTGACTTTCTCAAGCTCATACAGTTAGTAAGTGTCTAAACTATTCTAACCATTGTGTTACACTGTGTCTAATTATATATGGTAGCTGATGCACTTCACTGGGGAAATCTGGGTTCAAATTGTGACACTGTCATTTAATATTTTATGTGACTTAAGTTTCTTCACTTCCTGGGGTCTCTGCTTCTTCCTTTGTTAAATAAGGACTCTAGGCTTCATGGCCTTTAAGGTCATTGCCAGTTGTAAAATCTGTAAGGTAATTCAGTGAATAACCTAAGGAAGCATCAGCAATGAAAAACTTGTGCTTGATCATTACATAGAAAATCACTAAGGTGAAAAGGAAGATGTCCAAATGAATCTGGAACATCTCCAAGTTGGGAAGAACACCCAAACGTTGCAGTAACCAAATGGTTACAAAAGAATTTGAGTATCCTAAGTGAGGATGCCAGTGAGCTGTCTCTAGCTTTTTCTTTCCTTCTTTTCACAATCACATTATGCACATTCAGCCTGAGAACAGATTTCTCATTAAATTTACTCGTCAATCTCAGGTTGGATACATTTAAAAGATGTTGAGGAAATTACATCTGTAATGATGTAATCTCCTATTTGTTGTTGTCCTTTTTTCCCCCATGGTGCTGCTAACTTTGAGATAAGCAAACATTCTTTAACTTGGGCTGGCCCCATATTCTCCCACAAGATAGTATCCCTAAAATTAAGGGGAAACTAATAAACCACAGTTTGCTAAATTGCAGTATGAGTCCGGTAGAGATTTTAATAAGCAACATCATTGTTAATTTGGTCAAGGTTTCTTCAAGGAATCATAAAATGAGAGAATTGGATCATTTTCATCTACCAGATGAAGATCCCCCAGCAAATGAAAGAGAAAAAATGGCTAAGAGAATTTAGAGGTTTGATCACTTTGCTTAGAAAACCTAACTAATTACTTGGTGTGACAGACAATGCAAAGTGCATCTTACATCTGTTTTGCTGGAATGTGACATCAAGGCTTTTGAAGGTAAAAGGGATGAGAAAAATCAAAACCATTTCTTATATTTGGGAACAAAGATGTCATTATCAACTAAACATATATTAATAAAAACAACTTCATTATAATCACTACAAAAATAAAGATAGTCAACTTAGTTTGCATTTTATATATGGTACCAGTGATAGTCACAATTTTTTATCCTGGGGCTGAATATTCAGTGCTGTGAAACTAAAGGTATTATGTCTAATTTTCATTTGAGGATATAAATTCATTTTTCCATTGAAAAAGAAAAGATGATGTCTGATAAAACACCATGAAATTAAATTTGTTCCAACCTCTCCTTTTCCTGCAGTCTCTGAAATCATAATCTAGAATATTATGATTTGGCTCTCAATCAATCAGAAAAGTACTTATTAATTGTCTACTGTATGTCATGCATGGTGCTAAGTAGTGGCAATATAAAGACAAAAAATAGATTAGTTGTCCCTGCTCCTGAGAAGCTTAAATTCTCATACTTAAAATAAGTTCACAGATAATTCTATGGTGCTTACATCTCCAGTAATTGCCAATTTTCAATGATGGTGTATAGAGCAGTGGACCTGGAGCCGGGATGACCTATCTATCAAATCTATCCACTTACACAACTCTGATGTAGAGGAAACTGCTTAACATCTCTCTGCCTCAGTATCCTCAACTGTAAAATGGGAATAATTATAGCACCTACCTTGTGAGGTCCAAATGAGAAAGTATTTGTAGAAAGTGCTTAGCCAGTGCCTGAAACATTATAGGTACTACATGAATGCTTATTCTTTCGCCCTACCTTTCCTGTATCTTTTTAATTCTCAGGCCATTGTCAATTTTCAGTGACTGCCTAAGGTATATATACTGATGGATGATCTAGAGTCTTTACAGCTGCCTAAATACTGTAGTCTGGACAATAAACATTATTTGTCCATTTGGATTTCTCCTATGTGAATATTTAGGCTGAAGTCTTTTGACTGATAAAAATTCTTATGGGGAGGCTCTGCAGTATCCCAAGGTTTGATGCAATCAGCACTATGACACTATAAACAGAAGTATCTAAAGGACTTCTTATAGGGGTGTTCTGGCACCAGCTCAGATCAGCTTGGGAAAGCCAATTGTTATATTTTATACACATACATTGATACCACAGCAATCGACAGTTGCTACAAATCAGTGTTCAATTTATTATTTTATTGACTATCTAGATTTAACAAAATGAGAGAGGAAATAAGAGAAGGGCAGATTAAACTTAAAATGTGTCATGAGTACAAATTATTATTGTTATTTTTTGGAGAGTCAGTTATTCAGTTTTTATTAGCACATCCTGACCTTATCATCCATGGGAAATTCCCATTTGATTTTCACCTGATACTGGAATTTTCCATGGCCTTTAGAAAACATGAATCTCCTTTCATGCCTTGATGAAATGGTCATTTAACAAAGTTATCTCTGTTGTTATCAATATGATTTTGATATCTTACAGTCAAAAGGAAAGTATGAGGGGAATGAATAGAGGGCTTTGAAATCAAGATGATCTAGGTTCTAGTTTTACCTGAAATATATCACCTTTGTGACGCTAGGTAAATCAGTTGACCTGCCTAAGTTTTACCTAATTCTCTAAGACTTTTAGTTGCAGAATATTTGCCAGTCTTCAGTAATGCAGAATTCCCTAAAAATCAATAGTGATGATGATGATAATAATTAACATTAATATAGTGCTTCCTATTTGCCAGGTATTATGCTAAGTGCTTTACAATTATTATCTCCTTTGATCCTCACAAGAACCCTGGGAGTTAGGTGCTATTACTATGACTATTTTATTGATAAGTAACTGAGAGAAAGAGATTAAGTGACTTGCCCAAGGTCACATGGCTAGTAAGGTGTTAGAGGTCAGATTTAAATTCAGGGCTTCTGCCTGAAGATAAATCACCATCTGCTCTACTCTTTGTTACTCCCTATAGAGATGGATATGAATAAAAATATTCAACAATGTTAAACTAAATCATTATAATAGATAATGGCTTAAAATTTTCCCTTAGGCTTCCTGCCTGGTTACTTGGAAATAGCATCTAAAAGGATAAAGTTGATTTTATATTACAGATTGAAACTGAAGGTGAAAAATTTGAAGTCTTTGATAGCTAAACTTGACCAATCAACGAATCAAGTTTTTACTGAACATCTACTTAGATTTCACTATTATGTCAAGAATACTTAGTATACTAATGATCTCTGTTCTTTAGAACCTTATAATCTTGTTGGAGAAATAAGATGAACACATTTAAAATAATTAGGCACTGGCGCAATGGAAAGATGACTGGATTTGGAGTTAGACAGCTGGAGCCTCTTATCTCTTACCCTTAATCTCCAGGGCCATTAATGCTTCAGATCAGGAGAGGAAGGAAGGTACAATGAAACACAGACTGAACTTGAGGTCACCAGACCTAAATTAGAAGCCCAGCCATTAGATTTCCTGCTCATGTGATCTGGGCAGGTTAACCATTTCAAGCCTCACTTTCTTCATCTGTGTAGGAAAGGTTTGGATTAGATGAACTCTAAGGGTCCTTCCTCTAGGTACATGATGCTAAGCTGTAGATCAGTCCCTAGGTCAAACCTACTTGTGGTTGTCCCAATGTATTGCTCAAAGCTATATATTTGTGAAGTGCCAGATATAAAACCATGCCCATAAAGATGACAATAGCTGGTGAAAACTTAATGTTTTAACCACCCCTGGAGCACGGTGGTCTGAAATTTTTCCAGTAAGGAAAAAATATACAACATTAAATACCACAATAGTAACTGCTGACACCACCACCTCAGAATTTGGGAATTTTCTCAAATAAATTCCAGATAAAAATATAAAAAGCCAAAAAGAAAAAATAGCCCTTTATGACTCAAACTCTAGAATTGGACTTGATCTGTGTGGGACCAAGAGTTTGGGTCCATGAACTATGTCTTCAATACAAAATGCATTCAATAGATCTATTTTGAGTAGATCTACTTTGCATCCTCAGAGACTGCTAGTTTTCTGGTCCTTTCCATCGTTCCTCACCATAAAGAGCTATTTGTTCTTGGGCCTCCTACATGGTCACAAGCAACTACCATCTACCGGGGCAATGGTTTTTCATGAGTGATTTCACAGTCCCAGATCTTTAGTTCTGTAGAGGGTATCACCCATCTTTTTGACCTTTCTGTCCCTATGAATTTCCAGTGTTTGTTCAGTTTAGAAGGACAGATAGATCACTGACTAAGATACTGTAGTTGTGCTTTTAGGACATGTAATTGTCATTACAGATTCACTTTTAAATTACAGATAATGAATACATACTCATTACAACTAGGACTTCATGTTTCTGACTCTATACTCTCCAAAGAGTACTTTATTAGTGCTACTGAAGTAATATTGAAAAGGCAATTGATGAACACATCATCAATCTATAAACAGGGATGGACAACATTAACTATACTTAAAAATGTTGAGGGAAAGCTGTCAAGAAAAGTAAATAAATTTAACAGTTTCATTATATTTATGGTCTGGCAATATTATCCTAGAGTATAGATTGTATGAGGCAGCTTAGTGACTAAGCAGATAGAGTGGCAGACTTGGACTTAAGAAGACCTGAATCCAATATATTTTGAGCCTTAGGCATTTACTAATTGTGTGATCCTGGGCAATTCACTTAAATTCTCTATGCCTCAGTTTCATCATCTATAAAATAGTATGACAGTAATAACTAACTTCCAAATTAAACTCCAAAATTGTTATAATGATAACATATTATTTATAAAGTACTTTGCTGCCTTTAAAGTGCTATATAAGTACTACTGACAATGACAATGATGAGTGATAATGTCATCACTCTCCTACTTATGAAGCTGCAGTGGTTCCTTCATGCCTAAAATATAAAATAAAATATGAATACCTTACTTTGGCACTTAAAGTCTTTCTAATATGACTCCCACTACTTTTCTTTCTTAGTGCATATTACTCCCCATAGGGTTTCCAAATATGCAAAAGAGGCAGTGAGGTGAAGTAAAGAATCTCACTAGCTGATAGGGCTTGCTCCTGAGGACCCTAAGTGGCATATCACAGGTGGAGTCACAGATTGTGTGAAGCATGCTACATCTCCACTCAGTGGTCATAAGTTGGTCATTTGCTCATGCTGGACAAGAAAGGGAGAACTGGAGGTACAAAAATAAATTGGAGGGTTTTCCAAAACATCAAGGCATTGCACCTATGCGGGGACTTGGAATTTGAGCAAAATAGGATGGAGATATCTTTGTCAGAATTCTTGTGGTTGTTCAAGTGAGTCTCAGAACTTGGTAAACAAGTAGTGAACATTATATTAAAGTTTGAGGCTCACTATAAGGACCTATCTATCCCTATATAATTTATGTAATATATCAAACTGATTGAAATACAGTAGGAGTCCAAATGAATTATTTCTCACACTAGTTATGTAAGTTCTGCAGAAATTCAGAAAACAGAGAGACACAAGAGTTGCAACATAGCTCCAAGAAAGCTTGAGACCGCCCTTGCGATCACAAATCTAGATCTGGAAGGCACCTTGGGGTGTTATATAATATTGTTAGGAGTAAATACATTTTAAGAAATAAGTTGGTACATGAATATGAGCTGTTCATAATACAATAATATGAAACAACCTCAAAACATTTATTTACAATGGGATTTAAGAGTTGATCAAGAACTTAAAGACCACCTAATTCAACTACATAAGCAATGAATTCCATCTAGAAAAAACACATATGCCTTAGTTTGCTTAAGTGTTTAAAAACTCATCAATTATTAGAAGGTATTCTAATAGCCGTAGAAGGCTTTTAACATCAGAGTAGGAAACATTTCATTCCAAATATTCAGACATTCCTTTAAACTAAGATACTGAGCTACCAGATGTGTATTGCTCTAAACAACTATTCTCAGAATGTTCTTTTAACTGCCGTTCTTTTATGCCCCAATAAGTTACATTTTGTAGTCATTGTGTTATATTTACAAGGAAATGTTTTAAACTTATAACCGCAGTTGACTTTAAGCTAATTGGCTGTATTCAAAACTCCTTGACTCTGGAAGCTAAAATGCCCAATCTGCCAAAGTACATTGCAGGAAGATAAGAAATGGAACAGGGGCTTTGACATCCTCAGTTTTTTTTTTTTTTTTAAACCACTACTACCTTTTAAAATATCTAGGTCATCCATCATGAAGGGAAGTTTTCTTCAGACACATTTTATTCTGTTTTAGAATTTTGCACATTGTAGTGGTTCAAAAATGTTTTTGTTTGCAATCAGATTTATAAATAACTTACAGATATTCACAATCTTAATAGTACCTCTCATTGTTTCTAGTGACTGAATTCAAAGGAGTTTCTTTCTGTGTATTAGAAGTAGATTGCCTCAGTTCTTGACTTTGAGTTAGGAAAACTTAAATGTGTATAATCCATTAATCACTCAATAATTTTTTATCAAGTTCCTACTAGGTATAGTTAGAAACAAAGACAAAAATGAAACAGTTCTGCTATTGAGAAGTTTCAGGAAAACAAATGTATCACTTTAAGTAATTCTGTAATTTATATGAAATAATTCTCCTAGTCAATGGTAGGATAAGAAAAGAACTCATGTAGGATATGGTACTTGAGAATCAACTTTGAAAAAAGCTGGGGAATCTGATTTTCATCATGATGGATAAAATGATGTCTGAAGTGGAAATGATAATATCTTTGAGAAGAAGTGATAGAGTAAAGAGAAGTACAGAAATATGCTGTCTATGTCTTGACAGGGCACCTAGGAAACACAGAGGATAGAGTGAAATGGCAGCTCATCTGATAAAAACATTGGGGGGTTTTGTTGGACCCAAAGTGTGATATGGAATCCAAGACAGATAATATGGACTTAGTTATCCTTATATACAAGAATCATGAGGTGATGGTTCCAGTGTACTCTGTACTATTCAGACTGCATCTATAGTACTGTGTTCAGTACTGGGTGCTAAATTTTCAGAACCCTGAAAAGCTGGAAATCACAGAGAGGAGCACAATCATGAAGGTGAAGGGCCTTGAGTTCATACCAAATGAGATTCAATACAAGGAACTGGAGATGTTTATTCTTTAGAAAAGAAAAACACAAGAAAAGGAGAAACATGACACCTATTATTTAATCTTTTTAAGGCTATGTGAAAAATGGATTAAATTGGTTGTTTAGCCTCATGGGGATGAACAAGGCATATTTAGGATGCTTATGAGGAACATACTAAAAATGAGAGCTATCATAATGTGGAATGAGATATCTTAAGATATTGTGCATTGCCCCTCAGTGGAAGTTTTTAATCAAATGCTTCATTACCAGTTTTGGGGTTTATTGTTGAGGAATTCTTGTTTAGGTACTGGTTAAACTAGATTTACTCTGAGATTCTGAGGTTCTTAACTTTTTTGTTTTTCTCATCAGTTGGAGTGTTGTGTAAGGGCAGGGCTTGAGAAGTGTGTTGCACTAGAGAGGATGCTAGGTTAGAGTCAGATTACTTTGATTCAGATTTTGGCTCTACTCTTCAATACTAGGTAAATTGCTTAAGCTTGTTGGATGACCTCAGGCATTTATCTGTTAAGGGGTTAGGACTACATCACCCCTAAAATCCCTTACCATTATAACCCTATTATGATGTGATAATACTTTTTATATCACCCACTATGTCTGATGAATGATAAACATTTGCTGAATTCAACAGAATCTTTCAATCCAATAGATGGGTCATATTTATTGCATGGGACAAATATTACTTATTAAAATGATAGTTACTTCAGAAATTCTATCGGTTATTTGTTGATTTAAGAAATTAACAGTCCTTGAGTTTGGGAATAAGATTTTTACTTTGTTTGATTTAAATGAACTGGTTAAGGATTTCAACCCTCCCCCCCCAAAAAAGCCAGTGTGAGTCATTAGAGTTTGTGGAATTTAATTAGCCCAATCCATCCATACAGGTACTCTTGTGTCACAAAAATTGTTCTCACAATATTATCCAAGACATGATAATTGAAAAAAAAGGTATGTCATTAGCCTTTTGTCTAGACCAAAATATGTGTCTAAAATGTAGTAACAAACTTCAAACTTTTCTATATATTATGGCTTTTCACAAATACCACATATAGTTATTTGAGGTATAGTATTAATGCTGCTTATGACCATAGTCAAGAAGAAATGGAAAGACCATATTATTAATCTTAAGGCCTTGGAATTCAGTTAAATTACCAACATAGGTATATGTGTTTCAAGGCAGCTCCCCTGTGCTGGGAAGACATGGATAAGACAAAACAATTTGATATTGGTAGCTATTTTAGAGTGAACCAAAAGGCAGCAGTCATGATCAGGATACCAAGGAGTCCTGTAAGAAATCAAAATCGCATCTTTTATACAATGTTAAATGCTGGGAAATAACAATGATGAATGGGCAATCAGCTTTGCACGATTGTTGTCAAGGATGGGATGATAATTCATTTAGTATGAGGATAGACTACCAAGCAAATAGCCAGAGTTGTGATTGAAACACCCTATATAATAACCACAAAGTGACAGAATTGGAAAATTAGCAGGGGTCTCAGTGGTCATGTAGACTCACTCATACCTAAAAGGAATCCCCTCTCCAACTTACCAGACAAATGATCATCTAGTATGTGCTTCCATCTACCACCCCTTAATGAAGCTAAGTCAACTTTTGGACAGCTCTAATCATTAGGAATTACTTTTCCTCCTGATGTCGACTTAAAAGTGTTACTTTAGAGTTTCTACCCACTATTCTTAGGGTATAACGTTTGGGGCAAAATTAATGTCTTACCTCTCTTCCACATTTTTTTTTTTTTTGCATTTGTAGAATAATAGCACCTACCTCCTAGAGTTGTGAATGAGTTAATATTTGTCAAGCATTTTGTAAACCCCAAAACAGTATATAAATGCTAGTTGTTACCATTGTTGTGGTACTATTACTACTGTTAGCACCTTATCATAGTAAAATGGTATGGGTGATGTCTTTTGATTTGTACATAAATTGGATTTAAGCAAGGCAGAGTTACATGAAGTCTTCATCCTCGCACTTTCCTCCAGAGACATCATAGTCCAGTCATAGTTGCAGGACAGGATCAAGATAAGTGACAATGACTCAGGATGCAGCAGCTGACCTTGGTGTCTTCAATGTCTAACCAAGCTCTAAGAGCTCCGCATCACCTATTTCAGTCACCTTCATGGCCACTGGAACAAATTGTTCTCGTCTGCTCATTCCACCAGGGGAAGTCTTCTCATGCTTGGGGTAGACAACCCCCTAACTCACCAATGGTTTTGAGACTCATTGGTTACCCTCAGCCTGGTTTAGCCTGTCTGTTGAAATGGTTTACCAGGGTGTGGACACTGTGCATGCTACAGCTTCTTGGAGCCACAGGTGAGAGTTGGATAGAACAGCTGAACACCAAAGGTACTGGTCCTCCCTGAAGATATCCTACACCCCTTTTTTTGCAGATCTGACCAAGGCCTTTGACACTATTAATTGTGAGGGTTTATGGAAAATTATGTCAAAACTTGGTTGCCCAGAGAAGTTCATCAGGATTATACATCAATTTCATGATGGCATGTTTGTCCAGGTTCTGGATAGTGGACAAAGCTCTTGTGCCTTCCCAGTCACAATGAAGTGAAATAGGACTGTGTGCTTGCTCCCATGCTTTTTAGCATGATGTTTTCAGTCATATTGTCAAATACTTTCAATGAGGATGAACATGGCATCAAGGTCAGCTACCGTACTGATGGTAAATTCTTCAATTTGAAAAGGCTACAAGCCAAGAACAAATTGAAGGGAAGGTTGGTGCATGATTTTCTGTTTGCAGATGGTTGTGCGATACAAGGACACTCTCTAGGTCTGTCTCAAGAACTTTGGTATTGATTGTGCAACATGGGAGACACTGGCACAGGACCACTCAGCATGGCATGTCCATATCAGAAAGGGTGTTGTGCTCTATGAGCAAAGCAGAATTGAAACAGCACAAAGGAAAAGTAGGATGCACAAATTTGGAGTATCCACCCCAAATATTCATATAGACTATCTGTGCCCAATGTATAGTAAAGCATTCTGAGTTCATATTGGTCTGCTCAGTCACAGTCAGACATACTGAAATTTGACTTTATCATGGTGATGTCATTTTAGTTCTCTTCAGGAAAGAAGAACAACCATTATTACCTTAGTTTCTGTGTCTGTGAACTTGGGGCATGTCTAATGGAAAGGAGCTAACCTTGAAATTATAGGACTTTAACCGAAACATCTTAGGTAAACAACTTTAACTTAGTTCCCTCATCTGTAAAATGAAGGTGTTAGACAAGGTGGTCTCTAATTCTTTTCTAGCTCTAAAATCCTAGAAATTTATTAGGAATTTTTCAAAGCTCCTCTTCATACATTATATTATTTCATCTTCATGCCAATCTTGACAAGAGTGTAGGACAGGTGTTGTTTCCCTGTTCCTTTACAGTTTTTCACTGAAATGTCCAACATTGCTGATAACAGAACAGAAACTAGTACCCATATTTCTTTTATCCTATTCCAATAGCCTACGATTCATTTCTGCCATCAGTCAGAATATTGGAAGACAGACAATCTTCAGATTGATACAGGGTTCGAAGACCTGCTGACCACACATCAATCTTTTTCCTCTGGGTTTACACACTTAAGAAAAAAAATCCAACTGCATCCTCTGCAAGCACTAGAACTTGATATATGCCACATAGACTGTCTTGGCTCAGCTAGCAAAAGAGACAGACTTTCCCACAAATAGCAGTTTTTAATTGTTTTGCTTTAGGGTGGTAAGAAAAGATTTGGCATATTCAGAGTTTCCTGAATGTTTCCCGGGAGCTAAACTTGATATTAGATTCAAATCTTGAAAGATTAGATTTAAAATAGAAAATAGCAGTTTGTGTTTGTTTTTCCATTTAGTCCATGGCTTTTTGTACTCACAACATCTAAATCAAGTTCGACAGTAGTTCCTGCCAGGAGAGGTGGGATCAGAACAGCGGCAGGTTTGTATCTAATCAGAATCTGTCAATACCTGCTGTTGATCAGCTGTGAGTTGCACTTTTAATTGTCAAACAATTGATTTTCCCCAGGAGGTGGATCAAGGGGAGAGAAGAAATTTCTTGTGTTGGCAATGAGGAAAGGGCCTCCTGCTTGGAACAGCTGAAATCCAAATTATAATAATCTCATTCTACATCTTAATTCTATCAGTTATCAATGTCTCTTCAAAAATAACCTCTTTCTCTGACTAGTCTGAGTATATTAAGTATTGTGAATATATAACCCAAAGCAGGAGCTCAGAAGAAGCCTTTGGAAGTGAGGGAAGCCACTAAGAGTCAAGAAATACTGTGCTTTTGTGTACATATGCATGTATTTGGGACATTGCTGCTTTGAAAATTTCTAATTTGTATTCAAAGATGAATTATACTACCAATCAGACTATTTCAGGGTATGTATGTGGTTGAAGAGCCTATAATGTTTCTTAAGAGACTTTTGGTAGTTAGTATACTTAGAATCTATAAACTTTTGGATGGACATGAATACTTTTGGACCCTGAGGATGCTGTTGGCAAAACCTCTTGGCATTTAACATTCCAACTTGCTTCGCATTGGCTGCCTAATGTGGAATGGACACCATTATAATCTGTCTGCTGATAGCACTTCTCTGCAATCAATGGGTATGGACCATTGCTCCCCACTATGCTTCAGTAATCTTCAAAGTTTCTTCCCCTTATCTTGTTCATAGACATTCTTGCTGCTTTATGAGGCAGAGTCAAGTCAAATCAACAAATATTTATTAAATTATCAGGCATGTGTGGGGCACTTACAAGATGCTGTGGGAGACATAGAAAGGTATAAGACATGATCCCTGACCTCTAATGGATAGTCTTTGAGGAAGCAAAGCATAACCATGTGAAAAGTTAAATGGAAGAAGCAACCTTAAATAACTGTGCAAGGTGGTAGCAAAAGAGACTGTTACAAGGCAGTGCTTAATTAATTGCCAAGTGAATAGTGAAATAATGTGTTACAGGAGCATGGAGGAAAAAGAGACCACTTCTGATAAAAATGTTCAGAACAGGTTTAGGATTTGAGCTGCTTCATTTGAATTAAATGTACATTGTTTATTTAAATAAACATTGCTTAGTGTGCTTATTGTATGCAAAGCTGTATGCTAGCAGAGGTGGGGAACCTGTGGCCTCAAGGCCGCATGTGGCCTTCTAGGTCCTTGAGTGTGGCCCCTTGAATCTAAACTTCACAGAACAAATCCCTTTAATAAATAAATTAATAAATCCAGTGAAAGGGCCACACTCAAGGACCCAGAGGGCCACATGTGGCCTTGAGACCCCAGGTTCTGCACCACTGCTAGATACTTTGGTAGCATAAAAACTTTAGATAGGATAAAACATATTATCTTCTCAAGGAGCTTCTGTATCTCCACATTATAGAATACCTCTTCCTTCAAGATATACCCCGAAGATTATCTTCTATATGAAACCTTTCCCAATTCCCTCCAATATTCAGTGCCCTTCCTATCAAACTACTTTGCATTTCTTTCCTTCCTTCTTTCTTTCATCGTTTACCTACCTGCCTTCTCTCTGTTCTTATATATGTGCTGTTATGTCCTCCTCCTTGTGAGTTGGGCTGTTTCCATTCATTTACTTATACTTCCAGTGCCTACCATAATGTCTAGCACACAGTAGACATATTATTATAATAAATACTTATTGACTGACAAAATGATAAATGCCTAAAATACATAATATAACATTGTGAGTGAATTAGACAGTTGCAAAACTAAGTGCTATTACATAGAGATCTGATGGGAGGAGATTATGTTAGTAGTGTCAGTGTCTTGAAGGAGGTAGATTTTGGTCTGGGCAAGCAGCAATGAAAGGAATTCAGTAGGACAAGGGGCAAGGGAGCATTGAAAGCCTAGGAAACTGTGAACATAGACATTGAGCTGAAAGGAGATATGACATCTTTAGGAGATAAAGTGCTGCATGGTTTGTTTAAATATGGAGAGAACAGAGTGCAATAGTAATGCGGAGGAAAAAAAAGGTCAAGTGTGGTGGCACATACCTGTAATCCCTAATAATGGGGAGCACGAGCTTGGTGCTTTGCTTGAACTTTGGATTTTGGAACTTCAGAGGGCTAATGCAGATTGAGTGTCTGCATTAAGATGGCTTCCAACAGAGTAAGCCTTTGGGACACCAGGCAACTTAAAGAAAGATGAACAGGCCTTCATCAGAAAAGTAAGCTAAAAACCCCTTGCCAATCAGTCGTGGTATCAGACCTACAAATAGCTGTTGACATTCCAGCCTGGGTGATACAGGGATAACCAATCTCAAAGCCAAAAAAAAAACAAAAACAAAAAAAAATCTAATATGGAATAAAGTTGAAAAGGTAGGTTGAAAAGAGCCTTAAATGCCAAGCAAAGCAGTCTGATTTTTACTTGGAAGGCAATAGGGAACCCTCCAAGCTTTTTGAAAGGAATGACAACTAGAGTTGGGTAAGTGTCTTTGATCTTTTTTTGTTTGGTTTTTGGTGGGGAGGTGGCTCTGTTGACTGGGAATTTTGTTTGGTGGGAAACTCTTACGGTACTTTTTGATAGACTGGATTCATCCTCAAACTCATTGTTTTTCTACCTGTTACTGAGTTTTATTTGCTTTTCTTCTTCTTGTATATGTGTGGTGATGTCAGGAGTGTGAAAATGAGATTGACTTTCTCCTTGAGATTTTCAGGTCACTGAGAGTTGGAGAGGAGCTGGTCATGGTGACATAATATCTGTAACCCTTGCTACTAGGGAAAGTGAGGACAGTGGATCTTGAGTTTGGGAGTTGTGAGTTACAATGGGCTAAGCAGATTCACACTAAATCTAGCTCTAAATCATGTGTGGGGAGCCTCTGAGATTGATGAGAGTGGCAGATCACTAGAATAACTAAGGAGGGGTTTACTGACCTAGGTTTGAAACAGAGTAGGTCAAAGCTTCTGTATCAGTCAGTAAAAGGTTTTGCGGGAGAAAGAAAGAGAAAAAGAGAGAGACAGTAATAGAGAAAAAAGAGACACAGAAACAGATACAGAGAGAGAGAGAGAGAGAGAGAGAGAGAGAGACAGAGAGAGAGAGAGAGAGAGAGACAGAGAGAGAGAGAGACAGAGAGAGAGAGAGAGACAGAGACAGAGAGAGAGACAGAGACAGAGAGAGAGACAGAGAGAGAGACAGAGAGAGAGAGAGACAGAGAGAGAGACAGAGAGAGAGAGAAACAGAAACAGAAAACTAGGAAGATGGAGAGAAAGAGAAGCGGAGATTTGGGAGAGTGTTTAAAGATAAGTGTTTTTTGGGGGGGCATGGTGACAGTCAAAGTCTTTATATATTTGGAATAATTATGAGAAGAGGACATCACAATAAAGAGGTAAAATAAGCAATAACTGCAACTTGAATGTTAAAAGTATCCATTTTATTATACTTTTGCTATGTGTGCATCTGTGTATGTTTATACACACAAAACTTATGTGTTTTATTTTCTTAGGGTACAAAATAATCAGTTTTATGTAGTAAATTATCTCAAATAACCTTTTAAATGCTGTGTTCAAGTTTCTCTACCCTGTTTTCTCTGTATTATGTTCTCCTTTGTTTCATTCTCACACTTTGACCTCTCCTCCTCACTCTTTTCCTTGCTTTTCTGATCTTGCAATGACCTAAGCAGAAACATTTGAAAGACATGTGTGGCTTCTTCCCCTTTGTAGTGATTCTTAAAAGAGTGGGTCGGTTTGTAATAACATGCATTATCTTACTTCTATGGTAACCATAGAAACAGGATCTGCACAGCACAATGAACTTTAGAATTCTGACCATTTGGAACAAGAACAAATACATCCCCTCAAATGAGTAGACTGACTTTTCAGCCTCTGTTGGATGGATTCTCCCTTTAGTTGGTGGGGAAAGTCATTTGTATACAAAGATCAGGAAGAAGGTAAATGACCTTTTAACCATGCAGAGACAGAACGAAGGAGATTTGTAAGAGTGTATTGGTTAGAGGAAAATATGATTGACAAAGCTATAGATACCTAAAATGCGTGCTATAACCCAATAAGTGAACTAGGCCATTGCAAAACTAAGGAATATTAGGGTCCAAGTTGGCACAACATTCTCAAGTACTCATGTTGTCATTGATTTGTTCCCCAGCTGAAGATAAGGGCAATGAAATCTGGGACCAAGGTCCTGACTTCATCCATAACAACAGCATTAAAACTTGGTTGAGCTGCCAAAAGCATAGAAGGGGTAGGTCCTTCACTGATTAACATAGAAAAGATTGGCTTCCAATTTATGTGGTGGAAAAAGAATCTGTTTCTCTTTGTGCCCAAAGGACTACTCTGCAAAGCTGAATTATTTGTTATAGCCTTTTGTTCTAATTAAAAACACTCTGACATATAATATATAGTTTAAAAAAAACACCTTGCTAATTTGAATAGCAGAAGTCCCCACATAATAAATTTTGCACTGAAACAGTTCAAATTATCTAATATATCATTTTAACTAAGCACTAAATCTCCCAACTAAGCAGGAGAGCTAAACACCTAATCAGCCTGCTGCTTTTATCAAAGGACCTGTGAATGAGCCTGATCACTAGTTAATAGGCAAAAGAAAGGTGGGAAGAGGAATGAGGAGTATTACCAATAATACATCCACCCATTTTTATCTTTATTAGGTGAGGGACTTTGAGCAATTCTTCTGAGTTCAACTGCTTTGAATTCTGAAACACCAAGTTCGAATTACATGCATGAACAGTACAAGAAATCCCAGCTACCTTACGAAATAACAATAACTTGGAGGTAACACTATGGATTGACCAGTGCAGGATTAATAATTTGTACCCACTGGTTCACTAATCTGTACTTAATATTATTGAACAACTTAGGTGAATATTTTAAACATTTTCATTCTGTTGAATACATATGCACATACAAAATATATACACATATGATGAATATATACTTTTTTTTTGTCTCTGCGGCTAGAAGGATTATAGCAATCAGTTATGGAAATTACCAAAGCTTTATGTACCATATTCCTATTTTTTTTATTTTGAAAACATGAGTCTTATGATACCTTTGAGACAGCAGAGAGCTTTAAATCTTCTCAGCACCTTATTCCTTGAGGACAATTGTAAAATATTCATATGCTCATTTGTCCATGTTTTTCTTTAAAAGAATTTCCAGGCGTAGATGTGATTTCCCCAACATATGTCCTGGATTTCTGGTAACCTATCCCAAACTCCATTAAACGATGTTTTCTTCTATCTAACCAGATTGATAAGCCTCTTTCAAAGAAAAGAATACTGCCTCTCCCTTCTTCCTTTCCCACAAATAACAGCATTTTTCATCCTGTCTTTCTCATCTTATTTGTGTTCAGTGTAACAAAATAGAAAAAAAAAAAGATTCGCACTGCATTGTAATTGTCCCTTTATATATCTCCATCATCGTAGCATATTAGAGTAAGCTGTATTTTAATGCTGTTTGAGTAAGCAAAGTAATTGAAAAATGCAAATGGCTATCAGGCACAAAGACCATAGTAATATGTAGATGCCTGACAGATTGCCTATTCTGAAAGTGTGGCAAAGAAGTTTCAAAGTATGTGAAAGTACAAAGAAATGTTTGTTCCTCTAAAGTGAGCTGGGGAAGCCATGCGCATTACAGCACCATGATAGTATCTTTCCTTGCAAAGTAAACTAGGAGAAAAATCTGAAGCTGGAGAGTGGCTATTCCCAGTCTAAATCTTGCCCTGTTTGACAGATATAATTGCTACTTTTCTTGAGGTATTTTTGGGCATTTGGTTCTATACATGACTTTAAATTCCTATTATCTGTTATATAGAGCCCAGTGTAGAGATGGTGATTTAGGATCATTTCTATGAAATTAACAAAGATAACTAAATGGACAAAAATAAGCTTAAAAATATCCAACCACCATACATACATCATGCATGTTCTCTTTGACCAAATATGTGTTAACTTTCCGTTTTATCTCACATAGATGGTAATTACACAGTCTTCCTGACTTTCCATTTTTATACTTTCTTCTTCATAGGAGTATTGATTTAGAGTTGAAAGTAACTTTAAAATGACTTAGCCCAGGGGCTCCTAATTTCTGTGTATGTGTGCCATGGACTCCTTGATCAGTCTGGTAAAGCCAATGGATCTCCTCTCAGCAAAATGTTTTTTGAGAAATTTGATAAAATACATGGGATTACAAGTGAAGCCAATCTCAAAATACAATTATGTAAACATGTATATTTGTGCATATATACATGTGTACATATATATATACATACATATACTTACGTGGTTTATGGGGCAGCTAGGTAACACAGTGGAAAAAGACAGGCATGGAGTCAGAAGAGCTTGAATTCAAATCTGGCCTCAAATAGTTACTGGCTTAGTGTCCCTGGGGAAGTAAGTTAACCCTGTATGCCTCAGTATCCTAATCTGTAAAATGAGCCAGACAAGACAATGGAAAACTACACAAATACCTTTGTCAAGAAAACCCCAAATGGGGCCATGAATAGTTGGATGGAACTGAAAAATGACTGAAAACATGTGTGTAAGTCAGAGAACCAGGGTTTGAATCCTACATCTTTTATTTATTATCTGTACGACCTTGGGCAAATAACCTCCCTGAACCTCTGGTAGCTCAATTATATAACATCACTTTAGGGGACCTACCAACTCTAAGTCTATGATCCTGTGACAACTCTTCCTCATATTGGTTTGTATTTACTTATACTTAATCATTGGTATACCTGCTATGTTCCTTTATTAGAATGTGAGCCTTTTGATGGAAGAAACGACTCAGATATTTTCATTATATTCTCAACACCTATTTTAGTGTCTGTGCATTTTTATGAGTAATTATATATGTTTCTATATTAATATAACTAATTATAAATAATACTTTAATGCTTGTTGAAGTGTTGAATTAAAGTGAATATGATAGTTATCAAGATAGTACTTCTGAAGAATTTAGTCTAGAATGATTGATGATTAAAATGAAAAACTCACATTTACTGTACTTGGTCTCCATTATGTTTACAAGGTCATCCACATCACACTGGAGTGGGGTGGGGAAATTTCTGGCAACCACTGGCATACCACATTGGAATATTATTGTTTCAGGTGAATGTGTTAGGATACAGTCACTAAGTCAACTGGTTGGATATTTACAGAATTATAATTTTTAGAGTTAGAAAAAACTTTCTATGCCATTAACCTACTGTTTCATCAGGAAACTAAGACTCAAAGATCTTAGGTGATTGGCTCAAGATGACATGGACCTCAAGAGGGAATAGAACTTGCCTCCTGATTCTTAGTCTAATGTCTATGCTACCACCCCACATTTGACAATTTGTCAAAGTTTGTACTTTTAATGGGGATAAAAGTCATAGGAAATGTTTAATAATTCTAGGGTTTGGAGGGACAAAAGATTTAATACTTTAGTATAAATTACATTTTCTATAACCATATTTCTCCCTGATTGATATTAGTCATTTATATTTTTGAAAATTGAAATAGCAATTCCTGTAGGATAAATTGTGGGCAATAATGAGACAGACATGAAAGGTATATTCTAGAAGCCATTCAAAATTACATTTTTGTTAGATGGTAGTTGGGATTTTATGATTGAAATTGACCAATATGAAGTAATTAAATTTGAATAACTTCTTAAAAAAATGAAAGTCTGTGTTCATGTTTATGTCTTTACATACACATTTTTATTTGTAGTACGCTCTTTTGGCATCTCCTTCAACATGCATTAGTGGGATGTGTTTTCTGAGTCTGCCTTCTTAAAACTAGAGCTCAAAAGCCCTTGATCTATGACCTTGTCATTAATAATCAGCTAGTAGACATAAGCTCAAAGCCAAAAAATTTATTTAAAAGGTGCATAATAACAATAGTTATAAAGCATCTCCCCCACTCTTGGGGAATAATCCCACACAGATACATATGGTGTCCACTTGGAAGAGTAGGTACCACCTTAAATAGTGAGATGATGATAGTGAGACATGAATGTGAATTTGAACACTCCTCATCAGGGGTGGGATGATCACAAACCCTCTGGGATTTATATGGGTTCTCATTTCTGAAGAGAAGAAAATAATGTAAGCTCTGTTCTTCTGGGAGGTGTAGGGTGGGTTGGGTTGGGACAGTGCTGAGTTTTTCATGTACAGGTATGGTGGGAGGTTTTTTAGGGAGATGCTTTTGAAGATAAGGAAGAAGGGAAGAATGGAGAGGTGACATTTAAGCAACAGAGGCATTAGCTAATGTCTGCCACATCTGCAGTTCCCATCTCTAAAACCATGAGAGAGGACTTCCATCTTAATGGACTGTGTGTGTGTGTGTGTGTGTGTGCGTGCGTGCGCGTGCATGATTGTAAGTGTTCTTTCATGGGTGATTGGCCAGTAACAGGAGCACAGAGAGAAATTAGCAAGCTAACTAAGAGAGGAAACACTGACAGACTCTATTCTACCTCATCTTTATTTTCATTTATTTTTTTTTCTTCTTAAATTTATTCTGTTAAAGAATACATTTGCCAGATTTAGTATAATTCCTCACAAACACCTATAGATTACACTGATTTTCTTTCTGGCTACGCTTTCACTGCTGTATGAGGGCACTGTGGAAGCCAGTAAAGAGACAGGGGCATTTATTAGTACAGAACTGAGAACTCAGTGAAGCTGATAACTTTGTGCAACTCTGCTTCACTTAAATCCACTTCAAAATTAAGTCAAGCTTCACTCTCATGATGTCATTGGTCAGCTTCTGAAACTAAGGATGAACAACGACCATGATTACAGCAGCAGTAGCAGCAGCAGCAACAACAGCTAGGAACTCAACCCCAGCCCATTATTTTATTTTCTAATAGTCAGCATAAGCACAAGCTATTTGATAACTACCCTTCTAGTTGAAGAATCACTATAATATTAGATGTAACACACAGAGCACACGTAGCCAAGGCATCTCTCTTTTCTAGTTCTTTATAACCTGGATGCCCCTTTTTCATTATGGAACCTTAAATGCCTCTCACCTGGGCTCAGTAGATTGCTTATCTGCAGCTATCAGGGTTCATTCCCTTCTGCAAGTTACTTTTGACATCCTCTGCCTGTACTCTCTTGAATTCATAAGTGATTCTCTTCCCTTTTGCCAAAGATCATTTTTTTTTTAGAAATTGCTTCTTGCCCCAAATCACTACCTTTTTGTGTTCATGTCTTTCTGGACAGTGTGTGTTGTTGCCTCCTGCTGAAAATGGTGTTTACCTACTAGCTCAGTAGCATTGTTTCAAGGTTCAATGACTTATGGGTTAGAGACAAATCCCTCTTCTCTCTCATCCCAAGAGAGGGATTCCTTTTAGGGGTTGGGTTCTTGCTCCTGTACCAATTCACTTCCAGACTAGATAAGCTCAGCAATCAGGGTCATGATTAATGACTACCTAGTCAATGATCAGACTCCCTTTCCAATTTCATAAAGGAAGACTATATTGTAATAGAGATGACAGATTGTTTACACATTAAACTTCATAAACACCTCATTACTTCTGTTATCTGCCCCTTGCTTTTGATGATTACTTCAAGAGGGTAAGAATTAAATGATCAGAGACCAACTTTTCCCTCATACAAATGGACTATATGATTATTGGCATACAAAAGGACAGCCCAGATGCTCAAAAAGCATCTATATAATACCAAAAGTTTTAAAAAGAAGCTCCAAGTATGGAAAAAACATCATATAGGATAAGAAGTATCAGTTTTTGTATGTTTTCGTTTATTTTCTCATATGCATAGAATATTTCCTGCCATAAAATGCAACCCCTCTAATAGGGATTATTTAATTTTTGTCTTTATATCTCCAAGGCTTGATACAGTACCTGGCACTTGATGGATACTTATTAAATGCTTATTGATTTTTTTTTAAAGAAACTAATGGTAGTTTTGACTGATTAATTAATGAGATCACAGAACCATAGAAGCACATACTGAAAAAAGCACACAAACATTTTAAAATTTATTACCCTAGAGACTCCCTCATGGGCAAAAAACATGGCCAATGAGGTTGGCAGAGGAGAATCAAACATGGGGAACCATCTGTAGCTCATGCTCACAGAAAGTGAAGAAGATGATGAAATGGAAGCTGAAGATCAGGACAGACAAGAAGCCAAAAAACCTAGTATAAATTTTGACACCAGCCTGCCAACATCTCATGTGTGTTTGGGTTCTGATATGGAAGAATTTCATGGCAGGATTTGGCATAATGATGACAGCTGTCAGGTGATTTCAGTTTTGCCACAGGTGATGAAGATGTTGACCCTTAGACAAACCTCACCTCTTCAACTTTTTCACCCTCAAGAAGTTAGCATGGTGTGAAATTTTATTCAGAAAGGCAGAACTTTTGCAATTCTAGCATACAGTAACACACAGGAAAGAGAAACACATTTGGGACAATAGCCAAAATATATGCCTATCAGAAAGGGTAGTACTTTGGAATTGAAATAGAAAAAGTGAAAACTGTGGGAAGACAGGTTCAAAATACTTGAAAGAAGAATGCAATGGGATGAAATTCAGCAACTAAAAGCACAAAGCCTTCCACCATGTGTGTGATCCAGTTGAAATCTCTTAATAGATATCATCTTTTTCCATCTGCAAAACTTGTAGCATGGGAAGATCTCTATTCACCTCAGTGGTGGCAGAAATGTTAGAAGAGGAAGTTTCATTGTGCAAGTCTGACTTCTTGGCCTCCTTGGCTCTATTTTATAGTGCTGAAACCTTAATGAAAACAGTCAAGGGACAACTATATGAATGGTGTGAAAATCTAAAAGATGAATCTTTTCCTTCAAATCTAATTGATTTTTCTTAAAGAGTAGCTGCTTGTCCTTCTATTGATGATACAATATGAATCCAGCTCCTTAAAACTGGTGGTGCTATCCAGCAACTTTGTTGTGAACTAGATATTATGAACAAATGTACCTCCCTTTGCTACAAACAAGGTCAGGAAATAGAAATCACAACCAAAACTGAAACGTTCAGTTTGTCCTTCTGTGAGCCTATGGCAAGCATTCATGAATCTTCATGGATATGTGCACAAGATGTGTACAGTGTACAGGACTTTTAGCCTCAGTCTGACTGACCCATTTTCAATAGAGCACAGCTGGTTTCCTGAGTATGCGTGAACTATTGCCCAATGCAGAGTTTGTTCAAGTAACATTGGGTGGAAATTTACAGCCACCAAGAAGGATATGTCACCTCAGAAATTTTGGGGGTTAACTAGATTTGCTCTCCTGCCCAGGATTCCAGAAACTGAAGGATAACTCACCATTACTCTGCTTGTAACCTGAAGATTGCTTTGGGAACAAGAAACAGAATCAGTCAGACAGTGTTTCTAAATCAAATCTGCCTTGAAAGTTAACTCTCTCTTCAGATGCTTACCTAAATAAAAAGTGTCATTACACAGAGCTTTGCTGTATGTGCAAGGAGTAGCTACTTCTCGAGAAACAGCAGTAACTGAAGATTTGAATTCATTGTTGAAGTGGAAGAAAAGAAATTTAGCAAATAGGTTTGGTCTCAGGAATATCTATTCTAAATAACTTAGTAAATTTGCCACTGTCCTGTTGAATTTGACATCCATTTTTAACCAAATAAAGCTTGAAAAAATCCTGTTAAATGCAGCATGTGGTTTATATCCTTTGTGTGTGGCAGTGAATATTAAAAGTTTATTTCTTTTTTAGCGATGTTTGTCAGAGGTAGCACATGAAGATATTTTTCAGAGCAGCACTGATGTTTCCAAGTTTGTGTGTGTGTGTGTGTGTGTGTGTGTGTGTGTCCAATCACACACACACGTTTTTGAATTTCCATTTTGCTGGATAGTAAAATACCCTAGTGTTAGACTGGTTGTTCCATCCTGGTATTTATGATGATTGTAATATTATTTTGGTAAGTAAGGTACCGTGTTCCTTTTTTATGGGGAGACTATATCATATATTAAAAAGAGTTTTTTTCCTATTTCATGCAGCTTTTTTGCCATGTTAATTTGGAAATCTTTTAAAGCACTGATGTAAAATGTACAATTTGAATTCCCAAAACTTTCCTCATTTTCTAAAACTTAACAACAACAACAAAAAGCTTACTCCCCTAAATGTTGTGGTCAGTGATGAAGATCTATGAAGAAGCTACAAATAATGATATATACATCTACAGTGAGACAAGAGGGTTTGGAAACTAGTGTGTCCATTTTTGTTTGTTTACTTTCCTTTCGGTTCAGACCTATGATTTCTTCAGTATAGGGAGTTCTCAGTGAGGAGACTCCCATGGCCAAACCAAAGCCTCTTACCAATTCTTCTGTAATTCATGATATTAGAGAGATGCTTAGAGCACTGGGAGATGCAATTACTTGTTCAGGGTCACATTGCCTGTGTAGTGTAGGTAGTAGGGCTTGAACTCTGGCCTTTTTGCTCTGGAACCAGTTTTCTATGCATGAGGCCACTCAGCCTCTTTTTCATATTTATTTGCTAGTACAAATAGAAAATCTAAATTTGCGAATTCAGGTTTGAAGGCAAGCAGCCAGTCTGAATCCTCTAGAGCTCCTGGAGTATCATGGAAGTTGTAGTGACACAATGGATCTGATTTTTAGAGAAGCTTCTGTTAAACCTTCGCAACTGTCCTCTCTTTCAGGAAGTCATCACCCAAAATGTTGTAATCACCCACAAGGTTTTTTTGGGGTGTGTTTTGAGCAGTGTCTCCATCCTCAAGGAATTCATCCTTCTGTAATATGTTTATATATTTCTTAAAAACCTGCTAATAATATTCCTAAATGCTATCACATGAAAATATTTATTCATAAGGCACCTTGACCATGTTATTCTGATACACAGAATTGTAATGAAGGAAATGGTTTTAATTAGTTCTTCTCTCTTTTATGGATCCAGTGCCAAAAAGCTGTTTCTTAAGTGCTTATATGATTCCTTGTGTACCTGTTAGGACCTTAGGATAGACTATTAATAGGTAGCATTTATATAGTGCATAAGATTTCCAAAGCCACTTACACATATTTATCTAATTTGTTACTCTTAGTAACCCTATAAAGAGCTTTTATTGTCCATATTTTACAGATGAGGAAACAGAGGCACAGAAAACTTAAATGACTTGCCTAAGAACTCACAGGTAATAAATGTTGGAGGGGAGATTCAAGCTCTGGGTCTTCCTATATTCATGTGGTCCAATACTTTATGCATTGAATCATGCTAATCATGGTCCATATTCACAACCTTCATTTTCCCCTATTAAAACACTGTATCTTGAAAACTAAAGACTATTATTTTTTTCTGCCATAGTGAGAGGTAGTAAATAGAGCTATTGTATCCCTCTTTTTGTACAATATCTAGAATATGGTAAGCAATCATATATACACACATACATATACATACATAAATACATACATGTATATACGCTTACACACATTTTATATGCATATGACATATTTAAGTACGTGTATATTGCTGTTTTCAGACAATACTTGTTCATAATTTCAAGCTCCATTCATTTACCTAACCACCATTAACAATAAACACTATATACCAGGCACAGAGCTAAGCACTGAGAATGACTACATATTCCCTGTCCTGGTAGGTACTAACCAATATGCCATTTTACAAATACAGAGACAAAGGCATGGCAAAGGATACATGGTTTGTTTTTTCCAGTTGAGAAGAGGAATAGCTTATCACTGTGTCTATTCTAGTCCAAGATGTTCAATGTTGTATAAGTCTACCTATAGAACAAGGTTTCTTTGATGCTGAAAAAGTTAGCAAAACATATGCTCAAAATTGGCAATTACAAGATTATCATGGTTTTATTTTATTTCATCCCAATATTTACATGATGTTTGGTAAGTTGAGGAAATGTGCCATTTTTTATTTAGTGAATCGTAGACATCTTTTTGGATAGAAAACAGATTTAGGGGTTCATAAATGGCATTGAAGGTAGGATGAGACAAACTACTTTTAAACAAATTAGAAACAAACAACACTGCTTTTCCAACTCCCTACTCTTTAGAAATATACAATATTTGTGTATTTAAGGTGTTTGAAAACAATATTTGCTCGAGTAGATCAAAATGCTTTCAGTGGTATGTTACACTCAGTTTGCCAAACTTGTTTGTTCCTTTATTATGAATAACATGGAGGAGATATAGAAATGTATGTATTTATAGATATAAATATACGTATTTATAGATATATACCCATATATCTATAAAATATATATTTATAGGTATAAATATATGTATATATAGAAATTTATGTATTTCTTTCTATATAGAAAGAAAAACAGTTGATTTGGAATCTGAAGGCATGGCTTTGATCTACCACTAACTAACTGGGTCACAATCTCTTTACCTTTCTGATCCTCAGTTTCTACATGAGTAAAATCAGGACAATACCAGTTATGCAGAGTTGTGAGGATAAAATGAGAAATGCCACAATTGTACAGAAATTGTCCAAAGCTAAGCATGATTTTATACTTGATCTTGGAGGCAATAGGAAACCTGTGCTTTATTGAGTAGAGGGGTAACATGGTCAGACCTGCAATTTCAGGAACAACATTTTGATCGCTGAATAGGGCATGGATTGGAGTAAGGAGAGACTTGTGACAGCAGATCAACTAGTAGACAACCACTATAATAGTTCAGGTATGAAGTAATGAGGATTTCTACTAAGGTGGTGGCAATATCATAGAAGAGAAAGGGTTATATAATACAGATGTTGTAAAGGAAGAATAGAGAAAACCTGGCAATTGATTGGAGATGAAGAGGTTAGAGAAAAAGGAGTTGAGCATATGGTTCAACAGTGTAAGGAATTAAGGAGGCTCCCCATTTTGCTGAAGAAAGAATTCTCAGAAAAGCTTAAAACCCATGTCATAATGAGAAAAATAGTAATAGCTCTAAAGCCCTTTCTCACCAGAGCATCTTAGAATTAGCTAGCCATTGAGCACCTAACTCCATCTAGGACCCAAGAAGATGGCGTTGTCTTCATCTTCCTTGTCCAGTCCTTCATATTGTGGGTAATTAACAAGACATTGTGAACTAAGACATTATTTAAAGCTTCATTATAGAATTAGGTGAATCAATTATAATTTCCATGAGGGCAAGAGATTACTTTTCTCTCCCAATAATGAAGAATGATTAAAAGTAGACTTTTGTCTTATGGTTTTGGTCCAAGAAGTACTACACTTAGTTTACTTTCAAAATTATTTTCTAAAATATAGTAATTAGTCAACACTGACAAATATTGAATATGACCCCTATCTCCCTTTCCCCACTTCTCTGCTATTAGAATTGTGGAGATAATTAAGGGATCAAAGGATACAAATTACTTCCTAAAAATTAATCACCTTGAAATGTAGTTATTTGTAGTTTATGATTTGTAAAGGAGCTATTGGACTTGCAATTTCATTGGTCTTGTTAACTTTCAGTGAGACGTTGCCTTCTACCTATGTTGGCAGCTTATCCTCTTGGAGAGTTGCCTGGGACATTGGGAGGTTAAGTGATTTGTCCTGGAACAGACAGCCTCCCTATGTCAGATGGAGGATTTGAAACCAAGTCTTCCTGCATCTAAAAATAACTCTCCATCCATAATATTATATATCATATTGCCTCTCATATTACATATAGTTAAGATGGCTATTAAAAACATATATTCTATTCAAAGGAAAAGAATATGCTAATATTTCTCACTTTTGTTTAATATTTCATTTATAACAGCTCAGCTCATTATTAACTTAATAATTGCTATAGGGTTTTCCAAACTGGTAGGATGATAAAATATTTAAATATATATGTATTTGGAAATGAAAGCTCATTGAAAAGTCTGAGTACATGGAAGGATTAACAAGTCTTTGTAGAGAGTTATATCTTGCCTTTTAAAGTAGGACAAGAAGTTATTTAACTAGACTGAGAGGCCTTAGGGTGCACTGAACATTTTTAATTGCATATTTAATTAGAAATATGTTAGAGAGCTAGTGTTTAGTTTTGTTGAAACCCATGGGTCCTAGCAAAACATTTACTTCTAACTAATATTGTCTCTTAACTTTTTCAAAAATTTGATTGAGCTGAATAAACTTTAATTTTGCAGCTATGCATTATGAAAGGATTAGAATTTTTTTTGTTTTTCAACAGGAAAACATAATGAATTATGATAGCTTTTTAATACCTTCTTGTATTTTCTTTTGTTTGTTTTAAGCAGCCATTTCAAATGGTGTTTAGTAGCTAAGCATGGTTTGAATGACAGGTCAGAGTAAAGATGGAATGTGTGCATTTGACTACATGATAATGGTCATGTCAAAATTATAATGCATTATATCTTATCTCTGATGCTTATTAGATGTGTGACCCAAGTCACTTACCTTTTCTGGGTGTCATTTTCGGAAGTTATAAAAAGAGTGCTATAATAACTGTAGAATTAAACTCCTAGCATTATTGAAAGACTTAAACAAGTTAATGTTTGTAAAATGTTCAGCAATACAGGAATTTTAGTTATCATAATCATTTACACTTTTCATCATTCAGGATCTTAAATCTGTTTTTCTATCGGACCACATTTGAATGATTACAGTGCTAATGCGATATTCATAGCACCTACAGTGGCCGTGAATATTCTGACATAATTCTGAATTGCGAAATATTATAGACTCTCCACATGAAAGGCACAACCACAACATTTATTTAGACTCCAGAAAGCCAAATCCATCATAGTAACAAAAATCTACACACAATAACAATGCAGAGAACAACACAATCCCCATGCCTTCCATCTTCCAGGCTTGCCACAAACCAAGTCCCTTAAACAAGTCACAAGCAGTCTTCCCTTAAACAAAATGCCCTTCTCACACTCACAGCCAGCTGTAGGTTTGCCTGCATCCTCCAGTTCCGACCTCTTACTAACTTCTTTTTAGCTCTGCTCTAGCTCCACCTCTTTCTGTTCCACCCATTCTCTTCCACTCCTTCATCAAACTCCTCCCACCATGGGCTCTATAGCCACATGAGTCTATTAATGAATGTGAAAGATCTCCCCATTTAAATTACCATTGCAATGATGTGGCATTAGTAGTGATGATCCAGGTGGAGTTATCTTTTTAATACTTGGGATAATCCCTGTCTTCTTTCCCCCACCTTTTTGCTATTAGAATTGTGGAGATACTTAAGTTATTATATATATGCATGTGTGTATATATATATATATATATATATATATATATATATATATATGTGTGTGTGTGTGTGTGTGTGTGTGTGTGTGTATGTGTGTGTATATATATGTGTATACATATATACACACATATATATGTGTATATGTATATATGTGTGTGTGTGTGTGTATGTGTGTGTATATATATGTGTATACATATATACACACATATATATGTGTATATGTATATATGTGTGTGTGTGTGTGTGTGTGTGTATGTGTGTGTGTGTGTGTATATATATGTAAAACTTCCTTGAGTCGTGGAACTACATTCACTTACAGAAGCAAGGACAGTAAAGTAGAGGCATTAAAAAAAGATATCATAGTACCAAAGTAAGGGAAGAAGGACAGGTATCTTCAGTGAATCAGTTGGTGAGTACTTTTTGAGTGTGCTTATGGTATTACTAGTACTGTGCTAAATCCTCTCTCTCTCTCTCTCTCTCTCCCTCTCTCTCTCTCTCTCTTTGCCTCTCCCCCCCCCCCCTTATATGTGTGTTGGAGGAAAATGAAAGCATAAGGTGGAATCAGAAAAGACTTTTTGTAGAAGATTGGATGTTGCCTGGGATTAGAAGGAAACAAAAGTAGCCTGGAGGCAGAGATGAGAGAAAATTTCATACATGTGAAACAGCCAGTGAAAATGTATGGAGTAGGGAGAAGTTTCTTGGTTGAAGGAACAGCAAGGAGAACAATATTACTGGACCACAGTGTACATGCGATGAAGGTAGGGAGTAAAGTGCAAAAAAAATAAAAAATGTAGAAAGGAGTCAGGTTATTTAGGCCTTTAAATGTCAAACAGAGGGCATTATCTTTGATTGTACAGCCACTGGAGTTTACTAAATAGAAACCTAAACATTTGCATTATTTGTATTTTTCCGTATTTTTCTTCTAGAGATATAAGGGCAACTTGAGTGGAGGATATATTTATCTATTAATTAATGTTGAAAGCATTGAATTCAAACTGAACACAAATGCACATGCAGTACAGTTTTATTGAGAATTGACTATATATATATATATATATATATATATATATATATATATATATATATGAGTTGAAAAATATATTTTTGCAGGTGAAATTAGGTATTGATCAATAATATTTTATTCACTAATAACTACTATAAAGATGAAAACAAATTATAACCATACTTTTTTATTTTTATTTTTATCCCCATCTTATTCTGGTTTCCCCAAAGAGCTACATTTTCAAATCAGGAAGAGAGGAATTTGACTATACTTAATTAACTGAAATAAATTGCCTTCATCATGCAGTTACTATGACTAGTGGCCAGTCATGTGGTGTACAGGTGAGCATCAGCCGGTATCTTACCTGCAGGAAATATACAGATGAAAGTTAAGCTCTGTATTGTCAGTAGAGAATAATTCTAATGTCCGTCTGTAGTCCCAAACTGGCAAATGTCTAGCTTGATAGAAATCTATTATAATTTATCAATCAATTAATAAAGGTTTATTAGACACCTACTCTGTGGTAGGCACTATGCTAATTGCTTGGGATAGGCAAAGGACAGGTCCTTCCCTCAAGAAGCTTACAATCTAATGGAACATGGAAACAATATATACAAAATAAGTATACAAGAAAAGCAGGAAATAATTGACAAGAGTGGAAGCACTAGAATTAAGAATGACTGGTCAAGGCTTCCTATAGAAAGTGGGGTTTTAGTTAGAAATTAAAGGAAGTCAGGGAGATCAGTGAGTGGAATTGAAGAAGGCATGGATGATAGGTGGAGAAAATGCCTGGAGTCAAGTGATGAAGTGATGGAATGTCTTGTCTGTGGAACAACCAAGCATGAGGCCAGTGTCACTAGACTGAAGAATGTAAGTGTGTAAGATGGAATAATATTGGAAACATAGAGGTGAGCTAGATTATGAAGGATTTTGTTTTTTTTTTATTTTTTTATTTTTTTTTTATTTTTTTTAATTTATTTTTTTTATTTAATTTTTAACATTCATTTTCACAAAATTTTGGGTTACAAATTATCTCCCCTTTTATCCCCTCCCCCCAAACCCAAGCATTCTAATTGCCCCTGTGACCAATCTACTCTTTCTTCTATCATTCCTCTCTGCCCTTGTCTCCGTCTTCTCTTTTGTCCTGTAGGGCCAGATAGCTTTCTTTACCCCTTTACCTGTTTTTCTTATTTCCTAGTGGTAAGAACATTACAGTTGATCCTAACACTTTGAGTTCCAACTTCTTTACCTCCCTCCCTCTCCACCCCTTCCCTTTGGAAGGCAAGCAATTCAATATAGGCCAAATCTGTGTAGTTTTGCAAATGATTTCCATAATAGTTGTGTTGTATAGGACAAACTCTATTTCCCTCCATCTATCCTGTCCCCCATTACTTCTATTCTCTTTTGATTCTATCCCTCCCCATGAGTGTCGACCTCGAATTGCATTCTCCTCCCCATGTCCTCCCTTCTATCATCTCCCCCACCCTGCTTGTCCCCTTGTCCCCCACTTTCCTGTATTGTGCGATAGGTTTTCCTACCCAAATGAATGTGCATTTTATTCTTTACTTTAGTGGAATGTGATGAGAGTAGACTTCATGTTTTTCTCTCACCTCCCCTCTTTATCCCTCCACTAATGAGTCTTTTGCTTGCCTCTTTTATGAGAGATAATTTGCCCCATTCAATTTCTCCCTTTCTCCTCCCAATATATTTCTCTCTCACTGCTTGATTTCATTTTTTTTTTTAAGATATGATCCCATCCTCTTCAATTCACTCTGTGCACTCTGTCTCTATGTATGTGTGCATGTGTGCATGTGTATGTGTGTACTCCAACCCAGTTCCCAGATACTGAAATGTTTCAAGAGTTACAAATATTGTCTTTCTATGTAGGAATGTAAGCAGTTCAACTTTAGTAAGTCCCTTATGACTTCTCTTTGTTGTTCACCTTTTCATAGTTCTCTTCATTCTTGTGTTTGAAAGTCAAATTTTCTTTTCAGCTCTGGTCTTTTCATCAAGAATACGTGAAAATCCTCTATTTCATTGAAAGACCAATTTTTCCCCTGAAGTATTATACTCAGTTTTGCTGGGTAGGTGATTCTTGGTTTTAGTCCTAGTTCCTTTGACTTCTGGAATATCCTATTCCATTCCCTTCGATCCCTTAATGTAGAGGCTGCTAGATCTTGTGTTATCCTGATTGTATTTCCACAATACTTGAATTGTTTCTTTCTAGCTGCTTGCAATATTTTCTCCTTGACCTCGGAACTCTGGAATTTGGCCACAATGTTCCTAGGAGTTTCTCTTTTTGGATCTCTTTCAGGCGGTGTTCTGTGGATTCCTTGAATATTTATTTTGCCCTCTGGTTCTAGAATCTCAGGGCAGTTTTCCTTGATAATTTCATGAAAGATGATGTCTAGGCTCTTTTTCTGATCATAGCTTTCAGGTAGTCCCAAAATTTTTAAATTGTCTCTCCTGAATCGATTTTCCAGGTCAGTTGTTTTTCCAATGAGATATTTCACATTATCTTCCATTTTTCCATTCTTCTCTCTTTGTTCTGTGATATCATACTTTCTCTCAAAGTCCTTAGCCTCCATCTGTGCCATTCTAGTTTTGAAAGAACTATTTTCTTCAGTGAGCTTTTGAATCTCCTTTTCCATTTGGCTAATTCTGCTTTTGAAAGCATTCTTCTCCTCATCAGCTTTTTGAACCTCTTTTGCCAATTGAGTTAGGCTAGTTTTCAAGGTGTTAATTTCTTCCACATTTTTTTGGTTCTCCTTTAGCAGGGAGCTGATCTGCTTTTCATGCTTTTCTTTCATCTCTCTCATTTCTCTTCCCAGTTTTTCCTCCACCTCTCTAACTTGATTTTCAAAATTCCTTTTGAGCTCTTCCATGGCCTGAGCCCATTGGGTGGGCTGGGACACAGAAGCCTTGATTTCTGTGTCTTTGCCTGATGGTAAGCATTGTTCTTCCTCATCAGAAAGGAAGGGAGGAAATGCCTGTTCTCCAAGAAAGTAGCCTTCAATAGTCTTATTTCTTTGCCCTTTTCTGGGCATTTTCCCAGCCTGTGACTTGACCTCTGAATATTCTCCTCACACCCACCTCGCCTCCTGGTCCTCCCAGCCAGTGTTTGGGGTCTGAGATTCAAATGCTGCTTCCAGCCTTAGGGCTTTTGGTGGGGGCAGGGCTGCTATTCAGTGTGAGAATTAAGTTCAGGTGGTCAGGTAGGGGCAGGGCCACCTCTCAGGCTCAGTTCCCTCAGGGGGTTTATGCACAGACCTTCCACAATTGATCCAGGCTCCCGCCCGCTTGGGGAGCCCTGGTCTGCAGCCACCTCTCAGCTTCTACCTCCCGGGGGGGCCCGAATCATGGGGGCACCCCACTCCCCTCTCCACCCGCCAAAGAGACTCTCTCACCGACCCCCGTCACCTGTGGGCGGAGGGACTTGTGCGGCCACTGGAGATCCCATCCCTGAAGCCTGCTCGGGTCTGTTTCTCTTGGTGCCGTGGCCGCAGCAGGTCTGGGCTGGGCTGGGCTGGGCTCCGCGTCTGCAGCACAACGGACCTTTTGCGAGAGGTTTGCAGGTCCCTCTGTGGGTGGAGGGACCCGCGTGGCCGCTGGAGATCCCGTCCCCAAAGCCCGCTCGGATCTTTTCCTCTCAGAGCTGAGGCCGCTGTAGGGCTGCCCTCAGCTCCCAGTCCCGGTGCCCTGTCTGCAGCACGAAGGACCTCCCGCGAGAGGTTTGCAGGTCCCTCCGGAACAGAAATCTCCCTCGCTCCAATATTCCATGGCCTCTGGGTGCAGAATTCGCCGTGAGTTACTCCCCTGTAGCCGTTTTGTGGGTTGTGGGTTCGGAGCTATGTGTATGTGCGTCTTTCTACTCTGCCATCTTGGCTCCCTATGAAGGATTTTGAATGCCAGAGAGAATATTTTGTATTTTTTCCTGGAGGCAATAGGAAGCCACTGGAGTTATTGAGTAGGGGGAAATGATGGGACTTGTGCTTTAGGAAAATCACCTTAGTCTAATTAAAGCACAGATTGGAAAGGGATGATACTTGAGGAAGGTAGTTGCACCAGCAGGCTATTACAATAATCCAAGGGTGAAGTGAGGGGGGCCTGCACTATAGCTGTGGCAGTGTCAGAAGAGAGAAAGGGATATATATGTAGGAGAGATGCTTCAAAGATGAAATCAACAGGCCTTGGATATGGTGGAGTGGTGCTGAGAGATAGTGATTGATATGGAATGACTTTTAGATTGTAAGTTTGAAGCACCAGAAGGATGATCTTGCTCTCTACAGTAACAGGGAAGGCAGAAAGGAGGTAGGCTTCAAGGGGAGAGATAAAGAGTTCCATTTTGGTAAATATAAAGTTTCAGATGACTTAAGGGGCATGTAGCTTGAGTTGTCTGAAGGGAATTTGAAGATGTAAGATTGGAGGTCAGCACAAAGTTTGAGTCTGAATAGTTAGATCTGAGAACCATCAACATATAGATGGTGATTAAATCTATGGGAGTTGATGAGATCACCAAGTGAATAGTATAGAAAGAAAAGATAAGGGGGCCTAGCAGGTGAACCTGAGGGACATTTGTGGTGAGAGAGTATGATCTTGAAGAGGATATAGCAAAGCATACAGTGAAAGAGTAGTTAGAGAATTGGGTCAGAAACAAAGAGAGGGAAAAAAAAACTTGAAAAAAGAGAGTATTGAGGTGGAGACAGTGGTCAATAGAGTCAAAAGCTGGAAAGAATGAGGATAGAAAAATGACTTAGATTTAGTAACTTTTGAGAGGGCACTTTTGGTGGGCTGATAAAGTCAGAAGTCAAATCGTAAGGGGTTAAGAAGTGGGAGCAGAGTGGAGGCACCTACTGTAGATGGTGTTTTTGAGGAGTTTAGTTACAAAAGGCAGAAGAGATAGAAATTAGTTGGGATGGAAGAATTGAATGAGGACATTTTTCCTCATGGGGGAGACATGGCCATATTTGTATGCAGTAGGGAATGATCTAGTAGGCCAGGAGAGATTCAATATAAGTGAAAGATCATATTTAGATTATTTTGATGTTAATGTAAGGTTAATGGTGGGTGGGGAGAAGAGTTAAAGAACTTCCTCATCCATTAATAGACCGCAATACCTTTTGTTAATTTCTGTTAAGACAATGGGTCAGAGAATCGTGCCCTCCAGCTCTGAAAAGTGTATAAGTATCTGAGGTAAGGTTTTACTTTAGGGTTTATTCATTGGGAGTATTTGTTTGGCCAGATGAGACTCTGGGTAGTCACTAAAGAACCCTCCAGCTTTGAAAACCCAAATGTGAGTGCTTCTCTTTCTGTTAATTATGATGTATGTAATGGTCAGACAACTGGATCTGGTCTGTTGATCTGTGATGTATGTACTGCTTATGGTCAGACAGTTGGAAGCCTTGTCTGTTGGTCTTTATTTCTCTACTTGGGTTATGTGTTTGATTAAAGTGATTGTTGACCCCTCAAAAGTTGCTTTCCTTTTAGAAAAGCAGATCTAAGAACCTATACAGCAGACTCTCTTGTGTGTGCTGGGGTCCTTGCTGTTAAAATCATGAAGTTTTAAATTTGAAAAGTACTTATCAGACATTTACGACTATCAACCTGAATAGTTATTTAGTCCCAACTTATCTTGCAGATGCCTAGAGAGAGAAAATGACATTTATCATTACCTAGATAGTAAGTGGCAGAGTTTGAACTCAGGTTCTCTGACCTTAAATCCACTGTTGTTTTTAATCATACTATATATGATCTTATTTAAGCCTCACAAAACACCTAAAATTGTTTTGTTAACATACACATTTCAGAGACAAGTACATTGAGGTTTGTGGAAGTTAAGTGACTTACCCATGGTCACAGGGTTGGTATATAATCTTAGGCAGCATTTAAACTTAGGTCCTCCTGACTCCAAGCCCAATATTTTGTCCAATATTCCACCTTGCTTCTTATTTGTATTTATCAGGCTTATGAAAACTTGTCATTGCTGATGGGAGAAGAGAACACAACATCTTGAAATTTACATTCAAGAAAGAAATGAACTGGAAAACTATGAGCATTTTTGACAAGAAACTTCTTTTATTTCAGTGTTGGCTTAGGGAATTGGGGACATTGGCATATATTCTGACAGGGTTCTATCAATCTGCTTCTGTTAAAATACCATCTGATTGAGCATTTTACAAAATTTTAAAAGCCTCATTAACACCAGCTTCCCTTGAGGCTGGCTAGGAGCAGGCAAAACAATGCAAACTTATAGAAACCCAACAATATTCAGACTGTGAATTTCAGGTGAGGTGCACCTTAGATGTGAAAGGACCGAGAAAAATAGCTTCCTAAAAACAGCTATAAAATAGGGAATTAAATGATGCAAATTAAGGATTTGCTAAAACGTAGAGCAGCCTCCCATGGGTAGACTGTATGGTTACTTTTTTTTCTTTGTTAAATACTGCCTTTTTTCTGAGAGGCTCCAGTCATAATGGTACTTTGCTGCTGTGGTTTAAGTGGAAAATTTTCCATGTACTTCCCAGTGATCAGAGTTTTAAAACATTTGAAATGTATAAAAGTAGATTTTAAATAGACTAGTGAAGTAATGCTCCTCGCACTTAGTGATATGAGCTAGATGAAGTCCTTTGACAAAATCTTATTCCCAAAAATGAGGTAGACTAAATTAAGGAAGGGATAGCCATATTATAGAGTTAGCTCTGGAATCAAAAGAGCTCAGTTCAAATCCGCCTTTCACATATTTTGTCTTTGTGACACTGTGCAAGTCACTTAATTTCCCTGAACCTCAGTTTCCTCATCACAAAAATGAAGGAATTGGACTAGATAGCCTCTGAGGTACTCTTTTCAGCTATGAGTCTATGAATCATTCTCAAGACCTTGTATCATAATCCTTCTTTCAGATCTCTGTAGTGAATAGATGTAAACTGGATCATGATATTTATCAATATATCACATTTTTAAGAATTATGCCTATGTCATCATAACTTAATAGGTGCTTCAGATAGCTTTAGTTTCATGCCTGTCGGTATATACAGAAAGAAGCATATGTCACAGTAATGTCTTTTCATCAAAACCATTCTAAGAATGGGTGTTATTTATTGACAGAGTCTTGACTCTGTAGCTATTAAATCATGTGTATACAATTAAATGGTTTTAAATATAGTGGTGGATTTTCAAGAGCACTTTCATTTTTATATATTGGTACTGTTAAATCATACTGATTTCAGAATTGTGTTTACTTTCCTCAGATATAGTATTAGGATATTCTGTGTTCTGGGGGGAATAAAAGACCGAAATGTCACTTCAGGCAAAGGATGTATTTTGTTTAAGAGAAGTAATTGGTAAAGATACCATGAGGTCAAGTTAAATGGCATGAATGATGACTTCCAGAGCATTCCTGAAGAGAATGGATATTATTTTGCTTTCTTTTTTTAAATTATAGTTTGTCAGTATCCTCCACATTTAGAAATCCTATTCTCTGGTCAAGATGTTTTATCTGAAAATTTATAGTAATTGGCTTTAGAGTTAAAAATTATATCTCTGCTTCATCTGTCCACATATAATTAGTAACTACTTTCTTCCATAGGACTTTAAATTCTTTTTATGCAAGGAGTATAATATAATTCACTTTTTTTTGCTCTATGTGTATTTTTGTTCATTCAATAGATATTCATTGAATATGTTATTCTCAAAACCCGCCTTAATTTGGTTATATAATTTATTCTTGAGTGTCCCTGAGACAATTCATCCACACTCTAGAGATCTTTGCTGGATGTTGTCTCAGAAGGAACATTAGGTTAATAGAAACAGAGTAATATAAATACCCCCTTCAACTTTTTTCAGAGCTATTTTATAGTGGCTATAGAGCTGTCCTCTGAGACATGAAAACCTGGATTCAAGTCCCGCCCTGAAGTTTCTTGCCTGTGTGATTGAGGGCAGGTGACTTAATCTCTTGGTTCTCTAGTCAACATTCTAAGACAGTAAGATGAGGAGAAGTTGCCAACCTGCATTTGTAAAAGGCATTAACAGATCAGGGAGCTTGTTATGCCACTGAAATCACAGATCCAACCTTTGCCCTATGTCCCAATCTCCATTTTAAGGACAAGAGAAAAATCAATGAAACGTTTGTATTGCCACATAGGGAAGAAGAACTGATGATTGTAAATGATAGAAAAAAGCTTTGAACTATTCCAAACTTAGTTGACTTTTCCCCTTTCCCCTGACCTTTACCAAGCAGAATATTCTCTGATGTAGGAAAGATAGAATAGGAATAGTTGACAGGAAATAGAAATCAAAGATAAGTGAGAAGATGTTAAGAAAGTATCTAGATCTCCTGAATGAGTTCAAGTTACCATGTCTTGATAAGCTATATTTCTGCTAACTCTGAGACAACTAGGTGGCATTGAGTCCTGAGCCTGGAGTAAGGAAGACTTGAATCCAAACCTGACCTCACACTTACTAGCTGTGTGACCCTCTGAAAGTCATTTCATCTCTTTCTGCCTCATTTTTCTCAACTATAAAATGGAAATAATAATAGCACCAAGTTCCTTCTAGGCTTGTTGTGGATATCAAGTGAAACAATATTTTTAGGATGTTTAGCACAATGCCCGGCACATATTAGGCTCTTAATCAATGTTTTTTTTTCCTTTTTAACATAACTGACAAATGTGATTGGGAAACCACTTACAGTGAGTTTTGAAAAATTATATCAGAGGAAGTGAACTACAGTAGATTGGAAAATGATTCCAAAGTTTCTTTCTTTTAAGGGAAAAGGATGAATTCTTTAAACTATCTAAGCCAGCAAGCTTGACTCCTACAACATTCTAGAACATCTAATTCAAAGGTAAAACAATCTTAGGCTATATTAAGACAGGAATAGTTTCCAGAATGAGAGAAATAGCAGTCTCTGTGCTCTGTAACTGTAACTGTTCCCTGATTAGGTTTTATCTGGATCTGAAATATTATGTTCAACTCGGAGTACCATAGTCTAGAAAGTATATAATTTAGCTAGAGCATGTCTAGAGAAAGGTGACAAGAATATTTAATTTCAGAGGACCATGCTGCAAAAGAATCAGTTAAATGATCTGGGCACCATAGGCATAAAGAAAAAAGTGTGTTGGATATACTCGAGAATACTCTACTGCCACCCTTTTCAAAATAAATAGAAAAGTCAACAATGCTACATTTCCATTAGTCTTCTCCACCCAAAGGAAAACCAATATTAATGTGGTGCCACTTGAACAAACAAATTGGCAAAAATGACACAGTAGGACTTAATGGTCCTGCCAGCACCCTACTATCATCCTTGCCACCAGGGAAGCTGAGGCTAGTGGATTGTTCAAGTTTGGGAGTTCTGACTTGTAGTTAACTAAGCAAATTGTGTATTCACACTAAGTCTGATGACAATTTGAGGATTCCCCTGCGAGTTAGGCTCCACCAGGCTCCCTAAGCAGTGGTTTGTATGTGGGTAGGGAAGTGGCAACCAACCCAGGTCAGAAACAGAACAGGGAAAAAGTATCATGCTTATCACAAGAGGCATGTGAGTGATTCCCATACTTCCATACTGGGCAAAATGGGTGCATCCATTCTCCCAAAACAAACAAACAAATTAGTGTGTGTCTGAATATGCCCTGTGTGTATAACTCTAGAATGATGTTATAATATGGAATAAAATGTTATACTATGGAAGAAGTCATTGGTCATGTTCATTGGGTGTAGCTCCAAAGGATAGAACCAGAAGAAATATGCAGTTTCAGTGAAAGAAATTTGGCTCATTCTAGCAGAATAAACAAACAAGAACAATGTTCTTTCCTAATAATTATAGCAATCCGAAAGTAGAATGGATTATCTTCAGAAAAGTGAATTCCCTTTTAGTGGAGGTCTCCATTCAGAGATTGTATGACCATTTGTCAAAAATACTATAAAAGGCATTCCTGTTAAGGTATAAGTTAAACTAGATGGTCTTTCAGATTCCTTACCCTTATCCCTTCTATGTTTCCATGATTCTGTGAAATAATTAATTTGTGTTTTAAAATATTTATGATAGATGAATTTACACTTTCAAAGTTATCAAAGTAAGACTACCTTCTTTTCAAAGTCATTGGTAAATATCTATGTAAATGTGTAAAACTATGTATGATGTGTTTGTATATATACATATATTTTTATCATCTATCGTGTCTATATTATATATATAACATACATTCATATCTATTATATATGTAACATGTATAATATATGTATGTATGTATGTATTTCAGGGATATGTGTAAGCATTTTACATTAATGAAAGGAAGGGGCATGAGGAAGGCAAAAAACATTTATTAAGTATGCACTATGTGCCAGGAATTCTTCTAAATGCTTTATAAATATCTTATTTGATCTGAATAACAATCCAAGGATATAGGTAGTATAAGTATCCCCATTCTGCAATTGAGGAAAATGAGCTAGACAGAAGTTAAATGACTTGCCCAGGAACATACAGCTAGTATGTATCTGAGACCAGATTTGAACTCAGGTCTTCCTGACCCCAGTACCAGTGCTTTATACTTTGTACCACCTAGTTGTATTGAAAATAGTTAATGAAGTCCAAGAAATAGTTTATATAAGTAATTGAATTTGGGATTAACTTTCATCTGGGTCCCGAATATGCTCAAGCAGTATACTAACCCTAGTAATTTGGAAGTACAAATAGAAATCCTGCTGGAAAAGTCATATTTAAAAAATTCCAACACTATTCATCTTCTATAGCAAGCTGGGCAGTTAAATGGTGCAGTGGATAGAACATTGGGTTGGAGCCAAGAAGACCTGAGTTGAAATTCAACCTTAGACACAGCTTTCTTATCTGTAAAACTATGGTAATAATAATGCCCAACTTCAGGATATTGTGAGGATCAAAAGAGATGAGAATTATAAAGTGCTTAGTACAGTTCTTGGCATATAGAACATTCTACATAAATGTCATATATTTTATTATTGTCCTTGTTATCATTTGTTGTTGTTATATTGGCACTTGCTTGATATATGCCAGTCTAGCTCCTGCTTGTTTTTGTTTGTTTTGTAATCACTTAGTGACAATAAGTATAACTATAACTTCAGGTTAAAGTAGTTTGTGACTCTAACACAATGACCAGTTTAGTAATCACCTTGGGTGTATTCATAATTCCAACATGAGTCGCTGAGTCAGACCTAGTGCTCTTCAGTGAAAGTAATGGTCCGAATACTGCTGTAACCCTTCCTTTATGCAAAAGAGCTAGAACCTGAGTTAAGGCAAAGCTTAGATTTCAAGTTTCCTCCTTCCTTCCTTCCTTCCTTCCTTCCTTCCTTCCTTCCTTCCTTCCTTCCCTCCCTCCTTCCTTCCCTCCCTCCCTCCCTCCTTCCTTCCTTCCTTCCTTTCTTCCTTCCTTCCTTCCTTCCTTCCTTCCTTCCTTCCTTCCTTCCTTCCTTCCTTCCTTCCTTCCTTCCTTCCTTCCTTCCTTTTTATTTCAAATTTCTAAGAAGAAGTAATTTTCTTCAGCTGGAATACAAAAATAACATTTTAAGTCTTTCCCTTCAGACATTCATTGGGAAACAAAAGCAATTGGGCAAGTGAAACCTTTCTCTGAAAGCAGATACCTATGCATCCGTGATGCTGTAGAACTTCATTTCATGAAAAGTCTCTTTCCTGATTAATGGGGACAATGGGTACTAAGAAGAATGGAGACATAGACCATCCTCAAGGGTGGAATATTCAAAGGAGTATTTAAATTGCAACCTCTTTGATAGTGTCTTGGCTTACTTAAAAGTAATCTCCTACTTAATTTTAGTTTCAGGACATGAGAGGCCCTTTAAAAAACTCACCTCACTCAACTTCCTACATGGAGGTCTTTATCACTTTTCCAAGTTACCCTAAACTCTTGAAATTAAAGAGTTGGCTTTCCTCACATCCATGTTTTGCATTAGAAAGGAAATCCTGGAAACTGTTGAGGCCAAAAGCTTTGAGTTTTTCCTGGGCTACCTTGGCAAAGCTTAGGACTTATAATGATGCCAGTAAAGAATCCCCAGTCAGTGATGTGTGGGGAGCAAAATTTTTAGTCTAGGAGACCTTTTCTGCAGAAGAGATGTAGGATCGTTATTTTTGAAATAAGACTTTCCCCAGCAGCATTTCTAATTATACTTCCAAATTAGAACTAATATACTCTGAAAACTAAACTTCTTTTCATGGCTTAGAAAAATCAGTTCTACGGAAAAGGGAGCATTTGTTTCTGTACAGTAATACTGAAAATTGGGGAAGGCAAAGGCATTAGGTCTTATGGACTCCTCAATAAAAATTCAACCATCTACTTGGCTGATAAACGATGACAGCTATCATTAGCCATAAATGTACCATCTTGCTAAGTATACCTGAAAATAAGTCATTGTTGATTTCATAACTGCCAGATTTACTCTTCTCTGTTCTATTTATCAATATAGTGGCATTAAACAAGTGGCAAGGATGTCAGATAAAATACTGAATAGCTTTCAAGCTGTTGGATAGCTCTAACCTCAAGTGGTTGTTTTGAGAAAGAAAATGAAGGACATTGTTACATAATGAATAAATCACTCATATCTGTTTTCTTTGGTGAATTTACAGTTGTTATTATTGCCATACATTTGAACTAACACAAAATATTAACACTTAATAAAGCTCAAACTACATATGTGCTGTAGTCAAGGTCACCAGATTTTAAAAACAAACCTCCCTTGCTGTTTTCATAGTGTGGTTGTCTCACTTTTTATTGCCCTTTTCATATGACCCAAATTTTTAAAAAAGTTATAGAAATGAGTGCAATTATATATTTTTTCCATTAAAACTTGTTTTTCTCTAGAATGTTTTATATATGCCAGTCCATCATTCTCAGAGAGCTACACAGCACAAAGGATCAGAAAATGATGAATTTAGAGTTGGATTAAAGTTGTAACAGACTTTCTAGTGTATCAATTACATACAGACACTGGAGTATGGACTTAGCAGAACTTTGTCTATACTCTTTCACTGTAGATATGAGATTTGGAGTAAACTGAGGCAAATTACTTCTCTTTCCGAATGTTCAAAGTAAAGTTTGTAATAATGTGTGACTCAAAGTTGGTACAGGGAAAATAATTTATAAGTAGTTGTGAAATACATAAATGTAATTTCTTATTGTTTTTCTTGATGTTTGTAATGGTATCACCAAAACACTCCAAAATGGAACACATCACCATGTGATCTTTAAAAGTATAAATTTTAGCATGCCAGGTTCAATAGGGCATCTTGCTGAAGCAGTGGATAGGACACTAGTCTTGGAATCGGGAAGTCTCATTTTCATGAATTAAAATATGGCCTCAGACACTTTCTGACTGCATGACCCCAGTCAAATAGTTTAACTCAGTTTGCCAGACTTCCTCATCTCTAAAATGACCTGGAGAAGGAAATGGAAAACCAAATGCCAAAATGGGGTCATGAAAAATTGTTCATGACTGAAGTGACTGTATAACAACAACTACAAGGTTCAACAAGCTCAAGATCTTTTTATTTCCTTTATGTAATTATAACATATGTAGATGTACTCCCTAAAACCAGGAGGCTATTTTTCCAAATCTTCTAAGGACTTCTGATTAAAATTCAAGAGGAGTAATTATAGCCATGATATTTAGAGGGAATATATAGATATAGATATGCAATTTTGTCCTTGTTGCTCAAGTACCCTATATAGAGAACATAATACTGCTTACTGAGTCAGTTAGCCTGATTTCTTGGAAAGCTTTTCTATAATCTCTTGAAACCACTGTCCTTTAATGAACTACCCATCCTCACATAACTGCAAGAAACAGTTACATTGATTGATTATTCTAGTGTTTTTGACAGAATTCACTTGACTAGCCAGAGGGCCTACCAATATCAACTGAGCATGCCCTGTGTGGAATAAGCATCTTTTATTAATTTTTGATAGGTAGCTTCACAAAGACAGCCATCTATAAACATTAATGGAATAAAAGTGGGATATATTGAAGAGAGAGCAAAGGGGCAGAGGGAAAAACAAAAAGATAGAGGATTGTTATGTGAGAAAAAGAGCAAATTCTTTTTTTAAAGGAAGACAGAGTATCTAATGCCAAAAGGGAAAATATAGTGATTACTGCCTCCTTGCTTTTATTATCCAAAAGGTCCATCATTATAATGTGAAAATGTTACATTAAATTTTGTTAAAATAAAAATGACTATCAAAATCTCTCTCTAGCAACACATACATATAGAATCACCCAAGTAACAGAAAAGTGGGTAGAAAGATAGGAGCAAAATTATGTAGCTTTGGTAATTACACAGATAACTTAGAGTAATTTTAATTTTATTACTATTATCAAATTTGAAAGATGACCTTTCATTCTCAATGCTGGCTTCTGATCCTCTGGAATCATAAAACATTCTAAACATAATGGTCATGCTTGTCTTCCATTCAAGGAATGTAAATATTTCATCCTTCAGAATGAAAATCTCCCTCTCTCAAAATAAATGTCAATGAATAACCTGATCTATTTTGAATAGTTTTAAATCAAACTGTACCATAGCAGGAACTGAGTCTTCAGGAATTTTTTTTTTTCATTTATAGTCAGATGGTAGCTGAGTGGTACAGAGTATTAAGTTTGGAAGATGTGACTGAAAATCTTGCCTATTGCTTGCTTTATAACCCAGAGGAAGTCACATAAGCAAATGTTTTTTTGGGGGAACAGATCTTTTTCATTAGGGTCTGCAGTGTCACAAACCTTGAAATAGAATAATGTGATCCTCAAACATAAACTTCCAGAAGGCCCCATTAATGGTAATGCATTTCACATCAGTTTGGTGGAAGGTTATGTAGTAACTATAGCATTGGACTTTGTAGTCTGGAAGATCTGAGTTCAAATTCTGACTTAGTCACTTACTAGCTGTATAACCCTGAACAAATAATTTGACCTTTCATAGCCTGTTTTCTTCATCTGCAAAATGAGGATAATATCTAATTTATATGTACACTTGTATAGTGCCTACTATGTGCTAAGCACTGTGCTAGGTGATTTAGAAATATTACATCATTTGATCTTCACCATAACCCTGGGAGTCAGGTGCTATAATTATCCCCACTTAAATGTTGAGGAAACTGAGGAAAACAGAAGTTATGACTTGCTTAAGGTCACATGGCTAGTAATTATCTGAGGTTGGATTTGAACTCAGGTCCTCCTGATTCTACACCTAGCACTTTATCCATTGTACCACCTTGCTTCTTCTGCCTAATAATAATAATATGTAATTCCTAGGGTTGTTGTAAGGATCAAATATTTAGCTATCTATTTTTGTTTTGCTTGATATCCTCCATTACTGGGGCAAACACTTTAAGCAAAAAAAAGAAGTTTCCTTTTTCATGCCTTGAATGAAATGTATTGTCATATTTTTATAAAAAAAATTAACTGGTTATGTCTTTTAATGAATCTTGAATAGTTTTATGTCTGAATAGTGTAGCACAAACACAACATTCATATCACCTAGGGCAGCTATGAATATGCTGGTCTAATTCTGAATCGTGAAATACAACACACTCTCCATGTGAAAGACAGAAGCAAAACATTTATTCAGACACTAGAAAACCAAATCCATCATAGTAACAAAGAAATCTATACACAATAGCAATGCAGAGGGCAGCACCATCTCCAAACCTTCTTTCTGTTAAGCTTCCCACAAACCAGATCCCTTAAACAAATCACAAACAAGCTCTCTCACTTATGCTAGCTGGACACTTTGCTTTCTCTCTCTACCCTATTTCTTACTGCTTTCTGACCAATTTCCTTTTAACTCTGCTCCACCTTTCCTGCTCGACCCTTCCTGTTCCACCCATTCAGCAAACTCCATCTACCACAGGCTCATGCGACTTAGACTTCCATGTGACACAGACAGGTCATATGGGCCTATGAATAAATGGGAAAGATCTTCCCATTTAAATTACCATTGCAGATAGGCATCACTTTTTGGAAATAATTCCTTGTTCTACCAAATCAAATGATTTAAAAAAAATCAATCTACAATAAACATAATATGATCTAATTTTTCCTAGGTATTTTAGACAAGGAGTTCATAATCTTTTTTATGTCATGGACCCCTCTGACAATCTGGTGAGGTTATCTTCTCAAAATAATGTTTTTAAATAGTTGAAGAAAATGCTAACTTTCTGTTGGAGGTTAATGAAAAGGAAGAACAATTTTTTTTTTCTATCCCAGTGCACAGACTCCTTAAAGTCTAGGTCCTTGGACCTCAGGTTAAGAAACACTGTTTTTGGTGAATGTAATGGCAAAAATCTTTTCTATTATTGAATAATGTTTGAAAAGGTCACATATTTCCTTCATATGTTTATTTTTCTCCTGATTGTACTGCTCTAGGCTTTTCTGTTATGAACCAAGTATCTGTTTGTCTTTGAAGGTCATTTCAACCCTTGACTCACATCTCATCAGTATTCTCTGCCCTTGGAGCCCCTAACTCTCATTGGAAAGTAGAGAGCTCCTGGTAGAACTTCTATTTAACCATGATACCCAAGCTGTGCAACTTTCATTTACCACTGGGTTATGTTCTTCTGCACTTCTCCATCATTTTTCATGCCAGGTAACTTCCCTCCACCCTCCTTCAGCTTTTTTTATGTGTTTTTCCTCTATCCTCATCACAGTTTTCTATTGATAGGAAAGTAGTTATGTATGTTACTAGTTGATGATGTTCCTTCAGCCTCTTAGACTTCACTGATACAGCCTTTAAAAGAATTCAGAGTTGACTCCACTACAAAATGAAGAAGTCAGAATAGAACTTTGTGGAGGAAAACCGATTTTTTTCTAACTGAAAACATCAACATAATGTTCATTATTGTGATACCATAGTAACATAAGGCTGCCACCTTTCCTCTTCTTGATTTTATAAATATTTAAATTTATTACCAGTAGAGGAAATTTTTTTCAAGCCAATTCTCTGGTTCTACTAGAAGACAGCTCATCAAAATTTTATTTGTCCTGTTTGAGTTGTCAAGGCAATTTTCTCTTGTGACTGTAAAAAAAAAATTGTTGTGATAGATTTTGGTATTTTTTAAAATCCAGAAACAGTTTTCTCTAACACTTAGGTTAGAAATCTAACTGTTGTGTGAAGAGTGCCTAGGAAGGTGAGAAAGTGTTGGTTGACAGAATGAAGAAACATGTTATTGCCTGAAAACACCATCTCAATTATGTTTTTTGGACAACTAATGTGTTACTGGTGGCCATTTCTCAAATAAATATGAATAAACAAAAATTTACCAAACTGTAATAAACACAAATTTGATAATTTTATAAGTATCAATGCAATTAACTCCAAATTTGTTTTAAACTATCAGTCATTTAATTTTTCAAAATTAATAAGAAAGTGAAGTAATGGAAAAATAACAGAAAAACATAAGAAAAGTCAGATAGCATCATAGCTACAATCAGTGAGGCTAATTATTTAATGTCTAATAGTGGCACCAATGGCTGACTTATCTGAAAAAAATGGAAATTGTTCTCCATGATATCAGTCTCAAAAGATCATTGATCACTATTTTATTTGGTTGGAAAAGTTATTCAATTTATCACGAATCCACAAAGAACTCCTTGGGAGTGAGTTGAGAGGACAACATTTTTTTTCCTTTTTATATAGTCGAACACCTAAGAAAGAGCCATCCTAAAGCCCTTACGTCCAACTTTCATTCATTTCTCAATCCTTCAGTCCAACTTCTTATTGCTCAAGGGGGACTACTTTCTGCACAGTGACATTCATCTATCAATTGCCAAATATGATGACCTTTTCTCATTACTCATACTGTGTGACTTCTGCTTGACCTTCAACATTTGACAGTGTTGACCATCTTCTCCCCTTATATATTTTCTCTGTTTTATGACATTTTTTGATCTCCTGCCTGTCTGACACTTTCTTTTCAATTTCTTTTACTAGATCATTATTCATATCCTACCTCTACCCTGAGCACAATTTTTCTACAACCTTGATGATCTCTTGAGCTCCCATGAGTTCAATTATAATTTCTATGCAGATGACTCCCAAATCATAGCCTCTCTCTTGAATTCTGATACAGTATTTCCAGCTGCTTTCTGGTAATTTCTAATCGAATCCCCTATAGGTATCAAAAGTCAACCGTCTGAAATCAGAACATTATGTTTCCTCCTATATCTGTCCCTTTTCTTGTTTCCTGTTTTTGTTGAGGGCAACACCTAGTGATCCAGATTAATAAATTCAAAACCTCAACTCATCATTGTTTCTGTAAGCATTTACTGGTCAAATCTTATTGTTTTACCCTCCACGATATCACTCTCAATCATGAACTTTTTCCTAATTCACATGGCTACCATTTATTCCAGTTTAGGTTTTAATCACATCCTGCCTAAACTATTACAAATACACATTTTTTCTTTTAAGAGAATTTTCTTTATTATGGATTTAAACATAATAAACATGAACATTCCAATATACAAATAACAAAATATTGTGTACATTAAATTGAGCATAATAGTAACAGAATTGCATTATTTATCTTGTGTCTACTTCTACTTTCTCTTCTGTATGTTGAAAGTTTCATTGATAATGTCTTCTTTATTATAATTTTTAAACTACCTACTAGTTCTCTCTTGCCCATTAAAAACTTCTCTGGTAAAAATAAGAACAATTAAACAAAACAAATGAACACATTGTCTATGTCTATAAACGTATGACTTACAACCTCTGCTTGCCCTCTGCCTCTCTCAGACCATCTACTCTGAAAAGCTGGATTCATTTTTAGTCTATAAAGTCATGATCAGTCATGACACTTATCAGAATTCTGGAGACTTTTGAAGGTGTTTTTTCTTTATTATGGCTATAATATAAATTATTATTTGGGGATCTGCTGACTTTACTCTGAATTAAGTAATTCAAAACTTCATCACATGTATGATGATCAAAAATGAGCATTGTCCTATGGAAAAAGAGATATTAAAATTCGAGAAACACTTTTATGTTCAAAATTGATAGGGATATAGAGCATTTATAAATACTCAGCATTCACCTGGAATTTTGCTAAGCACTGAATATTCAAGCTAAAGGATCCTATCCTCAAGGAGTTTACATTTCAATGGAATAAATCACATAAAGAGGGATAGTAGATGGAATAGGCAGCATGATGAAGAGATAATCTGGAACAGAGGGAGGAAAGCCTAGTTCTAGGTAAGGTAAAGAGAAAGCTCATCTATCACATACTAATAAATATGGAGGTTTATAAGAATGTAGGTTTTATTCTCTTTAAATTGATCAATTTTAACATTTGTATCAAAGAGCTAGTTCTATATATAATTAAGAAATTTTAGAAGTTTTCTTATTAAGAACAATGGAAGGTAAAGTTGTCTGTTCTTATCATTACTGTATGACAGTTTTAGAAATTTGAGAAAAGCAGTTCAAGAAATAATCGTGGGTAAAAGAAGTTAAATATTTATGTGGCAGTTAAGATGATGTATTATTAAATACATGAGGTTTAATAAAAATCGAGATGATTAAAGCTCTAGAAAAAATAATAAATTCATGAAATCACTATTTATCTATGTCACTAACACATATTAGAATAAATTAGTAGAAAGACTCTACTTACAGTACCAGAAAAATATATCATCTAAAAATCATTACTGTACCAATTCATGCAAGATCTCCATATTAGTAGTTATAAAATACTTTTTTGTAGAAATAAAAGATAGAGATTGAAACTGTGATTTCACTAGTATAGGGAATTGCAGAGAAGAGAACTCCCTTTAACATTTAAGATCTATACCTTCTCTGTAACTTAATGTCTTGTAATAGCAAATATTTTTGTCCTGTGATCAGTGAACTTGAATATAGATAGATAGATAGATAGATAGATAGATAGATAGATAGATAGATAGATATGGAGAGATGTATATGAGGATATACACACATACATACATACATGCTTGCATGCATGCATACATACATACAGACACACTCAGACAAACAAATTTCTCTATTGGCCATGTCTGAAAATGTCTATATCCTTTTGCTTCTGAAATATTGTATTCCAAGATTTCTTTTCTTTTAGAGTCATGGCTGTTAAATGGTGTATGATCATGACTTTGATTCCTCTGTAATCAAAATATTTCCTCATGGCTGCTTGCAGTGCTGCTGCTGTTGTTTTGACCTGGAACCTCAGGAATGAGGCTCTAATGTTCTTCCAAGTTTTCGTTGTGGGATAAAGTTCAGACTGTGATTATTGGATTAATTCTCTTTAAATTTTGCCCTCTGATTCTTAGACATCTGTGCAGTTTTATTATTTCTTTAATTATGATATTTAGTTCTTGTTTCAGTTCATAGCTTTCACATAGTTTGATAAGGGTTCATTTTTTCCTTGTTTTATTTTCCAAATCAGTTGTCTTTCCTTTGACATACCTCACATTTGCTCAGGGTTTTAACATTATTTTAATATTTCTTGTTGCCTCCTGCATTCATAACCTTCTATTTGGTCTTTTCCAATTTTTACAGAGTTTCTTTCTTTAACAGGATTGCATACCTCTTGCACCAAGCTATTAATTTTTTTTTCAATTCTATCATACCTCTCATTTCTTTTCCATTTTTTTCATCTAGCATTCTCATTTCATTGATAAAAAATTTTAAATTCTTTTAAAAAAAATGTTGCTTTATCTCTTTCAGGATTTCTGGTTGAATTTGTGCCCAAGCTCTCTCTCTCTCTCTCTGTCTTTGTCTCTCTGTCTGTCTCTGTCTCTGTCTGTCTCTGTCTCTCTCCCCTCTCTCTCTGTCTTTCTCTGTCTCTGTCTCTCTCTGTCTCTCTCTCTCTGTCTCATCCTCCCTCCCTTCTTTCATTTTTTTTAAGGTTTCAGTCATTCTCTGCTTCTGAGTTTTATTTATTGAATGTCCCTGTCACCAAAATTAGCTACTACTATGGTGGGATTCATTTTTCTATTTACTCATTCTTCTAACCTATTTCTTGCCTTTAGACTTAATGTTAAAACTAGGCTCTGTACATGTCTCAAGGGAAAATCTGGGTAGTTTTACTGCTGGTTTCTTGGGATATTGAACATTGTTTGTTCTGGAATCTCAATGATATCTCAGGCTGTGAGTGCTCCCAAAGTGGTGTAATCAAGGGCAAAATCTGATTGTTACCCCTCTGGTTTTATTTCTACAAGTTTCTGACCTGCTTTTGAATGTGAACAATAGTAGACTGCTGTTGGACTCAGTTACTATCAGCAAGCTGGATAACTCTGCCAGTTCAGAGTGAAAGAATGCTTCCTCTTTAGTCTTGGATTTCTATCCCAGTTATTTCCCTGGTGGCTTCAAACTCATCTAGAAGTTAGAAGTGACACCCTTCTCTTCCCCTAGGAAAATGATGCTGCTTATTTCAGAATTTGCTCTTCTTTCTGGCACTTCAGGCCTGAGAACTTTCCTCTCCCCAGAATAACAACAGGTGGGAGCAAGTCTCCTTTGTGACTTGGAACTGGAGAGTAAGGAAAAAAGAAACCAGTTGATATCTGTTTATATCATGGTTATCCAATACGGTTGTGGGAGATCCCTACATAGGTCTTTTTGCCCTGATATACAACTTGTCCCTGAACTGGAATATTTCAGCTCACTCTTCCCCTGACCCAAGCCCTTCTCCTTGGACTTCTCTCTCTGTCTCCTTTTGCTGACTTGCACTGGAAAAAAATGAGTTATTATAACTTTTTCTTAGATTTCCCTGTCAGAATTCAGATCTCTTTAGAGGAGTTTTAGAGGAAAGTCCTCTGTGTTTCTTCCTGCTTCTCTGCTATCTTGGTTCAGTCTTATACTCATTCTCTGCATAACACACAATGAAAACTTCACTCAATTTCCCTCTCCTTCAGTCTGTGGTTCCATTTTATTGACATTTTAGTCTTATCTGATCCTATGCAGAAACAAGTGACAGCAATCAAGAGCCTACATCCTTTTGCTAATATAATTTGCCATACTGTGCGTTTCTTTAATACATAAATGTGATTTTACTGTATTTGTGAGTGTTTAAAATAATAAAAATGAATATAAATGCTTGCAAGAGCAGAATTATACTTACTTTAGGAACAATTAGTTTAAAGTCCTTGACTTTTAGGTACATCCTTTTCCATTTGTCTTATTATTTTTGTAATGTATTTATATAACATTTTTAACCTAAAATCATCAGCCAGAATGGTTAAAACTTACAGTATTTATGTTTCCATTTCTAATTCACATTTTGTAATAATTAATATCAGAAAGTCTGTATTTCTCCAATTTAGTAATTAAGATGAAATGTTGTGAAAGGTATTTAAGTGCTTGATTTTCTGCAAGCACATGTGTATATATCTTAAGTATTGAATAGTAAAACAATGATCCATTAGTTCTTTCATTCAACCAGACATGAAATGGAGGATGTGAAAGATCACATTTAATTAAAAAGTCTGCTTATGTGTTTCTGTCCTCCAATAATTACCTCATCACAGTGGTTGACTTTCATATCTGAGAAGCCTTGGTAAAGGAGGATATGAATGATGCACTTGTTCAGTCTTGTTCATTTTGCTACTGTGCAAAATCTCATGATCTTACATGTATGAGGTGAAAACATTCAGATACAATATTTGGTAAAAGTGTTTATTGACCAAATTTATTGATTGGAAAACAAGGCAGTGTGGTACAATTGAAGGAGAAATGATAGTGGAAGAAAAGGACCTTAGTTCACATCTTTTATTGACTGTCTCTGCTTGTGAGAACTTCAGTAAACAGCTCAATGCCCATTCCTTCTGGTCTCCCTACTTGAAAATGAAGGGCATAGTCTTAGAAGTAATTTTTTTTTTAAAAAACTCTGATCAATAATAATAATAGCAACAGTAATAATAATTAATTAGCATTTACATAGTGGCTTAATGTTTGTAGACTGTGTTAAATATGTTAGCTCATTTGAGCTACTATTACTTCTCTTGTGCAAAAAAGGAAACTGAGGAAAAAGAAGTTAAGACATCTCCAGGGTAACAGAGTGTCTGAGGCAGACGTGAAACTCTGGCCATTCTGTCTACACATCCTATACTGTATCCATTCTACTACCTAGCTGCCTCAAGAAAATGATGAAAATGTGAAACCAAGATAGAAATGTATTTATTTAGCCAGTGTCTATTCAATGCCAAATATTATAGTAACATTGGAAAAGATCGGCAGTTATTTGGAAATAGTCATGTTTGGAATTAAATGCTTTCCATTTACAGTGTTGACTGCTGATAATTTTTTTCCACTAAAGAAACACAAGCTCTGAGTAAAATTTTGGATAGTATTCATCTAATTAGAAATTTAGTGAGGTTGTTTTTAATTGTCTGTTACTTATCAAAGTGATTCCTATTTCTGATCACAATATGAATAAACACAATTAAAAAAAATGATTTCTGGGTGAACTACCTTGATAATATAGATTTCATCAAATGTTTGCTCTTCCTGAATCAGTAAATTTCTGGAATTCTGTAGATTTACCTACTTACCAACTTGTGTAATTGTATTCTACTTAATATGTTATATGAGAATTGGCAGTACCATTAACTAGATATTGACTATACAAATAGGCAAAATCATTAGTGAGTTAAAAGTATTATTTCCTTTCTGGTAACAAAGTTTCATGTACTACCATGTGTCATGCCCATTGCTCAATAGTGTGTGGATACCAACTTTATGCATAATTATACATTTTGGAAATCATGACATTCTAGCAAACTGCCAAAAGGATATGTGCGCTGAATAGATACAGCTTTTACCTTGAGCAAAATGCATACATTCTCTTTGCTTAAGAGACACTTCCCTATTTCAGTGATGGTGACAACCAGTTCTTTGAAGAAATTGTAGGTACTCAGAGTGTAAACAACCCTCCGTGTCTTATTGGGAATCAATTTTTTACCTGATTGACAGTAAGAGAGCTCATCCAGGTTGGGATGAATCAACATTAAAGAAGGGAGCCAGAACATAATGATTCACCCCTTATTAGTACTCTAGTAATTATATTTTAAAAATATGAATGGGCCAAATAGATAAAATAGAAATATTTAACATAAAACATGTTTATATGTATACGTATAATATATTTTAATATAAAATAGACCAATTAATTTAAATTCCCAAAGGTAGTTGTAATCAAACCCTAGCTACAATTTTTGGGTTGAAGTAGGAAAGTAGATGAATTTCCTATATGCTTTTTACCTGCTGCAGTGGAATTTCCCCTGATAGAATATAAGCTTATATAGGGCAGGGATGATTTTAGTTTTGTTCCTATTTCTCCTGGTATAGTCTTAAGTACCTAATAAAAGATTTTTTAATTATTTGAAGGAAAAAATAAACCTAGGAAAATGAGCTAGTCAATCGTTGAAAAGCCAGATTAAATATAAAAATAGAATATTCCAAATGATTTTGTCCTGTGAAAAGAAGTATGATGTGGTGACATATTAGTTAGTGTGGTATTCTATTTCTCAGCTGCGGCCTGAAATTCTGGCACAATTCATGGAACAATTCCATCCATTTGATTGGATATAAATATAGCTCTAGATAAATCTTGAGTTGATGGTGGTGATGACAGTCATTTTAAATAAATGAATTATTTATTTATAACATTCATTTTTAGCAAAATTGAATTCTGTATCTCCTCCTTCCTTCCAGTGTCATCCCAAATTATGGAGCAGGCAAACAATGTGATATCAATTATACATGTGAAATTAAGCAAAACATTACAATATTAGCATTGTAAAAAAAAAGCAAGAAAAATAAAGTGAAAAAATTGTACTTTGATTTGCACTCAGACTTCATCAATTCTCTCTCTAGAGATAAATTGTATTTTTCATGAGTACATGTGAATTGGTTTTGATCATTGTATTGATCATAATAGATAAGTCTTCAGAAACTGATCATCATTAAAATATTTCTCTTACTGCATACAATGTTTTCTTGGTTCTACTCACCTCACTTTGCATCATAGAAATCTTCATAATTTTTTTTTTCCTGGAGTCATCCTGCCTGTCATTTCTTAAAGAATGTTAATATTCCATCACAATCATAGACCAAAATTTGTCCAGCCATTCCCCAATTGATTCACATCCCTTCAATGTCTAATTCTTTACCACCACAAAAAGAGTTGGTATAAATATTTTTTTAATATACAAACATACATATACATACATATTTATATGTGTGTATGTATATAAATACTTATAATATGTGTGTTTGTGTGTATATGTATGTATGTGTGAGTATACACCCACCCCTACTTCCACACTTACACCCACACATGCAGATACAAACCTAAGTAGTGGTATTGCTGGGCCAAAAGGTGTACACAATTTTTTAGCCTTTTGGGTATGGTTCTGAATTGTTCTCTAGAATGGTTGGAGAAGTTCCCATTAAAACCAACAGTACATTAATGTTTCTATTTTTCCATATTCCCTCCAACATTTGGCATTTTCTTTTTCTGTCATATTAACTATTCTTGTAGGTGTGAGATAGTATCTGAGAGTTATTTCATTTGAAATTCTGTAATCGATAGCAATTTGATCATTTTTATATGAATATAGATTGTGTTGTTTTTCTGAAAAACTGTTCACATCTCTAGACAAATTATGAATTGGGTAATAGCTGTTATTTTCATAAATTTGACACAACTTCATAAATATGGGTATACATATATACATGTGTGTGTGTATGTGTGTGAGAAATGGGTCTTTATCAGAGAAACGTAGTGTAAACATTTGCCTCCAGTTTCTTGCTTTCCTTTTAATCTTGGGGTATTGGTTTTGTTTGTGCAACATCTTTATATTAATGTCATCAAGATCATCCATTTTACATACTATAATGCTTTCTATCTCCTGTTTTTTCATAAAATCTTCCCTTATCAATAGATCTGACAGATAAAATATTCCACCTTTTATATTTCAGTCGGTTACCTATTTTGACCTTATCTTGGTATACAACATGAGATGTTGGTCTGTACCTAGTTTCTACCAAGTCACTTTACAATTTTCTCAGAAATGTTTGCAAAATAGTGAGTTCTTGCCCTCATAGTTTCTATCTTGGGTTTATCAAACACTTCATTACTATTATATTTTACAATTTTGTATTTTATATCTAATCTATTCCATTGATCCACTATATTGTTTCTAAGCCAGTATCATGTGCCTCTTTGCTTAGGATGGGTGGGGCATTCTCCCAAATTTCCTACTTTTTCATTCTGCTATTTTCAGAGCTAGCTCTAGGGGTGTATTAGTTTTTCAGTGCTTCCAAGGTGGTATGAAACAAGAAGAATTGTGTACACTGTTCTCTTGGCCTAGGCTTTGGCTTTTACCCAGGAAAGGCTACTGTCTTCTACAACTGTGCCCCTGATTGTTTATAGCCAGGAACTGTGACCTTGTACTACACATGATCAATGTAACAGTGCTCTGTTCCCAGTGCCAGCTCAGAATCTTTGTAATGTTTTTTGATTGGTTGCCTAACCCCCTTGCCCTCTCTAGACTAAGAGCTCCTGAAGCTGCTCCTGCAATTGTGAGAGCCCTCTACAAGGCCAGCATCGGTCTTGCCACTACTTGTGCTCTAGGCTGTCCCCCACCATAGTGTCACAGATCCTTCCTTCTAACCTCCTAAGTTGTCATGGACTGGAAAAAAAGTCTTGCCCTTGCCAGGCCTAGAGGCCTGAGGGCTACCCGAGTCTTCCCTTACCTCTATCGGAGGTCTTCGGTTGGCCAAACCGGATGCTCGTATGAGAGAAAGGACGTTCCAGATTCGAACAAGGGTTGAGCTTTATTTTAGGGTCTAGTTACAAGTGCAGGGGAATTCTTCCTTAGGAGGGAGCGAAGAATCTCCCAAGGAGGCAACGATCTTACAATAAGAGATTGGAAGTAGAAGTATAAGCGGAGAGAGAGGGGGAGGGGAGAGAAGAGAGAGGAAAAGCGGAGCCTTGTTGTCCTGTCCGCTCCGCGCCTCTCCACCCAAGAGAGCTTTCAGGCTTTCCTGATCCTACTTAAACTCTTCAGCAGCATAGTTTGCATCTGAATACCGTGCTATTAGATAACAATAGTGTGCCCAGATCCGGGACAATCTCGAGGGCGGGGAGAGCTCTCTCCCATCACGTCTCTCACGGGAAGAGGCAGAAATACACGAGATAGCTCAGTTCACCTCGATTCCCAGTCGTTTCCTGGGGGGTCTCATGAGAACTCTAAGATTTAGAAGTTCCCACCTTTACCCGCCCGAGACTGTCCACCTGGAATTGAGCTTCCATCCCCAACATGCCCTGACCTTTTGTTGTCTCTGCCACTGCAGAATACAGTTTGATGCGTTATTTTAAAGTTGTTTGGAGGAGAATATTCAGAGATTTTTCACTGGGTTGCTGACATCTTGATTCTCCTTCCACTCTGCTTCCCTTCCAGTCACTTTAGTACAAAGGAATTTTCCATGTCATGTGGAGAAATTATATATATATATATATATATATATATATATATATATATATATATATGCATATATACATATATATACACATACATATATAAAGTATGTACACATTAATTTATATTATATGCATATTATATATAATAAAATTTTCATATCTATCTAAACTTTCAGGAAGATTAAGAAATGAACTCAAGTAGGAGTAAAGGAATTAAAGAAAGACTTTGAACATTATGCCATCTTGACTGTACCTAAATGAAAAAAGCTGAGGTGATTCCAATCTTTTGATACAGTTTTAGATTACCAGGAAGTAACCTGTCTATGCCTGGGGACTTTTCAGGAAATCCTGGTTTTCCCATCTTAATGCTCTAACAATGTGAAAAAAGGCAGAGTGAAGAATTACTTCTATAAACTTTCTTTTTACTTCCTTCACAAACTGATAAGAAGTACCAGTAAGAAATAGGATAAACTATTCCAAATACCATTTTGTAATTCCTTCTCAGTTCATGGGAAAATAACATGCAAAGTTAAAAAATTAATATCTTTTTATGTCAATCTCATATCTTAATATATTCCTGCCCTCTCATTGAACTCTTTATTGTCACAAAGAAAAACAGATGTACAAAACTGACTGACAAAATGGCTTTGCTTGACAAAGAAATTTGATAGTTAAAAGACTGAGGTAATAGACACAGGAAAAGACAAGAAATAAACATGTTAAGAAGGTATACTCTAAGGTATATGTAAGAAGTAAATCCAGGAAGTAGACATAGAAGAAGGGGAAACATGACAGTTTTTGGGTGAAGGTCAAAGAACTGGGGAACAGATGTGACTGGAGTATACTATATACTACATGGATAGAAAATGGAAATAAATATGAGGAATATGGAAAGCTACCAGAATGTCTCAGAGGAAGGTGTGGAAGTGATGATGCACTTTAATTATCCAAAAAAAAAAAGCAATTGCAGCTTTTTCTCTGTTAAAGCAGAGCAGTTAAAATCTCCTCACTTGTCTTATTGGTGATAGGATCCATCAAAAGTTGGAGGAAACAATGTGAACTTTAAATTAATACTATATATTATTCTCATTGAGAGTGAGGAACTTGTTTCTGAGCTGGCAATTTCAGGAATTCCAGGGAGAAATGATCACTCTATACTTGAGATTGTGACAGAGATGGAGAAAACATAGGTATAGGCTGGCACTCAGCCTGGATTTTGGGAAAGCAGATTTCAAAGGCTCAGAATAAAGATAAGTAGGATCTCATGTTTCAGGGGATGTAACCTCAAATGGGATGAGAGATGCTCAAAAGTGAAATTCTGGAGACAGAAAGGAACAATTCCAAGGGGCCAGGGAGAAAAAAAGCAGGATTTGTTGGCAGAAAGTGATATGAATGCTTAAAGAGCTCACTGGCTTAGATATTAATAATAAATGTACTAGCAAGTTCAGTAATAGAATTAATATAAAGGTGTGGGGACAATCCTGTAAAAGATGTATTCAAGAATGCTAAAGTGCAAAATAAGCTTTTGGGTCCTTCGTTGCTGAAGAAGACCTTGCCATCAGAGAAATGATGACATGACTTGCACTTGACTTTGTTTTGAGGGAGGGAGTACTGTGCAAGGTCACCAGCCTCACTTTTCCTCCAGAACCATCTGAATCCAGTGACCAGATAATCATCAGTATGACTGGAGATGACCCAGGATGAACTGGGAGAGACCTCGGCCACTTTAGGCCAAGGTCTATGCAGGTACTCATTTAGGGTAAGGTAAAGCCCACTGACTGAATAGGCCTGTTCAAGCAGTAGCCAGAGGGTGGCCCCTTTAATGAGGCAAAGAAAAAGAAAGACATTAGGCTGGAAGGAAAACAGCAACAGTTACTATTGATAATCACTCTTAAGCCAGGAGGGTCCAGAAGAGCCCTTAGGCAGGGGCCTAGTGATGACCCACCTTCAGAGTACAGTAGATTTAAGGTTTTGGGAAAGGAAAGGAAAGAAAAAGAAAGGAAAGGAAAGAGGTAAGGAAAAGAAAGAAGAGGAAAGGAAAGGAAAGGAGAAAGAAACGGAAAGAGGAAAGAAAAGGAAAGAGGAAAGAGAAGGGAAGGGAAGGGAAGGGAAGGAAAGGGAAGGGAAGGGAAGGAATCTAGCCACTAACTTAAGTCAACTGAGCATCTTTTGGCCATCAGTTCCTCCTCTCCTATAGTCTATTCTTCATGTTGTGAAAGAAGAAACAAATAAAGAAAAAATGTCCAAAAAAGTGAAAATAATATGCTTCAGTATTCATTTAGACTGCATCAGTTCTTTCTCTACATTTTCCCTCATAAATCCTTTAGATTATGTTGGATCAGTATATTGCTGAGAATAGATGTCATCCACAGTTGATCATGGTAAATGTTGCTGTTACTATACACTCCTTTGTTCTCCTGGTTCTGCTCCTTTCATTTTACATGAGTTCATACATGTCTTTTCTGTTTTTTATTTCCAAAATTTACCTGCTCATCATTTCTTATTGCACAGTAGTATTCCATTATATTCATATACCACAGTTTGTTCAGCCATTCCCCAGTTGATAAGTTGATGAGGGAAGACAAGAACCACAAAATGTTGTGTCTTTAGCTGTTTGGTTTTGGGACTTTTCTATTAAGCTCTATTGGAAGAAAAGTGAGGGATAAAGAAGAGGGAAAAAGAAGCTGTTGCAACTGAAGGGATAATGGCAACTGTTAAAAATGGTTGAACTACTCAGCTCTTGTATTGTTTCTGTTCTTGCTGAAGAGGAGAAAGACCTTTACATGAGAAAAGATGGGATAAAAGTAAATAATTTGATGCCCATGATAAATATGGAGGTAATAAGTGAACACTTAGGTGCTGTTGCTGAATTCATGTCATTTGTCCCAAGTGAAATGCATCATCTGATTTGGAGAGAACTGGCTGCTGTGATTACTTGAAATATTGTTAATTGTATTGAGCTATCAGGAAAATGGGAGAGGATCTACAATATTAGAGAAGGACAAATATCCTACCTTTGAAAAAAAAAAAGTAAAGAAAACTATTCTGCAATAAACAGATTATTGAAGACATACATATAAAGGAAACACAATACAAGGAACCAGTATTAGTTCCTCAAAAACAGGTCATGCCATGATCAACTTCATTTTCTCTTTTTGATGGGGTTACTAGACTAGTAGATGAGGAGAAGGTTATGGATATAATTAACTTAAATTTTAGTAAGGCTTTTGGTAACGTCATCTGATACTATTTTTGTGGAGAAGATAGAGAAATATATCATAAAAATAATGCAATAGACTAGATTCAGAATTGGTTGGATATCAGAGCTAAAGAGGTGTTAGTGATTTGATGTCAATTTGGCAGGAGGCTTCATGGATTTCTATACCTGTGCTATTAAACAATTTTAATGATTTTGATAAAGGCATAATTTCACAAATGATATAAAACTTGAGAGGGATAGATAACACCATGGCAGAGTCAGGATCCATAAGGATCTTGACAGGTTAGATAGAACATTAGGCCAATTCCAATAAGAGGAGATTCAATAGGGAAGAATATAAAATTTTTCACTGGGGTCGAGAACATCAAATTCACAAGAATAAGATGAAGAAATGATTAGATGGAGTTATTCTGAAAAAAAAAATATCTAGAGACATTAGTGGACCAGAAGCTCAAAACAAGTCATGAATATGATGTGGTAGCCAAAAATAAAATTCAATTTTAAGCTCCATCAAGAAGAATAAGGTTTCAAGGAACAGATAGGTTATAGTTTCACTGTACCTAGTCCACATCATTCCTTATGTGGTATAATATACAGTTTTAGATGTCATGTTTAAAGGATATTGGAAAGTTGGAGAGTCTCCAGACAGGGCACCCAGGATTGTGTAGGGTCTTGGATCCATTTCATATAAGGATCTGTTGAATTAACTGAGGGTGTTTAAAAGAGTAGACTTAAGAGGGTATTGGTAATCGCACATATTTGAAGGTCTATCATGTGGAAGAGAGATTATCTTAAAGTGATTTAATGGATGCAAGTTACAAAGAGACCAATTTAGGCTTTATAATATAAATGGGAAAAAAAGAAACTTCCTACAAATTAGATAACTAGCAGAAGCTGTAAGAACTGATTTGCGAAGTGATGGGTACTTTCTCCCTAGAGATCTTATTCCAATGCCCAGATGGGGAATTATGAGCATGTTATAATAGAGATTCCCTTCATATATGGGCTGCAATAGATGGCTGCTGAAATCCCTTCTGACTCTTAAATTTTATGCTTCTATACATCATTCATTTTATATAACACTCAACTCTCCATAAAGAGGAGCAAAATAAATTTATTCCATCTCCTATTTTCCGGAATGTGGATTGGTTATTACAATTATATTAGTTCAGATCACTTCTAAATGTTATTTTCACTTGTAATTATTGAGAATATTGTTCTCTTTCATCCACTTTCTTCTGTTAAGTCAATCAATGTCTTTTAATATGCCAAGCATTGTGCTACTAGATGGAGATACAATGAAGGAAAAGAAAGGTAGTCCCTAACCTCAAGGAGCTTACACTCAAAAGTAGGGAAACAATATATGAAAGGAAGCTGAAAAAGGAAGAGGAGAACCAGAAAATCTTGGAGAAAGTTGTTCAAGGAGTTAAAACAAAGCAGAGCATCTGGTGGAAAAAGTCATTATGGTTTTCTTCCCCCAATGATTCTTCACATTTATCATTTTTGAGCCCAATATTATATTTCAGTCATATATTCTGTGAATATATGTACTTCATTCCTTAATTAATGAGTACCCACTTGTTTCTAGAGTTTTTTTTAATTGTTTTTGGCAATGGGAAAAGAATGACAAACAGAAAAAAAAATGGAAAAGTCATTAAAATAAGCCATCTATTCTTAAAAAATAAAAAAAATTGTTTTTGACTACTTTAAGTATACTTATGAATATTTTGGTATAACATGGGATTTTTTTATTACTTTATTTGCTCTTTTTGTTCTATTTTTGTGATAGTGGTATTCTTGGGTGAAAGGGTGTGAAAAACAGAAGCCCTATTCTCACATCATTCTAAATTGTTTTCTCAAAAGGATAAGTTCACAAGTTCTACCTGCAATCAATAGACTCAGTCAATAGTCTCCAATCTCCCCAGAGATCTTTCAACAATGATTTTCTATCTCCTATGTTCTTAGTAACTGGAAGTTTTCTCAAAATCACTATATTAATATACCCTTCTAAGAGACTGATAGAACTAGGATTATTTACTGTGTTTTATACTTCAAAGTAATGAACACTTCTTTCAACTTTAAATGACTTTCCAATCAAGATCACATGAAAACAAAAAAATGACCTAGTAGAGACATCTACAGAGTTCTCATTGTGTTATATGAATGACAAAGAAGTATTCTTTAATGAACTAATTTTGTAGCCAGAGAGAGATTAAAAGTTGAAGATAATAAAGGTCAACATAGGCAAAAACAAAACTAAACAAAACCTCAGCTACTTACCAAAAGTGTAAATAAACTACAAGATCCGCTCTAAAGACATCACTTTTTAAAATATTGTTACTTGGCAGTTAACATCTGCTTTGCTAGCTAATAAGAAAAGGCTCTGAAGGCAAATATAATTCTATGAGAAAGTCATTAGTTACTCTGACAAGTTCAAGTTCATCTAAATCTTTGCAAAGCATTTAATGTGAGCAATATCTTACTATATGTTACATATGCCTGACTAACTAAGCAGTAATATTGGGGAAAAAAAGTTAATTGCTACTGTTTCACAAATAGAAACTTCTTTCCAAAATTCGGAGAATGCTGCTACTATTCCATTTGTATTTAAATTTTCTCTTTTTAATTTACTTAGTATATTTTAATATTTGGCAAAAAATCCCAATTCTTAGTATTTCTGAATGGGAAATGGTAATTGTATTTATATGAGATGCCAAAAGCAGCTTCCCTTGCATTGCAGACACTTCCAACATGCCCATTGTTGCACTCACTAGATACATAGAGAAGCAAATTAAATGAAAGCAACAGACTGGATTCAGCATTTGGTTAGTCTTTGGGAGAATAAGAAGATCCTTTCTTTTTAAAGCTGGAGCCCAAGACATAGGGATTATTTTTCAAGATTTTATTTTTAGAAGTAAAATAAAATGAAAAGTAAATTCTAATGATATGCTTACCACATTGAGAAGTCTGGGCAAACGGAACCTTTTAAATATTTAGGCACATGAGTATTGAAGTGAAGTTGTGCAGTTTTTAAGACTCTTTTTAATATGAAAAAATTAAACTTTAATCTACATTTTTCTTAAACTTTCTACAGCGCATGGTGTATAATTGCTTATGCGTGCTGTAAGAAAATCGAAAAGGCTGAGGAAATCACAAAGGAATTTCATTTGCAACTTTAACACTGCAACTTTAAAGAACTTTAGTGGGATTTTAATCCATTGGAAACTTTCTAATTCCTTAATTTTCCATTATTAAAAAAAAAGAGAAAACTTACAGATAGCTTATGTTAACATAATAAAATTATTGAATGAGGCTTTGTTTTTGAACAACATAAGTATTTTAGTGGGGGAGTAAATATCAATATTCTTCTGTTAGAATTAAGTAGAATATATGCCTTTCTTCTTATTAAGGGATGTGTGTGTGGTGGTGGGAGGTGGGGAGACTGTAAATTTGAAATTAGAATCATCTGGATGGATTTATGTCTAGTATAGAGTCCATTTTCCCCAAAAATTGTTTTCTAAATATTTTCTTAGGTATCCTTGCTTAGGTTTATCAAGCAATGGAAATGGGACCTACCTATAGATAGCAAAATCAAGATTGGAAAATTAGCTAATCCTTAGACTGAATAAAAATCTAGAGCTTAGGTTTTCTGATGCTTATACTTTGTAATTTGAATTGAGTGGGATTTCTCAATATTGGTTTCTATGAAATAGGTATTCATTTGTTTTGAATGACACTTAGAAAAGAAAAACTGCTACCTCCTACATGAGGACTTTCCTAATCCACTGCAGGTGCTAGTATCTCTACTTTCAATTGTTTTGTATTTACTTTTTTTTGTATTTTGTATTTACTTATATGTGTACAATTAGTTTGTTTTCCCTTTTTTCTTTTTCTTTTTAGTAATTGTTTTTTTGGTTTTCGACATTCACTTCCACAAGATTTTGAGTTGCAAATTTTCTGCCCATCTCTCCCCTATGCCCACCCCAGAATAGAGTGTTCTCTGATTACCACTTCCCCTAATCTACCTTCATTTCTATCAACCCCCACTTTCTTATCCCCTTCCCTTCTTTTTTCTTGTATGGCAAGATAGATTTCTTTACCCCATTTCCTGTATATTTTATTTCCCAGTTGCAAGTAAAAACAATTTTTAACATTTGCTTTTAAAACTTTGAGTTCTACATCCTCTCTCTCCCTCACCTAGAAGGCAAGCACTTCACTATAAGTTATACATAACAATCATGTTGTGAAAGACTATATTTCCATACATCCTGTCCTGCCCCCCACTTACTCTATTCTCTCCTTTGACCCTGTTCCACCTCAAAAGTGTTTGCTTCTGTTTATCTCTCCTCCTTTTTGCCCTCCCTTCCATCACTCACCCCTTTCACCTCCTGCTTTCCTGTAGGGTAAGACAGATTTTTCATACCCAATTAAGTGTGTATGTTATTCCCACCTTAAACCAAATCTGATGAGAGTAAGGTTCACTCATTCCCTCTTACCTCCCCCCTATTCCTGTCCATTGTAAAAGCTTTTGTTTTCCTCTTTTATGTGACATAATTCACCCCACTCTACCTTTCCCTTTCTCCTTGTACCAGACTATTCCTTTCTCTTGCCCCTTAATTTTATTTTTTAGATATCATCCCTTCATATTCAACTCAACCAGTGCCCAACCAGTTCAACTTTAATAAGTCCCTTATGATTTATTTCTTGTTTGCCTTTTCATGCTTCTCTTCATTCTCATATTTTTATTAGTTAATTTATTTATTTTTGGTTTTCAACATTCACTTCCATAAGTTTTACATTTTCTCACCTTCTTTCTCCTCTCTTTTTCCCCAAGATCACATGCAATCTGATATAGGCTCTACACATACATTCTTATTAAATAAAATTTCACATTAGTCATATTGCATAGAAGGATTATAATGAATGAGAGAAACCATGAGAAAGAAAACAAAACAAAAGCAAAAACAAATAATCTGCTTTACTCTGCATTTTGACTCCATAGTTCTTTCCCTGGATGTGGATGACATTTTCCCTCATGAGTCCTTTGGGATTGTTTTAAGTCATTGTATTGCTAATAAGGGCTAAGTCTATCAAAATCATTCATCCCACACTGTGGTTGTTACCTTGCACAATGTTCTCTTGGTTCTGCTCACTTAACTCAGCATCAGTTCACATAAGTCTTTCCAGTTTTTTTCTGAATTCTGCCTCTTCATCATTTCTTATAGCACAATTGTATTCCATTACATTCACATACCACAACTTGTTCAGTCATTCCTCAGTTGATGGGTATCCTCTCACTTTCCAGTTCTTGACCAACACAAAAAGAGCTGCTATAAGTATTTTTATACACTTGGGTCCTTTTCTCATTCTTATGATGTCTTTGGGATACAACCCTATTGATAGGTCAAGGATATGCACAGTTTTATAGCCCTTTGGGCATAGTTCCAAATTGTTCTCCAGATCAGCTTACAGCTTCACTAACAAGGAATTAGTGTTCCAACTCCCCAACATCTTCTCCAGCATGTATCATTTTCCTATTTTGGCATGTTAGCCAATCTGATAGGTGTGATGTGGTACCTCAGAGGTATTTTCATTTGATTGTGTCTAATTAATAGTGATTTAGAGCATTTTTTCATATGACTATAGATAACTTTAATTTCTTCCTCTGAAAACTCCCTATTCATATACTTGGACCATTTATCAAGTGGGGAATGATTTTTATTCTTGTACATTTGATCCAGTTCTCTATATATTTTAGAAATGAGGCCTTTATTACAGACACTAGTTGTAAAAATTCTTTAGCAGTTTTCTGCTTCCCTCCTAATCTTGGTTGCATTGGGTTTCTTTGTGCAAAAACTTTTCATTTTAATGTGATTAAAATTATCCATTTTGTATTTCATAATGTTCTCTGTCTCTTGTTTGGTCATAAATTCCTCCATTCTCCAAAAATCTGATGGAGAAACTATTCCCTGCTCTCCTAACTTGTTTATAATATCAACCTTTTTACCTAAATCATGTGCTCATTTGGACTTTGTTTGGTATATGGTATCAGATGTTGGTCTATACCCAATTTTTCCCATACTATTTTTCAGTTTTCCCAGCCATTTTTGCCACATAGTGAGTTCTTATCCTAGAAGCTGCATTTTTTTGCATTTATCAAACAGTAGATTGATTCAATGACTACTGTGTCTTGTGTACCTAATCTATTCTACTGGTCTACCCCTCTATTTCTTAGCCAGTATCAGGTGGTTTTGATGATTGCTGCTTTGTAATACAATTTAAGATCTGATAAGGCTAGGCCACCTTCCCCAACATTTATTTTCTTAATCTTCTTGATATTCTGGACCTTTTATTCTTCCAGATGAATTCTGATATTGTTTTTTTCTAAATCTATAAAATATTTTTGGTAGTTTGGTATGGCACTGAATATGTAAGTTAATTTAGGTAGAATTGTCATTTTTATTACATTAACTCTGCCTAAACGATAAGCAATTGATGTTTTTCCAATTATTTTGATCTGATTTTATTGTGTGAGAAATGTTTTGTAATTGTTTTCATAGAGTCTCTGGGTTTGTTTTGGCAGGTGGTCTCCCAAATGTTTTATTATGTCTACAGCAACTTAAAATGGAATTTTTCTTTCTGTCTCTTACTGTTGAACTGTCTTAGTAATATAGAGACATGAAAATGATTCATGTGGGTTTATATATAGCAACTTTGCTAAAATTGTTTATTTCAAATTGTTTTTTACTTGATTCTCTAGAATTCTCTAAGTATATTATTGTATCATCTGGAAAGAATGATGATTTAGTTTCTTCTTTGCCTATTCTTATTCCTTCAAATTCTCTTTCTTGTCTTATCACTAAAGCTAACATTTCTATTGCCATTTTAAATAACAATACTGATAATGGATACCCTTGTTTCACCCCTGATCTTATTGAAAATATGTCTAACTTATTCCCATTACATACAATACTTGTTGAAGGTTTCAGGTAGGTGCTACTTATCATTTTAAGGAAGGTTCCACTTACTCCTATCTTTTCTAGTGTTTTTTTTTTTAACAGGAATTGGTGCTGCATTTTGTCAAAAGCCTTTTCTGCATCTATTGAGATACACAATGATTTCGGTTAGTTTTATTGTTGATATGATCAGTTATGCTGATAATTTTCCTAATATTGTACCAGCCCTGCATTCCCGGTATAAATCCTACCTGATCAAAGTGTATTATTCTCATGAGAAATTGCTGTAATATTTTTGCTAATATTTTATTTAAAATTTTTACTTCTATATTCATTAGGGAAATTGTTCTATAATTTTCTTTCTTTGTTTTGGTATTCCCCGTTTAGGTATCAGTACTATATTTGTGTCAAAAAAGAATTTGGTAGCACTCCATTGCCAATTTTTCTAAATTGTCTATATAGTATGAAAATTAATTGTTTTTTAAATGTTTCCTGCAATTTGCTTGTAAATCCATCTGGCCCTGGAGATTTTTTTCCTAGGGAGTAGTACATTGATGTTTGTTCAATTTCTTTTTTTAAGGTGGCATTTTTTAAAGTATTTTTATATCCTCTCCTATTAATCTAGGCAATTTTTTGGTATTGTACATATTCATTTATTTCATTAAGATTGTCAAATTTGTGGGGAAACAATTGGGCAAGCTCATTTCTAAGTATTGTTTGAATTTCTGCTTCAGTGTTGGTGAGGTCACCCTTTTCATTTTTGATACTGGTAATTTGGTTTTCTTCTTTCCTATTATTAATCAGATTAACCAAAGGTTTATCAGTTTTATTGTTTTTTCACAAAACAAGTTGTTAGGTTTACTTATTAGTTCAATAATTTTCTTAATTTCAATTTTATGAACCTCTCATTTGGCTTTCGGTATTTCTAATTTGGAATCTAATGGAGATTTTTAAAATTTCTTCACTTTGTAGATTTTTCTGTTGCATGCCCAACTCATTGACCTTTCCTTTCTCTTTTTTATTCAGGTAAGCATTCGGAGACATTAAAATTCCCCCAGAATCTACTTTTGGTGCATGCCATAAGTTATTGTATGTTATCTTATTATTGTCATTCTCTTGAATGAAATTACTGATTGTTCCTATGATTTGTTGTTGAACACATTCATACTTTAGGATTAGATTATTTAGTTACCAATTAACTTTTATTCTATCTTTCCATGGCCCTTTATTACACATAATTTTTATTGCATCATGATCTGAAAAGGGTGCATTGACAATCTCTAACTTTCTGGACTGGTTTTTATTCCCTAGTACAGGAGCAATTTTTGTGTATGTTCCATGCACCACTGAGAAAAAGGTATGTTCCTTTCTATCTCAATTCAATTTTCTCTAGAGATCTACCCTATTTATCTTTTATAAAATTCTATTCACGTCCTTAACTTATTGTTTATTTTGAAGTCAGATTTACCAAGTTCAGGTAAGGGGAGGCTGAAGTCCCCAACTGGTATGGTTTCATTGTCTATTTCTTCCTGTAACTCCCTTAAATTCTCATCTAAGAATCTGGGTGCTACATCACTTGGAACATATATGTTTAGTAATGTTATTGCTTCATTTTCTTTGTGCCTTTTAGCAGGATATAGTTTCCTTCCTTATCTCTTTTGAGTAGATCTATTTTTGCTTTTGTTTTGTCTGAGATTAGGATGGATATGCCTCCTTTTTGTTTTTGTTTTTTTTTTTTTTACTTCAGTTGGAGCATATTCTACTCCAGCCTTTCACCTTTGCCTTGTGTGTATCCCCCTGTTTCAAATGTGTTTCTTGTAAACAACATACTGTAGGATTATGGTTTTTAATTTATTGTGCTATCTATTTCTCTTTTATGGAAGAGTTCATCCCATTCACAGTCAAGGTTATGATTGCTGTCCATGTCTTTTTCTCTCCTATCCCTCCCCCCCAACACTTATGTTTTATTTTCTCCATTCTCCCTTTTCTTCCTCAAAATAGTTTTGCTTTTGACCACTGCCTCCTTCAATCTTCACTCACTTCTATCAGCCCCTCTCCATTTTCTTTTCTTTTTCCCTTACTACTTTTCCCTCCCTTCTAACTACTCCCTTCCTTTTCTTTAACCTTTCCCCTCTTACTGCTTATGTGACAAATAAGATTTCTATACTTTACTGTGTATGTTATTCCCTCTTTGAACCAAATCTGATTAGAGTAAGATATAATGCTATTCTTCATGTGATGTAATTTGCCCTTTTCTGCCTCCTCCTTTCCTCTTCTGCCATTAAAATACCATTGGCCCCTTATTTATATTTTTCATCATCACATGAATTAATTTGTACCTATGCTCTCTATGTATATCTCTTTTAAATGTCACAAGATACAATTCTCAGTATTTACAAATATCGTCCTCTCACTTCAAGATGTAAAGAGTTTGTCCTTATTGAGTAACGTGTTTCTTTTTCCTATTTACCTATTTATGCCTCTCTTGAGTCTTGTAATTGATGATCAAATTTTTCATTAAATTCTGATCTTTTCATCAGGAAGGTCTGCAAGTCCCTTACTTCTTTGAATGTCTATCTTCTTACCTAAAAGATTTTGCTCAATTTTGCTGGGTAGTTGATCCTTGGTTGTTCTCCAATCTCCTTTGCCTTATGGAATATCATATTCTAATCTCTCCAATTTTTTGATGGAGAAGCTGCAAGGTCTGGTATGATCCTGACTGTAGTTCCATGATATTTCAATTATTCCTTTCTGGCTGCTTGCAGTATTTCCTCCTTGACCTGATAATTCTAGAATTTGCCTGCATTGAGATCTCTTTCAGAAGGCTATCAATAGATTCTTTCAATTACTATTTTACCCTCTGGATCTAGGACCTCAGGGTAGTTTTCCTTAATGATTTCTTGGAAGATACTGTCCAGGTTCTTTTTTATATCATGGCTTTCTGGTAGACCAATAATTCTTAGATTTTCTCTCCTGAATTTGTTTTCCAGATCAGTTGTTTTTTCAATGAGTTATTTTACATTTTCTTCTATTTATTTTATTCTTTTGATTTTCCTAGACTGATTCTTGATGCTTCATATAGCCAGTAGCATCTACTTGCCCAATTCTAATTTTTACTGAATTGTTTTCTTCAGTTACGTTTTGGACCTCCTTATCCACTTGGGCAATTTTACTTTTTAAGGAGTTTTTTCTGTCAGTGATCTTTCTCCCATTTTTGTCAATTGCATTTTTAAAATAATTGGTCAATTTTTCTCGTACTTCTCCAATTTGACTTTTAAAGTCCTTCTTGAGCTCTTCCAAGAATGATTTTTGGGGTTGAGACCACTCCATATTTCCTTTTGATGTTTCATGTGTGGGTGTAGTATCAGTGCTGTTCTCTTCTGAATTCATATTTAAATCTTCACTATCCCCAAAGTAAGAATCTATGGTCTTTTCTAATTCACTTTTTGTTCATTGTGATTGTCTTTTCCCTGACTTCTAAAGTATACCTCTGCTTCTGGGGCAAAGGATGCTGTATCCCATCCTTTATGTGCTAAAGGCATGGTTACTGGATTTGTGTGCTGTGGCCTCTGGTTCTGGCAGCTGGAAAGTATATAATGCTGTAACTTATGTGGTACTGATCTGTAGCTGACTGTTGTGTGCTGAGGCCATATAAGGTCTTTCTTTGCTTCCCTGGGATTACACTGGAGCTTGTGGAATGAGTTTTTGGGGAGGGGTGGTCTGGCCATTGGAAGTCTCCTCCCCTAGACTGTGGTACAGCACAGGTAGGTTCAGGCACTGGTAGATGTCTGTCCATGCTGGTGTCTGCCAATTTCCCTAGCTGTATGAAGGTCCTAGTGTTGGTTCTTGCCACCTCCACCACCCTGGGACTCAGGACCTTTCACTGGCCAACTGATGTGGGGCTTACAGCTGCCTTATTGGGATGTCTCCTTTCCTGTACTGGTCCCCTTCAGCCATAGCAAGAGGGACCTTTCTTGTTAATCCACTCAGATTCCTGAGCTAGTCATAGTGCCCTGTTTTTCTGCTGGCTTCACTATTTCACAATTTTTCTTGGGGCAATATTCTCTTGATTTTTCAAGATCAACAAAGGACGGTGAGAGTGATTTACTGTTTACTCTGCCATCTTGGTTCCCAGAAGTTTAAATGGGTGACTTTCAAACATTCAGTCTGTGGGCTGATAGGCCCTGAAGTAGCTGGTGCTATTGCTATAAACATTACACAGGATTGTGTTTCTGTTTCACTTAGTTCTGACAGACGCTCCTCCTCTGTTGAAAGTTCTAGGAATTGCCTCTGCCACTGGTGATTAAGTCAGCTGGGGTCTGCTCCAGCTTTGCTATGGTTGAGTCAGCACTGATCCAGCCTGCACACTAGACTGAACTCCTCTCCCAGCTCAGCGCAACAGATCCTTCCTTTCTACCTTCCAGGTTGTCTTGGATTGGAAATCTGCCACATTCTGTCTCTGTTGATTCTGCCACTCTTCTTCAGATTCACTTTTTAGAGGTATTTGAAGGAGTTTTTAGGAGAGGTGAGTCCTTGCTTTCACTCTGCCATCTTGTCTGTGCCCCTGAATCTTGTATTTGAAAGTCAGATTTTTATTTAGCTCTGATCTTTTCATAAAAAGTACTTGAAATTCCTCTATCTCATTGAATATCCATTTCCCCCCCAAAGTATTATACTCACTTTTTCTGGGTAGGTAATTCTTGGTTTAAATCTTAGATCCTTTGACGTCCAGAATATCATATTCTAAGCCCTCAGATCCCTTAATGTAGAACCTGCTAAATCTCTGGTTCTATAATATCTGGGCAGTTTTCCTTCATTACTTCTTGAAAGATGGTATCTAGACTTTTTTTTTTTTTTGATCATGGCTTTCAGGTAGTCCAATAATTTTTGAATTATCTATCCTGCATCTATTTTCTAGGTCAGTTTTTTTTCAGTGAGATATTTCACATTGTCTGTTGCTTTTTCATTCCTTTGGTTTTGTTTTAAAATGTCTTGATTTTTTATAAAGTCATTAGCCTCTATCTGCTCAATTCTAATCTTTAAGGAATTGTTTTCATTAGTGAGCTTTGGGATCTCCTTTTCCATCTGGCCAATTTGCTTTTTAAGGCACTATTCTCTTCATTGGCTTTTTTGGATCTCCTTTTTCACTTGGTTTAGTCTATTGAAAGGTGGAACTGTAAGGAGGATTCTTTCTCCACCACCTCCACAGGCTCTACCTCGCCAGCATTCCTCCTTGCCCCAGGGCAACCACCCAGGACTTTGACCCCAGTCAAAGCAGGGCAAAGAAAGAGAATCTTGCCTTAGTGTCAGAGTAAAGATCCCCGCAATCCCCATCTAATCCTCTTCTCCATTCCCCCAAAATCTGTGGACCAAGAGCTCTGGAAGCAGCCCCTGCTGTTGGTGACTTTGTAGAATCTCTGGGCCTGGAGCTTCACTGTGCTCTTCTCTCACCCAGTTCTGACAGACCTTTCCTACTGACTTTCTACATTGTATCTTTGATATTTGTGGGTTGAGATGTGTGGAAACTGCTGCAGCTGCCAGTGATTCAGTCACCTGAAGCCTTCTCTATGTTTTCTAGGTCCCCCACTAGGTTGTTGCAACTCATCCTGGACTGCACTGTTCTCTCAAACTGCTATGACAGATCTTTTCTGTCAACATCCAGGTGGTCTTGGGCTTGAATTTTTTTCACGTTCTCATTTGATGGGTTCTACTGCCCTAGAATTTGTTTAGATTCATTTTTATAAGTATTTGGACAGGTTTGCAGGAGAGCTCAATCAATTCTCTCCTTTTATTCTGCCATCTTGACTCTGCCCCTGTTTTTTAAAATTTTGTATTGATTTATATGTGTACAATTAATTTTGACTTAATAAAAGGTGAACTTAGGAAAGGCTGAGAGTATTTTGATTTGCCTTTTCATCTCCAGGTTCCAACACAGTGCCTGACATAATACATCTTTATTGACTGAATAAATAAGAGATTCCGTTTCAATGCTTGTGGCTCCAAATCACAGTTCGGCTTGTGACAGCAAGATAAAAGTCTGTGATTTCAATAACATGGTACTTTTCACATCTGTAGCTAAAAAAGAGTAATAAGTTTCGAGAAAGTCTTATCCCTGATCACCTTCAATTCCTTAATTTATTCTCCACATGTAACTACCCCCAAATTTTTCTTATCTTCTCAAGTCCCAAACCATTGTCTCTTCCCCCAATCTTCTCGCAGATGACTTAGCCTTCTACTTCATTGAAAAGTATATTGGATCCTTTTTCATCTTCTCTTTTTCTTTTCTCAAAGCTTCTTAACATCAATAACCACTCTCACTTTCTTCCCTCTGCTCACAAAATATGAAGGAAATGTGCATACTTCTCTACTGAGAGAAGTACTTCTCTACTTTTGATCTTGTTTCCTCTCATTCTATTCGGGACTTTGTTGCAACATGCAATATTTATGCACCTTTAATCTCTTTTTCTCTTTTATTCTCTCACTGTCTCCATTCTCTCTCTGTTAGATTTTTCCCATCTGCTGTAAAGTCCTATGTCTTCGAATATAAACAAAACCAAATATATGCCCTTAGCCTTCTCTTTTTCTTATTACCTAAATTCTGAAAAAAAATCTATATGAAATTATCTACTTTTACTTATATATTACATACTTACTCTTTTGGCCCTTAGAATGAAAATTTTTCCTTGAAACCACTACCTCAAAATCTCCAGGCATTTTTCAAATCATCCCACTCCCAGATTTCTTTGTATCGTCAAATTCAATTAACCACCTTTACTCCTTTGAAATTTTTTTCTTCCCTTTTTACACTTTGTACTCAAGTTTTTCAACTTCTATTTAGTTACCTCTTTTTTTTTTATTTCTTTAACTAACTTTACATCTTCTTCCCAGTATTATGTGCTCTCCAAATTTCTGACAAAGTTCTTGGTACCTGGTAGATATTCAGTAAATGCTAGTTGACTGATCCTGGTACCTTGATCTAGCTATTCTATTATTGATCATAAAGTGAGTTTCAGGGAGGTTAAATAAATGGTCCAAGGTAACGCAGTGAGCATCAGAGATGGAATTCTGACACAAAAGCCAGTACTTTTTTCACCTTTTAAAGCATTTCTGGAATCTTCCCCACCCCACCCCACCCCACACTTTCACTAGAAGTCTCATTCACTTCCTAGGCTCAAACTATCACTTTTGCACAGGCACCTTCCTCTATCACACTTCTAGTTGTCTTTTCAGTGTTGACCTATCTTCTGAGCTCCAGACTTATCTTTATTATTTTTTCCCAGTGTCACTACCATTCACCTGGTCTCTTTTGTGCCTGATCTTTGGTTATTTTGAATTATTCTCTATTTCTTATTCTCATTCCCAATTACTCCTATTGATTGTACATCTACAATATTTGTCACATCTATCACCTCATCTATGTTCCCTTGGCATAAACATCACATAGACAATTATTACCCCATAGAAAAATCATTCAATACAATTTTCATAGGTCTTCTTATCTCCTTTCTGTTCAATCAAGCTTTAGGGCTGTTTCAAAATATTTTCTTTTTCTACTAAATCTGCCCATGTTACCCCTATTTTTTTGAAAATATCAGTGACTGTTCTCTACCAAGTACAATTTAAATCTTTTGGGGGCTTTTAAAGTCTTGTACAGTTTTTGTCATCTTATTTTTTCTGGCCCTAAAGTCATATGGTTCAACTCTATATACTCCATGTTCTAGCTCACTTGAATTATTCTCTGTTCTCTAACATACCTTGCAATTTTTCACTTCTGTGCCTTTGATCACACTATTTCCTAAATCCAGAATTCACTCTCTTAATAGTCTTCACTTGTTGAACAATTGTCTGTTCTTCCAAGCCTAGTTTAAATGTCACTTTTCCTATTACTCCTTGTCAGTATTATGAATTTGCTCACATGGACCTAAGACCATATATTATTTTGCATCTTTGTCACATATTCACTAACTATGTTTTGTATTCTGTATTATATAATATTGCATACTGTGTTGATCTATGTACACGTATACTTGTATGAGACTTTGTTTAATATTTCATTGTGATGTGGATATTACCTTCGACTCTCAATAGCTATATCAATTGAACACAAACTCTAGTAGGTCTTACAAGTAAAGAAGGTCCCAAATAAGGACATAGAAATAGACTTTTTTGTTCACAAACCAGTTTTGCTGAGCTAGAAAAGACAATGGGGAAATGTATTTTTTTTCAGTTACAACACACTTAGGATACTATCTACTCAATTATAGAGGGGTTCCAATTTTTATTGGTAGGGACACACTGGAGTAATCACAGATTCTTGAAGGACTCAATTTAATTTTACAAATGGTAGTTATGTAGCTTCTCTATGAAAGGCCTCTCTGGCACTGGGGATGTAAAACCAAAATATTCGCTGCCCTGAAGTTCTTTACATTTTCCTGACATCTATGAAGTGTTCCCCCTGGTAACTCTAGATTCCATGAGGGCAAGGACTGTGTCTTATTAAATTTTGTACGTCAAACAATGCCTAACAGCACTTCATAAACAGTAAAATATATACTTAAGAAACTATTCTGTATTCGATTCACTGAGAGTTCTGCTTTTCTAGTTCAAATATAATTGGAGTAGGTATCTACTAACTGTTTGACCTTGGGCAAGTCACTTAACCCAGTTTGCCTCAATTCCTCATTTGGAAAAAGTAGCTGGAAAAATAATGTCAAACCAGTCCAGTATCTTGGCCAATAAAAACCCAAAATGAGTTCATAAAGAACAGAACACAAATAAAATATGAACATTAATATTTCTGAGGGAAAGAAAATAATTCATAAGATGCTAAATAGCTAAAGATGGATTAATGTGTTATCCATTGCAGATACCATATTTTCTATTTAACTTCCGAGTTTAAAAACCTTATTCCAAGGGAGTAATTATTGTGTGAATATTAGGTATTATGACAGTGTTCCTGAAGAGATATTTGCCTCCCCTCAATTTTCCCACATGGAACCTTTTTCCAAACTGGTTCTTTTCTTATGTCCCAAGCTCCATCAGTACTTTTCTCATTCTTGGTAAATAAGTTAATTTTCTACATTATTCAGAAGATTGGAGACATTTTCTGAACTTTTCTAGCTCCTCTCCTTCAGTCCTTTAAACCATTTAGAGAACGTACTTATTATTTCTTCTTCACTCTTCTCTGAGGCAGAGATAGCCTTCCTCCTTGCAAAAGCTAAACTTTCCACCTCTACCCTCAATTCCATCAGGTTGCATCCCTTCTTGCTTAATCACTCATTGCCTTTTTCTGATTCGATTTCAATCCCTCCCTATTGTCCCTTTCCTCTCAATTGACAAACGTTCAGGATATTTGCAATATGGAATTATCATAGCTTTGATTGTTTAGTTGTCATGTGTTCTATCACACACACACACACACACACACACACACACACACACACAATTTTCATTAATCTAGCAAACCCCCAATTCTGTTCCCTGCTTTCTCTTCTTTTCGTTGCCAAAGTTCTATAAAGAGTAACCTAAAGTTGCTATTTCTACTCTTAGCCAATACTTCGTCTCTTGTGGTATAGTTTCCATCGCTACTGAAACAGTTCTCTCCTAACTCACTAATGACTGTGTTACTGCTCAATTCATTGGTTTGTTTTTCTGCACTCACCTGGCTTTATTTCTCTATGGAATTTTTCTCCTACCTCTCTGACTATTTGTTTCTACTTCCTTTGCTGGCTCTTCATTTTCTTCTTGCTTCTTTAAAACAAGCATGACCCAAGGGTCTATTATCAGACCTTTTCTTTCTATTTATTTCCCTTCTTTTCATCCATTCCCATGGCTTCAATTATGATCTGTATACAAGTAACTGTAACATAAATGTCTTTAAACCTGATTTTTTTTTTCATTGTGCTACAAACAGTTACAATATCCTGGAAGTTGGTTGTACTGATGGGACTTCAAAAATGACTATACTCCAAACTACCTCTCCCATAACTTCTTTATTTCTGCTGATACTGTCACCAACTTATAATATTACTTCAGGTTAAAATACTTAGATTCATGTTTAATTCTTACTTCTTTCTTTTCCCTCAAAACCAATAATCAATTGCTAAGTCTTGTGAAATCTAAACCGGTAATATCTGTCACATCAAATCATTCATTTCAATTCTAGCTAAAACTATCCTTCATATCCTTAACTCCTCTTCCCTAGATTACAGCAATGCTGAAAAATAAGTGGGAGGTACAGAGGTAGATTTATCCTTATCATAGAGAAAGCTTATTTAACAGCTACAATTATCCAAACATTGAATGGGTTGCTTCAGTAGATAATAGGTTCCCATTCAGTTGAAGTTTTTAATTGGATGTTAGACGATTATTTGCTTTCAGTTGGAGAGACAAGCGATAAAGATGGTTTCTGGTTAGGTATAAATTGAACTAGAAGACCTTTATGGTCCCTTCCAATTCTAAAATTCTATAATGCTTCTGAAACTTGGCTCCATTTATTTTAATATTATGAAATAAAAGACAATTTAATTTCTAAATTCAGTATTAGAATTCCTTGAAAGTTGGAGGATCAGTTAGGAACATACATTGAACATTTCTGTCCTGTCACTAATATCTCATTGGGAAATTTTTGTGGGACTCTGTTTTATGTTAAGTATGTAGAGACAAGACTTTGAGGAAACTTATGTGAATATTCTCAACAAACAAAATTTGCACCTGATCATATCACTTTTTATTTATTACTCTCCTCAGCAGTATACATCTTCCTAAAGAAATAGCCGTATTTGATTGACTGATTTTCAGTGAAAATAGAGGATTTAAAAAATATCCCATCTATGAAGTGTTCTTTGGTTTATTTTGATTTTTCAGATTGATTTCCATCTTTTCTTGAAAAACTCAATATGTAATAGAAGAAATCAGAAGCTTTAAAGACCAGCACAAACATGAGAAATTGCTTTGGGATTAATATGCTAAATTGAAAAACAGGTTGCATTTAATACAAATTTGAGGTATCAAATTCAATCCCCTTTTTATTTGTATGTGGGAATATTTATGTATCATGGTGTTCACCACTTCAGAGTATTAAAAAAGGAAAAATGTCCTGAAAAGACCTTCAGACTTGGTAATTCAGTATTATTGTAGGTAATAGTCAAAATTATTTCTTTCAAAAATAACATTAGACATTACTAAGAAAATATCATTCATGCATCTTCCTCTATAATCCATATAATGTTCCCTTAGAGTTTACAAACATCTTTAATCTTCTCATAAGAAACATCTAAATGTATTTTTTTTTTGGAAAAGTAAGCTGAAGACTCTTAACTTCCCTTGATTATTATGAGTATAAGCAAGCTAAGTTGACAAGATCGAAGTTTTTGAAGGCAACTTCAAGAACAAGATGAACTTAATGTCTTAAAATAATTTTTCTCTTTTCTTTTTCCAATTTGCTTACTTGAACACTTGGGATAATCATCGGTACTTTTTAATGATTAATCTCAGATATTTAAGTCAATTAATAATATGAAAGATTAGCATCCCAAACCTGTTTCATGACACCTATAAAATAGATGAATTTGGTTTACAATATATAAATCAAATTTCCATCTCTAAATTTACGATTAAAGTACAGATAAATACATTTTCATGTGACAATATGTTTGTAGAATACTATAATTTACTTTTCTCATCTATCTTAAAGTAATTATCCCTACTTCTAATCTCCAAGATTTTTGACTAATAAACTTTCCTCTGCCTTAGTTAGACCATTTTTGTAGTATTATAAATATTTCTTAGTGACATATTTTAGAAAGGGTATTGAAAAGCTGGAACACTTTTCCCAGAGGTGGCAAAAGAGAATGAATTCAAAATAATTTGACAGGAGTATTTGTAAAAGAAAGACATTTTACCTTTGAAGAGAAAAGATTAAGGGAGAGTACAACTGCTATCATCAAATATTCCAAGCATTATGATGGAGATTCAGGATTAGATTTATTCTGCTTCTCAGATTTACTGAGATTCCCCCTCAGACCTCACATAGTACTTTGATTTTCCTATTTTTAAATATACTTATAGTGTAATATTTGATAGTATAACTCTTGGAAATTTATCTTATCCCCCTATTGTAAAATAAACTCCCAGAGTGAAGGGGATTTGTCCTATGTATAGCTCATATCTGATCCAAGACTCAACACAATACTCTGCATGTAATGGAAGGTTAATATTTATTTGGAAATTAATAACAGGATAAATGAGTTCAAGAATGGAGGAATAGATTTTTCTTAGTGTCAATACAGGAGTCATACTGTAGGGGCAAGTGTTTGAATAGGTGGATATTGGGGAGAAATCTTTTGTAGGAAACACAAATTCTATGTGCAATACATATAACCACAAGGAAGATCTGGTTAGTCTTAGAGCATTTGAGATATATATGTATATGTACATATATATATATATATATATATATATATATATATATATATATATATACACATACATATACATGCATATATGTGTATATATATACACACATACAAACCCACATATATACATGTACATAGATCATGCACCCCAGTAATATATAAATATAAAAAGCAATTTGTGTGTAACCTAGTCCAAGAGTCATTTTCAAACATTTTATTTGTGTAGGGGTTTACAGGTGCCAAAGAGCTTTCATGTCTATTTTCTCATTTGATTGTCCCCTTAACTTTGTAAAGGGGGCCACACAACTATTATAAGACTTCTTGTACTTATGAGAAAGGCTGAACTGCAGAATTTCAATAGCTTGCCCAATTTACCCAGAAAAAGCATGAGATTCAGGTCTCAAAAGCAAATCTCCTGATTTCAAGTTTAATATCCTTTCTACCATACCCTGTATCGTATCTGTTTGCAAATGGAACAGATTTTATAATCTACTAACAAAATGTGTTTTCTTTCTGGCATTTAGACATCGACCTATCTTTTTTATTATTTGTTTAACAAAATGGAGACCTTGTAATGAAGAAAACAACAATCATAAAGAAAGATTTATTAGTTCATATCTCAATCAATTCAGTTATAATTCAATTTCAAAAACTGAAGAATTAATAAATTGTCAGTAAATGATTTGCTAATCAAACTGAATAATTTATATATATAATATATGAATATAAAACTCTTTTAAAAGAATTTGTGAAATATTTGGAAATATATGGAAGATTAGAGTTGAAATACAATTATTTGTCTGCTATAACCATATATGAAAAACTTGAAATAAATTATAAGAAAAAGTTCAATTAAAAACCATACACTAAGCACTTACTGTGTATAATGCAATGACTATGTCGGAGGAGACCTATTCCCGCATAGTCAATATGGTCATCGCATAGTCAGGGACAGCAAGATTAATGATAATTTTATAAGTAGAACCCTTTAGAAGCAAGGGAATTTTACCAAACCCTTTGTGCATCCTTATCAAGCTAGCCCATGATAGGTATATTAAAAAATAGCGTAAGATTTCTGCTCAAGCCAGATCAGTGCATCTATAAATATCTCCATCTTCTTTTGCTTCCTTGAGTATAAAATATTATCAGCTCTGGGGTTTGGAGTCTATTCAGATAAAGCCTAAAATTCTAGAAAAGGCTGGTTTCTTGGACCATGTCTCTTAGGAACAGACATAGGGTGAAATCCAGGGTTGATATCAAGATGATTAGTATATTCATTTAGGGAATGGCTGAACAAATTGTGGCATATGACTGTGATGGAATGCTACTCTGCTATTTAAAAAATGATGAACTTGATCATCTTAGAAAAACTATGGATAGACTTGCACGAAATAACGAAGAGAGAAATGAGCTGAACCAAGACAACATTGTATACAATAATAACAATGTTGTTTTAAGGACAACTTTGAACAAATCAGTCTTTTACTATTACGAACATGCAAATTAGCTACAAGGGACATATGCAGGAATGTGCTTTCTGCATCCAGAGAATGAATTGATAAATAGAAGTAAGTATAGAATGAATCTACACACATATACATATATATATATATATACACACCTATATATAGATATATACACACACATATATACAGTCATATATGTATTTCACACATATTTGTGTTTAATGGTTGTTACCTCTAGGGCAGAAGAGGGAAAGAAGAAAAAAAGGGAAAAAAAGTTACCTGATAACTGTTGTATATTTAAATGAAATAGCAAGATATACATAATAGGTTTGCAGTTTCATCTTTTTTTTCTATTCTATATTTTGTAAATACTTATTTTATTTTTAAGTTCAGAATAAAATAAAGTGTAAAAAAGATGATTAATATGTTTCCTTCCTTCCTTTTGTGTGTATGTGTCTCATTAGTTATTTGTATGTCATAAATAAACTCCATTTATAGGACTGACAGCTGGCATAGTTCAATTCTTTTCCTTGACACTTTGATCTAGACTGATATTGATAAAGATAAGAGAAGCAAAATAGCAGAATTATTACAATTAATGCTTGGCAGGAATCTTTGAGTCTGTCTTGTTTAATCAGTAAGAAAATGTCAATCCTTGCTTCAATATTTTTCGCAGTTGTTTATAGTCTTCCCTTGAAGACCTCAAGTCGGGTGGCAAAATTTGGTTCTATACCTAACTCCAAAAAGGTGTATAATCTATTTTTTTTTGGTAGTTAGAGGAAGCAATCAGGGTTAAGTGACTTGCCCAGAGTCACACAACTAGACCTCTGATCCTCCTGTCTCCAGGACTGATGTTCTATCCATTGTACCACCCAGCTGCCCCAAGTGCATATTCTAAGAGAGTAGATAAGGTACATACACACTTACCCCCACACACACTCACACACCACACACATACACATATACACACATATATATGTGTATATATATATATATATATATATATATATATATATGTGTATATATATATATATGTTGTAAGGTAGAATATGAAAACATCAAAAAATAGGTTTGCTGTTTTTGTCCAGCACTACATATGGGCCAATCTGTGTGCTAGACTAGCTTATATATGCTAGATTCAGTTTCTGACAAAGGGATAGTGTTTTTAAACCTGTAAAGGTAACCATTTAAAAATGTGTCTGATTCTTTGATTTGAACTCAATTAATCCCACACTGTAGTTAAAAGCATTAAAGGCTTAACACAGGTCAGTCTCTTGTGATTTAAATTATTTAAGTGACACAGTAGATAGAATGCTGGTCTTAGACTCAGGAAAACCTGATTTCAAATATGACCCTAAATACTTCATAGTTGTGTGACCTTGAGCAAGTCACTTAGCCTCTGTTTGCCTCATCTCCCTCAATTGTAAAATAGGGATATAATAGTACCTATCCAGCAGGTGTTGTGAGGAACTATGAGAGAATATTTGTAAAGTACTTACTACAGTGCATGGAACACTAATAGGCACTTCCTTCCTTCCAGTTACTTCCTTCTCCCCCTTTCCTTTCCCTCATTTTCCTTTCTTCCTCTTTCTTCTTTCCTTTCCTTCTTTCCTGTTCCTTTCATATGCCATATCATTATTGCCTGATATTAATCTTTCAATCTTTTAAAACCAATTTATATTTTTGATGGTCTGTTTTCATCTTGCCACATCTCTCACTCTGAGGCATGTGAAGCTTTGGGGCCAGTTTTATTTTCAGAATCCGGATTTGAATTAGATTTGTCCCTTAATTGATCTCTTAAATTTAAATGTAAAATTAAATTTTATCACTCAAATTTATTTAATTTTATGTTATTAGATTCAGTTCAATGTTGTAGCCAATTCAGATCTTTCTGAATCAGGAGTCTTTTTCAATATTTTTAGCAATCTATCTACCTTCCTTTCGGGTTGTCATTTGCAGATTTTATAAGCATATCATCCTTGTCTTTTCTAAGTTATACATAAAAAATGCTAAAAAGCACAGGGCAAAGCACAATCTTGTTGTTTAATATCTTATTTATCTTGTTCAACAAATAATTTCTTTCTGAAGAAACAAGACTTACAAACACTGAGGAAGAATAGATAAAAACATGCTTCACTGGGTCAAACTGACAATTGGCCTATCAATATACAAAGCTTAGTGAAAAATATGGAAACTAGAAATGCCTGTTTGGAATGCTCATATACTTGTTTTCATAAACTGTGACTGTGATGTCAATGAATCATTAGCTGTTTCCACATTTAGCAATGAAAATATCAACTTAGTGTCTTGCTATCAACTTATTGCTGAAAATCACATGAGAATTGAAAAGTTAAGGATCAAATATAGGATGTATTTAGTACAGGGAACTTCCATGTGAAGAAATTCCTTCAACAAGTTCAAGGTAGCAACTTCTGTGCAACTTCTGGAGACAGTGAGGTGATGCTTGGATAAAGCTCTAGACCTGGAATCAGGAAAATCTGAGTTCAAAGCCCATCTCATGTATTTACTAGTGTGTGACCCTGGGTAAGTCATTTAACTTCTGTGTCCTCAAATGTAAAAAGCAGGTGATAAATAATAATAGCACCTATCTCCCAGGGTTGTAAGGAGCAAGTGAAATAATATTGGTCAAGTGTTTAGCACAGTACTTGGCACATAGTAGGCATTTAATAAGTGGATATATGTAAAAAATCTTACATAGATATCCAGAACACTCAATACTTAATTGATTTGCCCAGGGTTACCTGGTCATTATGTGCTCAAGATAAATCTTGAACCTAGGTCTTGTTACAAAAAGAAAAAAAATTCATAGTGTTTTAAAATTTTTGTACAATTTATTAAAATAATAAATGTATTAGTTATTTAATGACTTTCTTCCTTTTGTTAGCTATTTGGCTTTGTATAAACACAGCTGCCATGTAAGAGCAAGGATGGAATGGTGCAAAAGAGAAAATGGATATGTCACAATTTTCTCATTCCCACTTCCGAGTTAAATATGCCCTTCACTTGGATTGAACAAAACAAAGCCAGAAATGTCACTTCCAAATTCAGAAATGATTTAGTTCTGCAAGCTAATAAGATCTGGGTCCAATCAAATCAGAACTGGCACAGAGAAGAAGAGCATACTGCCAGTCATTCTGAAGAGGAGAATGAAAATGTATGAAATAGACAGGAACATGCATACCTTTTGCTACCACTTCCTTGAGCTTCCAAATACCTTGTTATCATTCATAAAATGTGCCTCTAGTTGGCATAAGGGCAAGAAGAAGGTCATACTTTTGAATACAAAATTTCCACCAAGGACCATAACTTCCATCCCTTCAGGATATCATAGCAGCATTTTAAAAGTGAATTAAATGTTGTACAGATGAGGAAAAAAATTGCACACAAATGTAGCAGTTTTCTTGAATGCAAAGTTTTCCACTTGCAATCTTTATTGATAAACTTACTGAGGCTCTGTTAATAGCAAAAAATATCCTAATAGGAAAAAAATAAAATAGACATATTCTAGCTAAGCTGGGGCTTTACTGTTAGGGGAACTTATCCTTTAGGTAAGGGATGAACTATTAGATAACCTATGACATTCCATTAGCTCTGAGAATCTAGTATTTTGTGACTGTTTTTTCAGTTTTCATCTGAATATTTAATAGTTTCAAAGAAAGCCTTGAAGTCCTAAACTGATTTAACCTGGGAGCTATAATTCATCACGATGTTCTTTTCTACTTTGGTATAGATCCCTTATTTCATGTTTTCAATTAAATTCCACAAATTATTATCAATCACCTCCTTTGTTCAAGGCACTGTGGTAAGCATTAAAGACAAAAACAGAAAAGTCTTTGCTCTTAGTTTAGTTCTACTTGAATTAGTAAAAGGCACACAAATAAGTGAATATAAGGCCATATGAGGAGAGATAGGGCAGTAGTGGGGATTAATAGGAAAGTGCATAGAGAAGGTGACATCTGAACCCAAGGAAGATAGACCCAGCTAAGTTGGGAATGCATTCTTGACATACCAGACTTGTGTGTGCAAATATATAGTGAAGAGAGATCGACTAGGTATGTGGAACAGTTCATAGCCCAGGTTGGCTGAAAAAGAGTATATGAGCTTCCAGAAGACAAGATGGTGGAATAAACAGTAAATTGCTGTAGTTCTCCCATATTCACCTCTAAATAACCACAAAATAATGTCCCAGAACAAATCCTGGAACAGTGGAGCCAGCAAAAAAATGGGGTGGAACAGTCTTTTAGGCCAGGAGACTTGGAGGTTGAGCAAGAAAGGGCAGTGCAATCCAGGTCAAGATGCATCCCAACAAGCCAGAAGAAAGTGCCACCTCAGCAAACTAATGGAAGATCCTTAGCTCCAAGGTGGTGGAGCAGGCAAATTAAGGCATCAGCACACCCCGTATGCCTCAGAATAGGCAGGAGAAATGGCAGATTCCAGCTCTGAGAACTAATATGTTTCAGCCTACCTCTAGGGAACAGGCATCCTCCAGTGCCAGACCTCCACATGCTTTTAGCACAGCCCAGAGAAAACAGGAACCCTCTAGTGGCCAGAACTTCATGGGCTGGCCTCAGCACGTGCCAGACACCACCACTAGGACTCCAGCTAACCACTAGGTAAGCTGCCAGAGCCCTACAGCCTCCAGGAGCACCAGCCACCCACCACAACATGCCTCCTCCTGCAACATAGCCCTAGAGAAAAGAGTCTCCCAGAGGTCTCAGGGCAACATTAGTGTAATAACACATAAACAGGCAAGGCCTGTAGCTAGTGGTACAATAAGCCTGAGTCAGAGCTCTTTCCATCCTGGGAAGAGAGATCAATTTTAAAAGAAAGGAAAATGGCAAAAAGCAAAAATCTAGGAAAAAGGAATCTGACCACAGAAAATTATTATGATGACAGCAAACACACAGACACAAACTCAGAAGAAGACAATGGTCTCAAAACATCTAAGGGCGAAACCTCAAAATAAAATGGGAAATGGTCCCAAACCCAAAAAGAACTTATGGAAGCGCTCAAAAGAGAGCTTAAAATCATATAAGAGAGGTAGAAGAAAAATTGGGGAAAGAAATGAAAATGAGGGAAGAGCATTATAAAAGAAAAGGACTCAACGTCTTAGAAAATTAAAAAGCAGAATTGATCAAATGGAACAAGAAAGTACAAAAGTTGATTGAAATAACACTGTAACAGTTAAAATTCAGAAGTGGAAGCTAAAGACTCTGAGACATCAAGGATCAATTAAACAAAATTTAAAAAAATGAAAAAAATGGAGGAAAATGTAAAATACCTCATGGGAAAAAACAATTGACCTGAAAGATAGATCTAGGAGAGACAATATCAGAATGACTGAACTACTTGAAAACCATAATCAAAAAGAGGACTGGACAACATCTTTGAAGAAATTTTCATGGATTACTAACTGATGCCCTAATATCCTGGAACTCCAGGGCAAAATAAGCACTGAAATAATCCATCTATTACCTTGGGAAGGAGATCTAAAATTAAAAACTCCAAAGAACATTGTAGTCAAATTTCAGAAATATCAAGTCAAGAAAAACATTACAAGTGGCCAGAAGGAAATAATTCAAATATTGGGGAGTTGCAATCAGGATTACACAGGACTTGACTGCTATAACATTAAAGGATCGAACGGTCATAGAACATAATATTCTAGAAGACAAAGGAGCTACAACTACAACTAAGAATCATTTACCCAGGAAAATTAAGCAGAAAGGGAAAAATTAAGGGGAAAAATGGTCATTCAATGAAATATTTGGATTTCATGCTTTCATAAGGAGATGACAAAAATTAAACCAAAAATTTGATCTCCAGTATCATGACCCAAGAGATGCACAAATAGGTAGAAAGGAAAGAAAAAAAAGGAAGGAGTTCAATGGAGCTAAACTATTTACATCCCTACACACGCAGATGATACTCATAATGTTTAAGAATTGTATCACTAATAGTACAGAAGAAGGAATATTCATGGACAGAGGGTACATATACTAGACAGAGGGTACAGATATAAGGTGAATTTGAGGTAATGATAAAAAAATAAAGGGATGAGAGGAGTTCAATGATGCAGAAGGAAGGGAGTGGAAATAATGGAGTAAGTTATTTCATATAGACCAGCTAAATACCTATTACAGTGGAGGGGAAAATGGGAAGGTGGGTAATGAGCATTGTTTGAACCTTACTCTCATCAATATGGGCTCAAAGAAAGAATAATATACAGAATAAGATGAATATAGAAATCTATCTTAACTGACAGGGAAGTAGATAGGGAGAAGAACATTTAAAAGCAGTGGGATCTGGGTGGAGAATGAGAAAATTTAGGGCAGATAAGGGGAAGTGGTAGAAAGAAGCAAAATACTGGCAAGGAAGGAAAGGATGAAAGGAGAGGGAGGACATATAGAAGTAAAAATAAGATGGAGGGAAATACACAGTAATCATAATTGTGAATGGTAATGGGATGAACTCTCTCACAAAATGGAAGAGAATAACAGAGTGTACCAAAATCAGAGTCTTACAATATGTTGTTTACAAGAAACACACTTGAAGCAGAGAGGTACATACAGAGAAATAATAAGGGGATAGAGCAGAATTTATTATGCTTCAATTGAAGTAAAAAACAACAAAAACAAAAAAAAAAACAAGGTTAGCAATCCTGATCTTAGATAAAGTAAAAACAAAAATAGATCCACTTAAAAGAGATAAGGAAGGAAAGTACAGCTTGTTAAAAGTTACCATACACAATGAAGCAATATTAACAAGGTACATATCAAAATTCTCAAAGAAGGTAAGTGAGTTACAGGAAGAAATAGATAGAAAAACTATACTAATGGGGAACCTCAACTGACCTCTCTCAGAACTCAACAATTCAAACCAAAAAAATACACAAGAAAAAATTGAGGAGGCAAATAGAATACTAGAAAAGTTAGATACGATAAATCTTTGGAGAAAACTAAATGGGAACAGAATGTAATACACCTTTTTCTTAGCTGACATGGTACCTCCACAAAAACTGACCATGTAATAGGGTATAAAAATCTCAAAATTAAGTGTAAAAAAGGCAGAAATAGTTAATGTAGTCTTTTCAGATCATAATGCAATAAAATTGCATTCAAACAAAGGTGGAAGAAATCTAGGTGAAAAGTTAATTGAAAACTACATAATCTAATCCTAAAGAATAAGTGGGTCAAAGAAAAAATCATAAAAAACAATTGACAATTTCATTAAAGAGGACCCTAATAGCAGAACATACCAATATTTATGGGACATAACCAAAGTAATACGTAGGGGAAAATGTATTTCTTTAAATTCTTACATTAACAAAATGGAAAAAGAACAGATCAACGAATTGAACAAACAAACAAAAAAACTAGAAAAATAAAAAACAAATCCTCAATTGTGCACTAAATTAGAATTCCTGAAAATCAAAGATGATTTTTATAAGAATGAAAGTAAACAAAAAATCTCGAGCTAATAAATCTAGGTGCTTGTTTTATGGAACAAAAGAACATGATACATAAACCAATAATTAATTTAATTTTAAAAAGAAAGAAAAAACAAATATCCAGTATTAAAAATGAAAAGGGAGAAATCATCATCAATTAAGAAGAAATTAAAGCAATCATTAGGAAATATTTTTGCCTAATTATATGTCAGTAAATCTGACAATGTGAGTGAATTGGATGAAAATTTACAAAAATATAAATTACCTAGATTTACATGTGAGGAAATAGAATGCCTAAATAACCTCATATTTGAAGAAGATGCTAAACAAGCCCTTAATGAATTTCCTAGGAAAAATTTCCCAGAGCTAGATGGGTTCACAAGTGAATTCTACCGGACATAAAGAACAGTTAATTCCAGTACTATACAGAGTATTTGGAAAAATTTGCAGAGTCTCAATCAAACTCCTTATATGACACAAATATAATGCTGATACCTAAACCAGGAAGAGCTAAAGCAGGGAAGGAAAATTTCTCCAATGAATATTGATTCCAACATTTTGAATAAAATATTAGCGATATTAAGATCATATTAATATTAAGATCATAGCAACAGATCACAAAAATCATATATTATGACCGAGTGGAATTTATACCAGGAATACAGGGTTGATTCAATATTAGGAAAACTAGCAACATAATTGACTACATCAATAAGAAAACCAACAGGAGTCATGATTATCTCAATAGATGCAGAAAAAGCTTTTCACAAAATGTAGCAACCATTCCTATTAAAAACACTAGAGGGCATAGGAATAAAGGGAGCATTTCTTAAAATGATAAGCAATATCTCTCTATCTAAAACCATCATCAAATGTTATCTGTGATGGGGATAAACTAGAAACCTTCCCAATAAGATCAGGGGTGAAGCAAGGATGCCCATTATTGCTACAATTATTCAATGCAGTACTAGAAATGACAGGTATAGCAATAAGAGAAGAAAAAGAAACGAATGGAATTAGAATTGTCACTGTGAGGGAACAAAACTGTCTCTCTTTGCAGATGATATGATAGTCTACTTAGGGAACCCTAGAACATCAATTAAAACATTACTTGAAATAGCAACTTTAGCAAAGTTGTAAGACATAAAATAAACCCATATAAATCATCAACATTTCATTATATGACTAATAAAGCTCTTCAACAAGATATAGAGAAATTCCACTTAAAACAACTATAGGCCATATGAAATACTTAGGAATCTACCTGTCAAGACAAACCCTAGGAACAGTGTGAACACAATTACAAAACACTTTTCACACAAATAAAGTCAGATCTAAACAATTGGAAAATATCAATTGTTTATGCATATGCTGAGGTAATATGATTAAAAAAAATGACAGTTCTGCTTATACTAATTTACCTGTTCAGTGCCATGCCAATCAAACTAACAAAATATATCTCTTAGAGCTAGAAAAAAAGCAAAATTTATCTGGAAAAACAAAAGATCAAGAATAGCAAGGGAATCAATGGGAAAAAATATAATGGAAGAAGGTTTAGCAATATCAGATTCTCAAACTATATCATAAGGCAGTAATAACCAAAACTATCTGTTAATGGCTAAGAAGTAGAGGGGTAGATCAGTGGAATAGATTACACACACAAGACACAGAAATCAATGACCATAGTAACCTAGTGTTTATTAAATCTAAAGACCCCAGGTTTAGTTACAATAACTTAATATTTGACAAAAATTTCTGGGAAAACTAGAAAACAATAGGAAACAAGCTAGGTATAGATCAAAATTTTACCCCAAATAATAAGACAAGGTCAGAATGGATGCATGATTTAGACCTTAAGGGTGACACCATGAGCAAATTAGAAGAGCAAAGAATTGTCTACTAGTCAGATCTATGGGAAAAGGAATAATTCTTGAGGAAGAAAGAGATTGAAAGCATTACAAAATGTAAATTAGACGATTTTGATTATATTGAATTAAAAAAAAAAAGCTTTTGTACTAATGAAACCATGCAACCAAGATTAGAAGGAAAGCAGAAAGCTGAGAAACGATTTTTATAGTCAGTGTCTCTGGTAAAGACTTTATTTCTTAAATATATAGAGAACTGAGTCAAATTTATGTGAATACAAGCATTGCTTGATTGATATTGGTCAAAGGATGTGAATAGATAGTTTTCAAACAAAGAAATCAAAAGCTATTTGTAATCATGAAAAAAATGCTCTAAATCGCTATTGATTTGAGAAATGCAAATTAAAACAATTCTGAGATACTACTTCCTACCAATCAGATTGACTAATGGTGAAAAAGAAAAGTTATAAATGTTGGGAAGCATATGGGGAAATCAAGACACTAATGCACTGTTGTTGCAGTTGTGAACTGATCCAACCATTCTGGAGAGCACTTTGGAAATATGCCCAAAGGGCAACCAAAATGTGGACAACTTTTGACATAGCAATGCCTCTACTAGGTATGTATTCCAACGGTATCACAAAAAAAGGGGGGAAAGGACCTACGTACATGTGCAAAACTACTTATAGTAGCCCATGGTATGGTGATACAATTTTGGTAATTGAGGGGATATCCATCAATTGGGACAAACTGAATAAGCTGTAGTATATGAATGTAATGGAATAGTATTATGCAATGACAAATGATGAACAGGCAAATTTCAAAAAATCTTGGAAAGACTTGTACAAATTGCTACAAAGTGAAACAAGCAGAAGCAGTAAAACATTGTACACAGCATCAGCAAAATTATGTGATGATAAACTATGAATTACTCAGCTCTTCTCAGTAACAGAATGATCCAAGACAAGTACAAAGGATTCACAAAGGAAAATTCTATCCATGTTCAGATAAAGAACTGATGAACTCTGGATGCAGATCTAAGCATATTCTTTTTACTTTATTTTTGTGTGTGTGTTTTTAATGTTTCTTCTTTCACAGCTGGGACTAATATGAAAATATTTCTTCCATGACAGCACATTTATAAACTACATAAAACTTCCTATGATTTTCAGAAGAGGAGAGGGAGAAAAATTGGAACTCAAAATCTTATAAAAGTGAATCCTAAAATTTTTCTTGATAAGTAACTGGGGAAAAATAAAATACTATTAAAACATTAAAAAAGAGTATGTGAAAAGGAATAATACCTAGAAACATAGTTTAGAACAAGGTTATGAGGGGCCTGAAATGACAGATTGAGTAATTTGTATTTTATAGAAATAGCAAGTCACAGAAGATTTCTGAGTAGGGAAGACTTATGGTATAGAAAGTTGATTTTGACCACTGTGGAGAATGTCAGACAGTGGAGGGGCAAGAGCAGGGAGAACAACCAATGCTCTCTAAGTGAAGTTGTGAGGGCCTAAACTTGGTAATTGCTGTGTGAGTAGAGAAGAGAAGAAACTAAAAGAGATGTTGTAGAGGCAGTATCCATAAACTTTAAAGTCTAATTGATTATAGAGGTGGGGTAAGAGAAGAGGTAAGGGTCAACAATGACTCCAAAGTTATGATCCCAGGTGATTAGGAGGATGGTTCCTTTTAGTCTCCAGAATCAAATACGAATAAAAAATACCAAATCTTCTGGTCATTCAAAGCCCTAACCTCTTCCGACTATTAAAGTCTTCTTATACCTTACTCTCTACCACATACCCTTCGGTCTAGAACTTTCATTAGCTCAACATTTAGGCATACTCTTTTATGTACATTGTTAAATTCTATGCATTTCTATTATCTTCAATAAAATTAACTTTATCCACCAAGGAGTGATTAGGAACAAGAAAATAAATGAAAAGGAAGATGTGAATGGAGAGATATAGGAAAAAAAGTGCTGGAGAAAAAACAAAAACTGAAATCCCCTCCTCTAGGCACTGTTTTACACACAATTTGAAAGCAAGCTCAGAGTTACATTGCAAAGCTATGGGACTGAAATTTAATGATATTAATGTGAGAATCAGACAGATTGAGAAGGCAATGATGTAGGAAGAATTGGGACTCTGCTAATGATGTAGTGATATGGAACGATTTTATATCTTTCCCCTTATTCTCACAATCCCTTTCTTTTTTCTTTTTTTTTTATTCCAGGATCCCTTTTGTGAACGAAGGTTCTCTACAGGCACACAAGCTTAAATTTTATCCTTTGTTCAGTGCCACAATGATAGATGCCAGGCAGAGAGGTTGTAACAATTTTTAACATTGCAGGTAGTTTAGGACAAATAATCTTCCATTCACTAAGCATGTAGAATAATCAAAATAGGGCAAAAGTACAAATACTGATGACCTACAACTATATTCATATAGATCATATTTTATTATTTTAGAATTCAATAATATGCTTTTGGTTGTGAAGCTTTTCAAAAATTAAGAGAAACCGTTCAGAAGAAAAGTATGTCTAAGCAAAATGTTGGATACTAAAACTATTTAAAATAGTAATTTTTTCATTACATAAAGTATTTACTATGATACACTGCATTCCTTATATATAGCTGTTCCAAGAAAGTCTGACCATCTCAAAATGGGCAAGTTACTTAACCTGTCTCAATGAACTCATTTTAAAAATGATGCACTAGGGTGGGGAAGAATGCATTTTGCAAACTATGGAGTGTTTTTTATGTATGAATTACTAGGAGATTACAGAATTCTTTTTTCCCATTACTCTTCATAATATTACAGAGGACATTTCATAAGAAAAAGTAATCTAAATGGTAAGGAATACACCAGCTAATATGATTGCTGGGGGGGAAGAAGTATTGTCTATGTATCTCTGTTTTGTTGTTCAGCACAAAAGCAGATTATTTCAGTACAGTGAATGCTTTTTATCTCTGGATTCGAAGGAAGTTAATGTGATGCAGCTTTTTTTTTATTGCCCATAATCGGAATTCTGCTGTTGCAAAGAAAATGTACAAAACAGGTGAAGCATTGAAAAATCCCACTTACTTATGTATTTTCTTAATTGAAAATGCATTGTATATAAATAGAAAATATTAGTAATAATTCATATTAGTAAGTCTGTCCAACCATCAAAGCTGCCCCAATTCCAACTATGTAATTTACATTTTAATCAAGAAAACCATAAAATGTAAATTGCATGAAAACCATGATTTAATTCATTAAATAGAAAAAAAAGTATGTATTTCAACATTCTTTCCATTTGCACAAGAAAAAAAGGATGTGAATTTATTTTCCTGAAAGATTAATTCTATATTGTGCGTTGCAGTTCAGATTTTATTTATTTAAGAAAATAAATCAGTGGTCTAATTTGCACGTTGGAATTTTTCAGAAGAGTAAATTTAAATCTTTAGTCCTTTGCTAGCAGTATCTTCCCCGGGGGCAAAATGTCTTCAGAGATCCCCATCTGATCAATCAACTCTACAAAAGTTCTCCTAATCAGATACTGTGATTATTACTTCTGTTATTGATTAGTCAGTCAGCAAGCTTTTATTGAGAGAACCTAATAGGTTCTTGGAGTTTCCAAGGACTTCAAGAAGTATGCCATTGTTTTTTGTATTGTCTGATCTAATTTAAAACAAAGGAAAACAAAGGTCCATTCAGATAGTATATAATATTAATTCACTCCCATAGCAATATCATTTCTAGTATTCCTGCCTTAACATTAATAAAATACCATGGAATTTGTAAGAACCATCATTTTAATGACTGTTTGTTATTTGAAATTACTTTGATGTGTGCAATTAAGAAAGTATATACATAAGTCAATTTATTGTATAATTATAATTATATTGAATATAATCATAACATTTATTTGATGGTAAGTTCCTTAAGGGTAGGAATTATATTGTTTTTCATGTCCAAGTGTCTTAGCACATTTGTCAAAGTAAATAATGTTAATCTACATTAGTTTAGAAGTTTGTACTTTTCAAGTATTCATATGCTCATGAAATTCCTAAGCAGAAGACTCATGTTGGGAAGGATTACAGAGAAAGTTGGAAACTACCTCAGAATTGTATGTGGTCCAATCCCCCTCATTTTAGGGTAAAGAAGGCCCAAAGAAGTTAAGTAACTTACTCAGTATTACATAGGTAGTGAATTGCATGGCCAGGATTTGAAGCTAAATCCTCTGACTTTAAATCATATATTATCTCCCCTGCAATGTTTCACCTCTCTAGAATCCCAATTTTGGAATCTTAAACTCAAACTTACTCATTTTATACACACGTTTTCGTAAATATGTCTATATGTCAAGTTGTTTTCTTTGCTTGCTGACTTCCTTTATATTTCAGCTAAAGTCCCATCTTCTTCAAAAAGCCTTTCCCATGTCTCCTAAATTTTAATGTTTTCCTTCTGAGATTACCACTAATGTATCCTATCTAATTGTGCACAATTATGTACACAACTGTACACAATTTTATGCATGTTACTCCCCTATAAGATAGAACTCCTTGAGAGAAGGGACTGGTTTTGTCATTCTTTGTACCCCTATATCTTAGGACACTGCTTTGCACTTAATTGGTGCTTAATAAATAGCTGTTGATTTCACTTGACTTGAAACAGTATTCGTTAATATTAGAATAGTATCACTATAAAACATTCACTGTCAATCTTTATATTGAGAGAGATACTACTTTGAAAAGCAAACAGGGTTTAGAATTTTAAAATAAATTGAATGTTCCATTAATTAAACATAAACATATAAGCAGGAGGCTAACAATAATGATCACCATAACACAAAATGACTCCTTTAAGGTCAGCATCTTCCAAGCTATCATATTTCTTCTCTATCTGCCACCCTATGCTTTCAAGAAGTCCAGACAAGATGACAGCAGCTACAATATTTGTAGAGAAAATTATAGTTATTTCAACTTTCCTTCTACTTGCATAAATAAAAGAACATGTATGTATGAGTGTATTTTCATGCATGTCAATACCATTTTTGAATATCTTTCACTATAGTGTAGACATGGGCAATTTTATTGTTTAAATTTAGGTGGCAACTTCATTGTTTTTTTTAATTTAGACAAATATTGAAACTTAAAATCATGATAGAAAAAGAAAAAGAAACATTATAAACTTAAATATGAAATAAGAAAAGAAAACATGTCACATGCAGAAGCAGAACATACAAGGATTCAGAATATATAGCAGTAACATCATTTCAAGAAAGCCTTTATATTAAATATTGCGTGTTATCTTGAGAGCTGTCCATCTTTTCTTTGTTTCCTTGTCGGTTTTCTTTTTTCTCTCCTGTTTACTTTTTTGTTTTTTTTTTCTCCCCTTGCTACACCGCTCCTCCCATCTGCCCCACTAAGGCTATAATTGAGCATGGATATATATTCTATATAGTTATTGTATATAGGTATTGTAAAATATTGTAAATTAGTCTTACTCTTTAAAGTCAAATCATACTCAGGTCTACCTCAATCTTTCTTATAAGCTACCAAATTACTAGTAACAGTCTTAGATGTAGGTTTCATATTTTCCATACATAAAAGGTAAACATTCTATCCTTATTTGGTCCCTTGGAACTGGTCATTGGTATGTACCTTATATTTCTCTTGGTTCTTGTATGTCATGTCTTCTGTTGAATTCATGGTTGTTTTTAACAGAGTCCTGAAATTCTGACAGTTGATCAACTGTCCATTTTTTCACTCAGAATTTGTTTAGCTTTGCTAGGTATGATATTTTTGGCTGGAGGCCCAGTTCTTTTGCTCTTCGATATATAGTGTTCCAAGACCTGAGATCTTTTAGTGTTGTCAATGCTAGTATGATTCCAATTCTGGATCCGTTATATGTAAATTGTCTTTTTTCTTGTTGTTCATGATATTTTGCCCTTGATTTGGGAGCTTTGGAATTTATCTATAATATTCCTGTGAGTTTTCCTTGTAAGATCTATTTCAGATGATAATCAGTGGATTTTATTTCTACTTCCCCCTTTTTTTCAGGAGAATTTTGTTACTTATTCTTGTATTATTGTATCAACATTCTTTTTTGACCAGAACTTTCAGGTAGTCCAATAATTCTTATGTTTTCTCCTCTTGATCTTTTGCCTTGATCTCTTATTTTTCTTATGAGATGTTTCACATTCTTTTCTATTTTTTCATTCTTTGTATTTTTTTTTTATTTATTCATTTCTTATAACTTCAGTTCCCTCACCTTGTCCAGTTCTGATTTTCAAGGAGTCATTTTTTTTCCCTTAAAATTCTGGATCTCTTTTTCTAATTGGTTGACTTTCTTGTCATAATCATTGTTTTTCTTGTATTACTCTTATTTTTCTTTTTAATTTTTCCTCAGTCTCTCTCATTCGATTTTAAAAGTCTTTTTGAAGTTCTTTAATAAATTCTTTTTGGTCAAATGACCATTTGGCAATCCTCCTTGGGGTAGAAGAGGGTTTCGTTGTCCTTTATCCTCCTCTGAAGATGAACCCTGGTCTCTGTTCCCATATGGTTGGATTCTTTCTCCTTTGCCTGTGCATTTTTTGTAATAATTTGGTTTTTATAATTACCTCTACTTCTGGGGTATGGAGAATGGTGCCTCTGGCCTCTGTTTCTCTTCACTTCTCCCCTCTGACCTTGAACTCAAACCAAGACCTCCAACCCCCTACAAGTGCCTACAGTCAGTGGTGCCCCATTGCTTCTGCTCTCACCTGGAACATGTTGGTTCCTTCTTGACCCCACTGCAGCACAGCTGACTCTGGCATTCCTTGTCAGCAGAGGTTCCCTAGATCTTCCCCAGGTAAGACGCCCAACTCCCCACATTGTCCCTAGGTTAAATGTTCCTGTGACAGGGCAGACGCAGTCTCCCAACCCAGCTAACCCCAGGGCTTATTACTTGTGTTTTAAGCAACTTGCTGCTTGTTAAAGCAGACCCCAGCATGGAGGTGTTTACTCTTCACAGGGAGGAAATCTAGTCCTGTGATTTTTCTTCAGGTCCTCCCAAATTGTCCCAAGAGGACCCCTGTTCTTCCCCTACTCTTATTTGTTTTCAGGGTTCCATGTTTGCCCAGAGGTGCTATTTTATCTCTTTTGTGGAGGTAAATCTTGAGAGCTTGAAATTTTCTGACTTGCTCCATCATCTTTCCAAAATTCTCTCCAACCTCATTGATTTTGAAGGTTTGTTTTAACCATCTTCTGTCCTGCTAATTTTTAATCCCATTTATTCAATCATTCAACAATCATTTAGTAAGTTCTAGACATTGTACTAAGAACTGGGAATACAGACACACATAAAAAATGGTCCCTGCTTTTGAGTGGTTCCAGATTTTATTTATTCTTCTTAAGTCCTCATCTACTTTCCCCATCACTCTCCGTAGAAGCTTTTAGCTCCTTTTTGGAAAGTCAGCAGAGCCCACCTAGCATTTCCTTTTTCCTTTTCTAAATCTTACAATTTATCAGGATTTTTACCTCTACTACTTTTTTTCATGTCTCAGGGGGAAATCGATCCCTTGTCTGTTCAAAGTGCAGTCTGTAGGCTGGATCACAGTCTTTCTTCATCTGCTTCCCCAAGATCTTTGCTTATCAAAAAATCTTCATTTTCTCACCAGCTATCAATATATGACAAATTTCCCTCTATCTCTGCTAAAAGAATAACAACATCTGCAACAACAACAATAACAAAAATACCTTGTGGGCTTACTGGTCTCTCAAAGGACTATGACTAATTCTTTCAAAACCAAATTCCTTTAAAGAGTGATCTATCATAGCTACTTCTACTTCCTCCCGATCAAACTCTGCACTTTCTCCTCAATTCCATACAGACCAGCTTTTCTCTTTACTTTTCCAATGAAACTTAACTTTCCAAGGTTACGCCACCAAATAGGCAAATCCAGTTTCCTATTCTGAGCTCTCAGCATTCTTGCCTTTTCCATAGGCCAATGAGATGTTCAGTTGGAAGATGCAGTAGAGATTTTACCCCTTAATCCTAGGAATCTGAATCCATATCACACCTGTGACCTTCTCCTTGTCACATTCTTTTTTCCTTTAACTTCTGTAAGAATTTTTTCAGTAATTCTTCCAGCATATACCACTAACTCCATTTTCCACTTTATGACTTGTTTGCTACTTTCTTATCCTCCTTTGCCCCTAAATTTGGGTAATCACCATAACTTCAGGAAATGTTTTTAACAGTAAGCCAGGAATAGGTAATGAAAATCAATATCAGATGCATACAATATTAGAAAACTATTTCATTGCTGCCATCGAACATCATTAATAACTAGTTGATCTTGCCAGCACACTGTGCATTATTTTCTTTTTTTTTTTAGGTTTTGTTGTTCCTAATTTTTTCTATGCTTGAGCTATATAACTTTACTGATCTCAATCCCTTTTCCCTTAAAACAAACAAACAAAAATAAAAATCTTTCCAATGTATACTGATAATGTGCTGAAAGCATTATTCTTATAGGTAGTGATAGATTATTTGAGCTAAAATGATCCTTTCAAATCATCTAGCCTAAGCCCTCACTCCATTTTAGAGTAAAACAATCCTGAATCTCAGAAGGAGGAAACAAGTTTTACAAGTTCATGCAAACAAGTACGAGCATTAGGTTTCCATATCAGGTCTTCTGTACCATATCCCAATATTTTACAACTATACTACTACATATGTTCAAAGTTTCTATGGCAAAATTCAATCAAACTGTGTAATGTTTTGCAATATATTACCCTTTAAAATTACATTTCAGTTTGTTGTTATTGATAGTGTAATATGGGCCTCACAGAATGAAAGATCATAGTGGGATTAAGGTATGTATTACTAGGGAATTTGTAACCACTGACATCAAAGATATAATAAGGTAATAAATAGGAGTAAATTTTTATTTATTAGTCATTTATGTTTCAGATACATTAAAAAACATTCTATAGAATTCACAGTTTAAAGAAACATTGTCCGGAATTTATGTAACACAGTAAAGTATTCAAAGAGCTTCACATATATTTTCTAATTTTCACTTCATAAAATTCCTGTGGGATATGTATTGTATCCCATACTTTTTCAGATGATGAAACTGAGGTTCTCAGTAGATAGGTCCTATGATCATAGACCTAGTAAATGTTCTACTGGTGTCTTCCTGACTCTAGGTCCAATGTTTTATCTATTCTATCTTGTTACTTGCACAGCAACTCTCCCACAGATTTAATGAGTGAGTATATGTACAAGTATTTTGTGTACACAATGTTATGTCATCTGTTTGATAACTTTGCTCCCTAACTAGGCAGCTAGGTAGCATAATCGCCAGATCACTGTTCCTGGAGTTATGAAGACCTGAATTCAAATTCAGTTTCAGATACTAACTGTGTGACTTTGGCAAATCACCTAACTTTTCTCTGCCTCAGTTCCTTTAACTATAAAATGGAAATAATATTAGCACCTATCTTACAGGGCTGTGTGGATCAGATGAGATATTTTTAAATTGCTTATAATCATCTGACAAATAGTAAGCTCTTAATAAGTTCTTCTTTCTTTCCTTCCTTCATTGCTTCCTCCCGTCTCCCTACACACTGAATAGCCACAGAGACATAGTTGTTGGAAATGAAAACTATTTAAAATCTGGCTCCAATAAAGGAGTGTGGTTATTAGAAAAATATCTGTCAATATTTCCGTATTTAACAAAAATGGAAAAACAGATCAATGTGGAGAGGATGAGCAGCTCAAGAACCTCTGATTGATGCCATTCATTCAGATCACACAGGATTACCTGGTTATTGCAAAAGTTATCATGAGATGGATGGCCATGTAGCACTGTTCTATATTAGAGAAAGTCCTAGGAAAATGCAACTAAAAAAGGGGAGAATAGGTATTTTCCATGAAATATAAATTGAACTGTAGGCAGAGTTTCTGGCAGTAAACCCAGTTAAGACACTTCTAGAAAATAGTTTGATCTTTAGTATCACAATATACAATCCGTTTGTGCTATTAAACCTTCTCCTATTAAGCATTCTGCTCACTATGTTCTACATTAGTTCATGAAGATCTTTCCAGTTTTCTCTGAAATTGTTCTCTGAAATTTTATAATTTCTTATGGCACAATAATATTCCAGTATATTCATTTGCCAAATTTTTAGTCATTTTTCAATCAGAGGACAGTCTTTTAGATTCCAATTTTTAGGTACCACAAAAAGAACTGGCAAAAGTATTTTTGCATCTCTGTAGAATTTTTGCTCTTTCCTTTATTTCTTTGATATAAAGAATGAATCAAAGGATATGTACAGTTTAATAAGTTTCTGATCACAGTTCCAAAATGTTTTCCAGAATGGTTGTACCAGGCGTGGCCTCAAAAAGATATGTGGCCCTCTAGGTCCTCAGGTGCAATCCTGTGACTGAATCTGAACTAGATGTGAAGTTTGGATTCAGTCAAAGGGCTGTTCTTGAGGACATAGAGGACCACATGTAGTCTCAATGCTGCAGATTCTCCAACCCTGGGTTAGACAATATCACAGGTTCACCTCCAGTGCATTTATATACTTGTTTTCCCATGCCACTCCCTCAGCATTTGTCATTTTCCTCTTTTGTCATTCCTGCCAGTCTGTTGGTATGAGTTTGAAAGTCAAAGTTGCTTTAATGAACATTTCTGTAATTATAATTGATTTAGAACATTTTTACATGATTTTTGATAGCTTCTATATCTTCCTTTGAAAATATGCTACTCATAAACTTTGGCCAATTATCTACTGGGAATGACTCTTAGTCTTCCAAATTTGAATCACCACCTTATATAGGTTGGAAATTATACTTGTATCAAAAATTCTTATTGCAAAATATTTCCCCAGGTTACACATTTCCCTTTTATATTAAGTAATTTTATTTATTTGTGAAAAACTATTTTGATTTTATATAATCCCAATTTATCTTATCTTGTGCTATCCTCTTTCACATATCTAATCATGGATGCTTTCTCTATTCATAAATTTGAAAAGTAATGTATTCCTTATGATTCTAATTTGTTCATGATGTGACTTCTTTATATTTAAGTCATGTAACTCTTTGGAGCTCATGTGGTATGAAGTATTCATCTAAACCTAATTATCTTGTTCTACTGTCCAGTTTCTCCAGTAGATTTTTTTCAATTAATGAGCCCTACCCTCAGTAATAGGTCTTGGGCTTATTAAACATTGCATTACTGTGGTTACCTGCTTTTGTATCTTGTGTACCTGATCTGTTCTATTGATTCTTCATTGATAATATCCTTCATTCCAATTTTTCGAATTTGTTTATTTGTTATATGATCCAACCTTCTCACAACCACCTTGTACCACTATTGCCCTCGGAGTGATATTTCTTTTTTTTTTTTAATTCTTTGGGGGTCTTTTAGTTTTCCAACAACATGGGTAGAATGTTGATATTAAAAGAAGGGTTTTTTGGTATATAAGAAAAGTTTGAAGTTATAAAAGAGGTTCTGTAATTTTACAAAGGCAATTCAGTTGACTCCTCTCTCATTCAAATCTATGTCTCATTCTTTGCCTATTTATCTGATAAGGTAAAATACATGTCCATGTACATATATGTATATACACATATACATGAAAATTACATATATTTTGTGGGTATACATGTAAACCTATGCTTACAGATATATACACATGCACATATATATTCTTATATTGATGAATACTAGAGATAATTCATCTAATTGCATGTCATTGTGTGAATAATACTTTTTTTTTTACCAACCACTTCCTTTTCCATGTGTGGATACTCACAGTATTTTCAATGGGTGACTATATACATGAAAAAAGATAATCTTTTGGTATGTCTTGATATCATTGAATTTGCTACACAGTTCCACCCCAGAGTTAATAGTCATTTATTCTCTATGATTTTGAACTTAGTTGGTTTTTGACAAGTAGTTCCATCTGTTGATATGAATAATAATTAAATAAGCTGCCTATCCAACTATATAGCATAAAAGGTATAATCTGTTTTCTTCTTCTCCTCCTCCTTCTTCTCCTCTTTCTTATTTTTCTCCCTCTTCTCTTCTTCCTCCTGCTCTCTTTCCTTCTTCTTCACCCTTTCTTATAGATGGTTAGATCCACCTCATTTGAAGGGCTGTGTTTGTCTTTGAAGAGTTTAAGTAATATACTGGGGTTTGAGAAAATAAATCCTATGTTAACCACAAACTAGACCATATGGAATATATCATCATCCAAAGAAAATCTCTCTTCCATTTCATCTTTGTTAAGGACATAATCCATGACAATGGCAAACATCTTTTCTGAATGTCTGTTTCCTCGTTGTATTGATTTTTACAATCAGATGAAGAACAAAGGCATATATGTGGTTTCATAGTTTGCAGAATGATTTTGTATGGTTTTTACATAGGTATGAAACATATTTCTTTTAAGAAATACCTTTATAGTTATGTTTTTTCAATTAAATCAAAATCTTTTTTCATGGAATGCATAGTCCACAAAAATATACTCAATGGGATTATACATGCAGTAGCATTTCAATCATATGGTGATGAACATGGCATATTCTTTGGAGAATTTTTTTGTAAAAGTCTGTCCATTCCCTTCATGTGCATATACATACACACAAGCATATATACAAACTTATGTGCAAATAGTGTATATAAACACATATAACTATATGTAGTATAATATGTATAAATAGATATCTTTGCATATCTACATATAGACGGCATCACAGTTATTTCAATATGTGCATAGAGTACTTACAGACAGATTTTATAGAAACAGACAGTAGTAATGTAGTTAAGTAGTTATTGATACTTACCCAGTTGTATTTTACTTGTAATAATGCTACATGATCTTTTCCACTTAAGGAGATCTTTTCCTTGCTATCTTTAAAATCGTTCCTTGATTGCCTAGGAAAGATTTTGTCTGTATATGTTTGATCAGGTACAGCCAAAATCCCTTAACTTCATTTTCTTGACTGCTATTTTTCTTTCTTCATTTATGACATTCCATAATAAAGTGAAAGAGTTCAAATGTTGCTATTTAACTTTCAGGAATAATGGGAGTAGATTGCTATAAAAATTCTCACAGATATGTTCTTTTCACATATTTGCTTTCTTCACTCTAATTTCATTGATAAATGCTCTTGGCAAGATCTGCCTTAGCTATAAAGGGGATAGCTTCCTCAATGACTCAGACCTGGCATGTAGCTTGGAATGCAGAAGGGAGGATTTTGTCTTTGATTCTATTGAGATTATCTTATGATAGAGATTCTAGTCAGAAGTAAGGCAATTATATCTAAACTGACTAGAAAAAAAATAAGGGAAAGGATGAAAGGTTCTTATATAATTTTATCTCTGAGTTAGACTGATTGTGTTTTCCTCCCTGTGGAGCTAAGACAGGCCAACTTCCCATCTTCTATTGCTTCAAGATTCATGAAATTAGAGTTGGGAAAGGAGAGTCTGATATATCCCTAAATTACTCACTTGAACAGAGCTGTTAATAGTTGTTCAGTCCCAAGGGCATACCTAGTATTCTGATTGTTCATATTCAGTTCAGATGACTCTATTTATTCCTGTCATATAACATACCCAATGTAAATCAAACTTAGTGAGTTCCTAAATTCCTTTCCATGATGTCAGAAATAAGAGGCTGACATTTAGAACATTCAACTCACTTTAATCAACACAGGGTCATAGATCAAATTCCCTTTCTTAGTGACAAAGAACAAGGACATGACTTATAACTGTTAAGATGATTGTATGATTTTCTTTTTTATATTTTTGTAAATATACATGATTGGGACAGCTAAATGTCAACTAAAATGCCTCTAAATATTTGTCCTCTCTTCCTGATTGCTTTCTGGTTTCTTTAGTGAAATTAATTTCTCCCCTTAGTTGCCCACTACTTCATGAAAAATGTGTATCTAGATAAGGACTGGATCTTAAATTGTTGCCTAGAGCAATGAGAAGTTAAATGCCTAAGATCATCCAGCCCTATATGTTTCAGAGGCAAGATGTAAGCCCTGGTTTTCTTAGTTCTGAGGCATCTCCCTATCCTCTACTTTGCTAGATTAACTTTGGATTAATAACTTCATGACAAAAATGTGAGGATACATCTGAAAGTCTATTTCCCACTATTAAAAACAATGCAAATCAAGTCAAAATGAAATAAAAAGACAAATTCTCTTCATTTCAACTTGAGAAATAGACAAGGACATTACAGCAAACTTGATCATACAAAACTACCTGTCAAAGGAGGTATAGAAAGGGTAATAATCAACTATTATACTGGCTTTGTTGGGGGGTGGGGTGTAGCAAGAAAAGGTTATATCAAAAAAGAGACTTTTTAATAATGAAATTTTCTTTTTCAGGAACAAAAATCTATTTTCTTTCTCTTTCACCTCCATTTCCCACCCTGCACTGGGGGAAAAAGAAAAAGGAAAAAAACTTTGTAAAAAATGGGCAAAGTCAAGCAAAAGCAAATCTCTGAATTGGTCATGTCCACAAGATATATAACTCATTCTGTACCCCACCCAGAAGCAATTATTTTATTCCCAAAATATCATATCATATCATATCATATCATATCATATCATATCATATCATATGCAATTGTTGCCTATAATCAGAACCATTGTTCCTTCTACCTGTTAACTAACTGTCCTACCTATTCCAGGATAACTGGGAGAGGGGGAATGATCTGTTAGGATCAATGTACTTGTCACAAAGGTGTTAAACACTAAGCGATATTCCTTCGTGATGGTGTTTTAGAAGTTTGTAAATACAACTAGGGTCAAATTTATAGCACATGTTGGTATTGCTCAGATTCCCCTTTGTGATGCTACATGACCTTCTTCTAGAGCCACATTCATCCCAACTATGAATAAATAAGATATTCAAAAGGAATACAAAACCCACACACAGATGCTTGGCTGCCTCTCTAGATATATAAAAACCAGAGCCATATAGAAAAAGCTGTCAGAACAAGAGCTCCAGTCTTGATCCAGCTGTGTGTATAGTCATTGTTTCTGGACCAAAGATATAAAGCTGTTCTGTATCTGAGGTTTTTTAGTAGTTTAGTAGATTAAGCTATCTTGACCAATATCAGGAATTCAGCCTCTCATGATGGGGTATTAGATGCCCATTAGTCCTATTCCTTGAAATAGAGCATATTTTATAGCGTAATTGAGACACTGAGAGTTGCCAGAATGATAGACTTTTGCTTAGTTTTTGAATTGTATAGAGACATTCCAGGTTGTGATGATAATTGCGCACCATGCCTAGATAGATAGAGACTGTTGCCAATTGTGAGACACATTAGGTCACCAGGAACTCTTCCCAAATTTGAAATATGTTTTGTGAACTTTTGCTCTCAAATGTCTATATACCATCTTGTTACTTACAATGGTTCATTTTTTGTTATTTAGTCTTTTTCAGTCATGTCTGACTCTGTTATTACTTTTGGGATTTTCTTGGAAAAGATACTGGGATGGCTTGCCATTTCTTTCTCCAGCTCATTTTATAGATGAATAAACTGAAGCAAATAGGGATAATTTACTTGCCCAGGATAGCACAAGTACTGAGTGTCTAAATACGTATTTGAACTGAAATCTTCCTGACTCCAAGCCCAGCACTGAATGAACTAAGCCACCTCTCTGCCCCTGACTAGTTATTAGTATTCTTTCATTTAAAATGATTCCTTATTATTATGACATAGGCTTTATTGCTGATTTGATAATGCATGTCTATACTGGTGCATGCTTATAGTGCAGAGATGTCTATTGGACATATACTGAAATACTTTTGGGTAGTTTGTTATGGCTATTTCATAAGATTTAACTTAAGAGTAATTTTCCATCCTTTGGGAATAATATCTTGACTTATCTGCTGCTCTTTAAACCAAATATTGCAAAAGAGCTGACAAATACATTCTTACCAGCCTTTGTTAGATGCATTCTATCTCTAGTTAAGGCATATCATTATTAAAAAGCTGGGAACCAGAAGTTCTTTTCTTCAAGACACAAAAAGGTAGAAAAAGTATTCAAGTGAACATCTGGGTCAAGAAGTGATGTTTGAGAATAGAAGTTGGATTTCAGGATCTCAGTCACTCAATATAGCAGAATAATAGGAGAAGTGGTCCTGGAATGAGATGACCTGGCTTTGATTCTTACTTATGGCATTTGTTATTTGTAATTGAGAACTCTTTTTTGAGCCTGTTTTCTTTCTATAGTATGGGTATATAATATTTACGTATCCTACTTCATAGCACTGTTATTAGAAAAATTCAGGTAAACATCTGTGTTATTTCACCATGGGATATGATAGCTTAAAAGTGCAGCCATATCATAATTTGATACAATCATCAATAGCAAGAAGTATTTGTTAAGTCAGGCACTGTGCTAAGTGACACAGTTTCAAAAACCAGCAAAAATAAAGACAGTCCTTGTCCTCAAAGAACTACATGCTAATGAGGGAGGGTAGCATGCAAAAGGGAGTGGAAAAAAAGTAGGTAATGAGGGTAGTAGGAGAAATATCTCCCAGGGGAATGGTGGTGATGTCCTGAGAATAAAAGGGCTAAACTATCCCTTCCTTAAAAATAAAAGTTTTTAAAGAAAATTGTTAAGTAGAGAAGAGAACTGTTGGGAAAGAGGGAAAAAGCAGAGAGTCAAATATGTCTTGTCTGGCCCTTTCTCACAATGGAGGTTCCAAAAGGAAAGCACCAGTAACATGGTATGAAAAACAAACTTTCAGCATGAAATTTCTGCTGGTCATTGTTACAATGATAAAAAGTATTAGAAATATAAATGGTTTTCCACCACTATATTTTGCCCTGTTATTTTATACACACAGCACACATGTACACATATATGTAAATGCATAGCATACATATATACATGCACACATATTTACAAGTTAACAAAAGGATGTTTACTCTGCTCTAATAAAGCAAGGATATATAATAACAAAAAGGTTTCATTTAGCTTTTCTGGAGTCACCTCCAGTTGCCCTTCACCATATGGAAACTCATCTAGTTAGTAGGTCAGGGCATGGTGACTCACAAGGTCTTTAGAAATCCACCAAGTCAAAGGGACACCATATCCTCACTGATGGAACTTTTTTATGTCCTTAGGTGACCGGAAAAATTCTGTCAAAGGAGACAGAAACTAATTAGTTTTAGAGGACAGTTTTGTTGCCTAACAGGAATAGATAATCCCTGTTGGAGGGAAGTAAGGAAACACTGATCCCAACGTAGGCTTATTTTGTTTGGGACCAAAGGACTAAGCTGGGTAGAGACAATATGTAGAAGTTGCTGAGGTGATTTTTAGGTTTCATATAAGTCAGAGCTTCCTAATAATGTATAAAACCTAAAGGTAGAATGGACTTTCTTAGTGAGAGTGGTTGGTCTCTGGTCTTCAAGAACAAACTGGGTGACCATTTATCAGATATACGGAAGAGAAAATTCCAACTCTACCAGTTTGTGATGTTATAGTTCCATCTCTCACCTCTTCCCTTGTCAATTTGTGAATTTCCAGTTGTCTGCAGGACATTTATCTTCATCTTGATGTCCAAGTAGACCCTCAAATACAACATTTTCCATTCCCCCAATATATTTTCCATTTTCCTTTCTTCATATAGTATGTTGATGGTAACATCATTCTCCTATTTATCCAGACTAAAAACTTGACTCTGACTCTTCCTTGTCCAGTTGCCTCCATGTCATTTGTGAGGTTACTAAGCTGAGTCACTCCTAATTCCACATTTCTTGAATCTATTTATTTCTCTCCATTTACTCTCTCAATAGAAAAAAATATTTATTAAGGCTTAGTATGTATCAGATACCTTGGTAGATTTTTGTGAAATGGGGCCTTTTTCACACAAATTTGCTACAATAAAACAATTCATTGTTTATGGTACATTTTAGCAAAATGTAGTTTTACTGATTACGTCTTTGTGTAATTAAGTCTGTTTTTGCTTATGCTTTGTCCATGATCATTATTATTACTTCTTTTTTTTTTAAAAAAAAAAAAAAACCAAAACTTCAGCTAAAGCATAATAGATTCTGCTTCATCCTTTTATTTTGATTCTCTATGTGTGTCTTTCTGTTCCAGATGTGTCTCTTGTAAATAACATATTGTTGGATTCCAATTTCTAATCCATTCTGCTATCTACTTCCATTTATTAGGTGAGTTCACATCATTTGCATTTGCAGATATAATTACTGTGTATTTCCCTTCATCTTTTTTTCTTCTGTTTATCTTTCTCTCACTATTTTTATCCTTTCCCTTCTCAAATGCCTATTGGGTTGCTGATCACTGCCTCCTTTTTCTTGCCCTTCTTTTTATCACCACACCCTTTCTTTCTCATCCCTTTCTCTACTTCCCTGTTGGGGCAAGATAGATTTCTATACTCAATTTTGTGTGTGTGTGTGTGTGTGTGTGTGTGTGTGTATTTCTCTCCCTCTCTCTGTAGATATGTAGACAATAGGCATGTATGTATTGATCTATCTATATCTATTCTTCCCTCTTGGAATCAATTTCAATGAGAATGAGGTTCAAGAATTTCCTGCCAACCCCTTCCTACCTTTCCCTATCCCATGTAAAAGTTTTTTCTTTCATACCTCTTTTATTTGAAATATTTTCCAATTTTCCCTCTTCCTTCCTCCTGTTGTATTCCTTTTTCCTCCCTTCGTTATGTTAGAATATCCCAGCATACCCAAATAACATTCATGCCATCTATTTAGACTTTTTTTAACTGCTCCAATAATGATAAAGTTATTAGGAATTGTATGTATCATCCTTATGTGTGGAATGTGAAAATTTTAACCCTATTGAATCACTTATGATTCTCTTTCATATTTCTCTTTTTATACTTCTTTTGAACCTTGGATTTGAATGCCAAATTTTCTCTTCAACTCTGTTCTTTTCATCAGGAATGTGTGAATATACACTATTTCATTAAATATCTATTTATTCTCCTGAAAGACTATACTCAGTTTTTCTGGGTAGGTTATTTGGGGTTATTATCCTGGTTCTTTTGCCTTCTGGAATATCATATTCGTATATAGACATATTCACCTCTATCAGTATCAGTTTCTCAGATAAAGGTCTCATATCTCTTATATATAAAGAATTTTGCAATGTCTATAAGAATATGACTCATTTCCCATAAATGGTCAAAGAGAATGACCAGGCAAAGAAATAAGAACTATTTATAGTCATATGAAAAAAGTCTTCATCATTATTGATTAGAAAAATGCAATTTAAAACAACCTTGAGATGTCATTTTACATGTATCATATTGCTTAAAGTGATTGAAGGGGAAGATGACATGTTGGAGGGGATGTAGAAAAATTGGGAGACATTTACCATTGATGGAACTGTGACCTAATCCAATCATTTTTTTCAGAGCAATTTAGAATTATGCCCAAACATTTATTAAACTTCTTGTATACCCCTTGACCCAACAATACCACTGCTAGGTCTGTTTTAAAAGATTATTGTGGGAAAAATTTTATATGTTCTAGAATGTTTATAGTAGCTTTCTTTGTTGTAGCAAATAACTCAATATTGTGAGGATGCCTATCAGTTGAGGAATGGCTAAACAAATTTATGCTATATAATCATGATGGCATGCTACTGTACTAAAAAATAATGATGAGCTCAATGAGCTTAGAAAAACATGAATAATCTTGAATAAAATAATGAAGAACTCAATTAGCAGAACTAAGAGGATGTTACATACAGTAATAGAAATATTATTTTAAGAACAACTTTGAACCATTAAGTAATTTTTACTATTATAAATACCCAAATTAACTACAAAGGACCTATGAAAGAAGACACCATCTGTGTTCAGAGAAAGAATTCACAAGTAGACATATTTATCAAATGGCATACACACATATATGTATATATATATGTATGAATATGTGTATATATATGTATACATGTATATATGTGTGCATATGTATATATGTATATAAATGCCTGTATGTATGTATAGAAACATTTATGTCTAGTGATTAGGGGAGGGAAGAAAAGAAAATTACATGATAACTCTATTATATAGCTAAAAGGGATAGTAAGTTGCACATATATAATAGATTTGCAACTTCAAATGCAATTATTTTTTCCCTATTCCACTACGTTATGGAAATGCTTATTTAATTCTTAAGTTCAGAATAAAATAATAAAAAAAAAAGAATACCATATTCCAAGTCCTCTGTTTCTTTAACAAACAAGCTGCTAAATTTTGTATGATCCTTACTGTGGCTCCACAGTTTCTGAATGGTTTCTTTCTGGCTGTTTTCAATATTTTCTGCTTTCAGTATTTTCTTCTTGAACTGACAGGTCTGGAATTTGGCTATCATATTCACAGAAGTTTTCATTTGGGGATCTCTTTTTAGAGGTGATTGTTGGAGTCTTTCATTTTCTATTTTACCCTCTGAATCTAAGATATGAGGTCAGTTTTCCTTGATAATTTCTTGAAATAACATATCTAGGCTCTTTTTTAAAAAAAGTGTGATTTTCAGGAAGCCTAACAATTCTTAAATTATGTCTCCTTGATCTATTTTCCAGTTCATTTTTTAAAAAATGAAATATGTAACATTTTTTTCCTTTTTAATTTTTTGGGGAACTTTCTTTTAGTGTTTCTTGATGATTCATTGAATCATTAGCTTTCACTTGTCCAATTGTAATTTTTAAGAAGTTCTTTTTCTCAATGAATTTTGGTGCCTCTTTTTCCCTTTGGTCAATATTGTTTTAAGGAGTTCTTTTCTTTAGTGATATTTTACCATTTGGCTAATCCTGTTTTTAAAAGGCATTTTCTCCATTTTAATGCCTCTTTTTACTAGTATATTTATTCTCTTGTAAAAATTTGCTTACATCACTCTCATGTCTTTTCCCAATTTTTTCTCTATCACTCATATCTCTTTAAGTTTTTAGGAATTCTTGTTGGGTTCAATTTCCATGTCCTTTTCCTTTAAGGCTTTGTTCATACCTCCCCTCCCACATTCTTTTTATTTTTTGAATGTCTGTCTAAATCTTCCCTGCCAGCATAGTAGCTTTTCACGATCAAGATTTTGTGGTCGCTGTTGTTGTTTCCTCATTTATCTTTGAACTTTATATTAAAGTTGGGCTCTGCTTAACCTTGGGAGAGGAAGGCCATGTCCCATGTTTCAGTCTTTTTAGTGCTACTGTTAAAAAAAAATCAATTTTGGTTACATTTTAAATTCCAAACAACCTTCATGTTTTCCTCCCTCCCTCTGCACCTCACATTAGAGAAAACCACCATTTTACACATATATGCATGTACATGTCTACATCGATATAAATAATGCATTTAATTCTATAGCTTTGTAAAACCATACTATGCATATTTCTATTTTTTCCAGTTCTTTCTATGAAGTGAAGAACATCTTATTTCATAGATTCCATTGCAATTGGTGTGATCATTTACAAAACTCTGAATCACTTAGTTCTTCACTGTCCTTCTTTCAAAATATGACTATTACCATACCCAACGTCCTCTTGGTTCCACTCATTTCACTTTTCGTTATTTCATGCAAGTCTTTCCATTCCCCCTCAAAATCTATTAATTACTTTGTTTTCAGTTTTCAACAACCACTTCCATAAGCTTCCAACTTTCTCCCACTCCTTTCCTTTTCCCTCCCCAGGAAGACATGCAATCTTATATGAATTCTATACATACATCCTTATTAAACACATTTTAGCACTAGTCATGTTGCATAGAAGAATTAAAATGAATGATAGAAACCGTGAGATAAAACAAGACATAACTAATGAGAAAATAGTCTCTTCATTCTGCTTTCTGACTCCATAAATCTGCTCTGCATGTAAATAGCATTTTGCATCAAGAGTCCTTTGAAATGTTTTAGGTCTTTGCATTGCTGTGAAGGGCTAAGTCTCTCAGAAACAGTCCTTGAATACTGTGGCTGTTACTATGTTTAATGCTCTCCTGGTTCTACTCACTTCACTCAGCTCATATAAGTCCTTCCAGGTTTTTCTGAAGTCTGCCTGTTCATCATTTCTTATAGCACAAAAGTTTTCCATTACATTCATATACCACAACTTGTTCAACCATTTCCCAATTGATGGACACCCCCACAATTTCCATTTCTTGGCCACCCCAAAAAGAGTTGCTATAAATATTTTTGTATATGAGGGTCTTGTTCCCATTTTTATTATCTTTTTGGGCTACAGCCCTACAAGCAGTATTGCTGGGTCAAAAAGTATGCATATTTTTATAACTTTTTGTGCATAGTTCCAAACTGATCTCCAGAATGATTGGATCAGCTCACAATTCCACCAACAATGAATTAGTGTTCCAACTCTCCCATATGTTCTCCAACATTTAACATTTTCCTGTTTTGTCATGTTAGCCAATCTGATAGGTTGATGTTGTGCCTTGGAGTTGTTTTGATTTGCATCTCTCTAATCAATAATGATTGAGACCATTTTTTCATATGATGATAGATAACTTTAATTTCTTCCTCTGAAAATTCTCTATTCATATCCTTGACCATATATCATTTGGGAATGGCTTGTATTCTTGTAAATTTGACTCAGTTCTCCATATATTTTAGAAATGAGGCCTTTATCACAAACAATAGTTGTAAAATTTTTCCCCCAATTTTCTTCTTCCCTCCTAATCTTCGTTGCATTGGCCTTGTTTGTGGAAAAATTTTCAATTATGTCTTTCTATTCCTCCCCTAAAATCAACCTGATTATCATTTCTTACAGTATAGTAATATTTCATCACAACCATATACCACAACTTGATTAGTTAGTACCAATTGATGGGTATCACCTCAGTTTCCAGTTCATTGCCACCATAGAGAAAACTAGTATAAATATTTTAGAACATACAGGTTCATTTCCTTTTTTTCATGATCATCCTAGGAAATAAACCTAGTGATGTTTTCAAAACTAGCTCTGGGTGTCTGCACATTTTTGATGCTTTCAACGTGTTGTGATTCAGGGGGCAGTGTAGTACTTACTCTACTGGTCTGGACTGTAGTCTTTACCCAGGAAGGGGTCCTGCAGTTAAAAGTGCTGCTGCTCATCTTTGCTTGGAACTGACACCCAAAGCTTCATATAGGCAAAAGAGTTGTCCAACAGCAATAGGTCCTTCTCCCAGTGGTAGCAAAAGGTTCCCTATAATCTTTTTCTGACTAATTATTCTACCATATTATTATCTCTGGGCTGACAGATTCAGAAGCTATTACTAGTATTGTTACAGTTGCCTCTAAAGTTGACCAGTGGTGCTGAGGACGGTGTACTCTATACTGGGACCCACCTTAGTGTCATAGTCCTCTGCTATAAACCTCCTAAGTTTTGTTAGACTGGAAAAAAATGTCTCAACCTGACCTTTTGTTGGCTCTATCACTTCAGAATTTGACTTAAGACTTTATTTTATAGTTGCTTAGATGAGAATGTTGAGAGAGTTCAGCTAAGTTACTATCGCTACTCTGCCTCTAATATATCACTATTATTAATTGTTGAAAGTAAAAATAGATGTAATAATTATGAGTGAACCAACTGGTAATTTGCACAGATTCTTGATCTTCAAAAATATCTTTTCTGTGAGCTTCTATTATAAATTGTCCAATCGGTTAAAAATCTAATCTCTCTAGTTTTGCTTTAAACATGGATAATTCAGATAAAAATGCATATTTATTTTAATTTCATAGCAATAGGATTGGAGATAATTCTATTTGTTTTAGTCCTCTTTGAAATTTCATTAATAGCACCATTTCTTTTAGAAAGTGATTTTTAGTATTAGTACATCTCCAGCCCTCACTGTTTTGTGCAGATAACACAAAAATAAATGGTGACTAATAGGGTCATACAAAGGAATGATTTAGTGTCTTTAACATTCAAAATTGCCATCTTCTTGCTAATAAGAGTATTCAAGTGATCAAATTTAAGCACTAAAAATCTATATAGAAGATTTTAAGAACAGCTTTGCTATGTGCTGAAATGAACCACAAAGTAGGTTGTTCATCACCAGAGAAGCTATGAATTGGCATATTTTATGAATCGAATGAACTTTTAAAAAAATAAATCTTTTAATCTTTTAAATTCCATTATGGTAAGCAATTACTTTTTCTCCTTGGTTTTTTACCCAGAAAAAATATCTGAGAGTAGTACAATTATGTTTAAGGATTAAATTGTTTTTGTGACAACAGCACAATTTCAGTTAGCAAATATACCCATGACCTTTCCTTGACCTTCCCTATTTTATTCACGAAGTCAACTTGTTTAAACACTGTTTTATAGTTCTCCCTTATGTTGTTCTTATTCTGAAGCAGCATTTTTTTTATACAATCTGACATTTATGGACTTTTAAGTGACTGGAGTGAGGGCCATGGTATCCAGATAATTCCTAGCACATAGTGTTAAGGTTTATCCACTGTTTCCTAGTTTTATTCATTGGTATGTTGCTCCCATAATCTGTTCAGTTCAACCGGTGTCAAAGGAAAAATGCTATTTCCTGGTTGTATCCTTTAGTTTATCTCTCTCAGAATCTGGTCAGCTAAGTCTAGGTCTAGAGAAGCACTATTTTTCAGTTGTATACATTGATATATTTGTTTCAAAATCTGTTCAATTGAACCTATGTCTACAGAAAAGTGTCTTGTATTCATTCCCCAGAAGCACAACAAACTCATTTATTTTCAGCTACACTTGGACTACTGGAAGAAATTGTCTTGACCTAATCAGACAATATAGAATGACCATTGCTGATCAAGACTGGTCCCAGATTAGACTAAATAAGCCTTGTCTGAGAGTGTGACTCTGTGGTACTCCCTCTGTTTCTTCTACTTACCTAAAAGGGCCAGGGTCTCCCATTGCATTCTGGGCCATCTCCAGTCATCCTGATGGATATCAGGTGACTGGACCCAGATGGCTCTGGAGGAGAAAGTGAATCTGGTAGCCTTGAACAGCCCTCCCTTACTCAAGTGCAAGTTAACTGACAGTCATATCATCGTTCCTTGATGTCTGGTTCTCTTCAAGAATGAAGGACAAACACAATCTGCAAATACAAGACCTTAGGAAGAAGAGAATATCTTCCCAGGTAGCAACAACTCTCAAAATGAAAAATATAATGACATGCTAGTAAGGCAGCCTAAAAACTCTGATGCTTCATTATAGTGTGGAATGAACCCTGGGTTCTTAAAGACTATCCCAAAACAGTATCCTCTTGCATGTCTGATCCAGCTGTGAAGTCTTAAAATATAGCCCTGGTGACAGACTCTATGTGTCTAATTTGAAAACAAAGGTTCATCCCAGAAACTATTAGGTAATAAATCCTTTGATTGTACTAACTCATGAAACCATCTATTAGTGTATGGAGTATTTGAGGTCTACAATCATGCTGATAAAAAAAAAAAAAGTTCCTTTGCTATGCTGAAATTTTTCAAATGTAGTGCATAGATTTAAGCCATGCTTTCAAACACTGCTCACTTGGTTACTTTGCAAACTGTGGGGGGAGGGGGGGGGGCGGGGGGGGGCGAAGAAAGATAGCCTAATAGGTATTCTGGGCTAGCTATATAATCTCTGCAATAGAGGAGGACAATGGAAAACTGAATAACGAGTAAGAAGATGCAGGTTCAAACCCTTATTCTTCCATTTGCTATCTGAATGACTTTGACAAAGGTGTTGAACCCCTATAGTGCTCAATTTCCTCATTTACAAAATAAGAACATTACATTAGAAGACTTCCAAGATGCTTCTAAATCAGGATCCTGTAATATTATTTTTCAGCAGGTAGCATTGTATGAAACCATGAGTGATTGCCTGTATGTACCAACAGTGGCAAATTAGAGAATGCTACATTATAATGTGCATTACTACAGTATATAGACATATAGTAAATTTGTGATTATAAGGTGAAAATGTAAACAGTAGTCATCAACATTACTATGAAGAGATCCCTTTTTGTTATGCAAGATGCCATTAAATAGTGACCAATTAGTAGTAAATTTAATCTGTGTTGTGGACTATAAACTGCATAAGATCAGGAACCTTCATTTTTCATTTTTGTGTCTAAGACTTTTGTATCTAACGGTGCTGCTTGTGCATATCAGCTGTTTACCAAATTGAAATCTATATATCTCCTTGTTGCATGTTATTATTGTTATTCCCAGGCATAATCTAAAATTCCAGTTGACACATACTGAAATTCAGAAAAATATTGACTGATAGATGCATATGTCACATCCATTCATCTGTAAGGACCTTGGTGTATGAGATTCAATCAGCTTGGCAGATCTCAGCCGAGGAGAAATAAAAGGCCTGCCTGATTACTTCCTCAACAAGAATTTATTGCTTTATAAGTCTGAACTTTTTTCACTTTAAACTGTGTCTTGTTTCTGATCACTTTTTTCATATAATAGAAAACCATCCAGGGAGAAATTGATAAATGTAGCATCAAGTTCCTAGGCTTTCAAGGAAAGACCACAGAGAAGCAGAAGGAGCATTTAGTTTCAAAGTCAGTGGATCTGGGTTTGAATTCCCATGCTGTTGCTCACTGTCTATGGGATTTTGGGTAAACACTTTACAGTGAGCCGCAGCTTCCTCATCAGTACAGTGATGGTGTTATACTAGATGACATCTAAATTCCTTTCTTGCTCTAGATCTGAAATCTTATTTTCCTATGATGAATTCTAGGCAAAGTTTTAAATAACATAAAGTATTTCTTAAGAGATTAGTTTTGGGGATAAAAATTACAAGCAAAGAAAAGTCTTTGTCTTTAAGAAGTGTATGGGGAAGAAAACATAAAGGGATAATCCCAGAAGGGACAGAGTAGTTAGTTGGCAAGGAGGTTGAAATCCAGAGTAAATAGAGATAAGACATGGCTAGGGCACCACCTGAAATAGTTATGCAGGGAAAGATGTTAGCAATCAAACAAGTAGGAACCTAAGGTTGGTTTTTCCATGGGATGGGAAGGTGGTTGCTTAGAAGGAGAAATGTGAATAGTGAGTTGAGTTATGAGTAAGTAGAGGCATGGTGGACCCAGGTCCTGAAATTTCATGTTTGGAAACTTTTGTGCATGATATGTGCAAATTTATTTCTATAGTATTTGGACAATTTGAAATTAATAATAGCTATTATGGTAAGCACTAACAAGAAGGACCATGTTACCCTTCCCCTACCTACAGTATGCTCTCTTTCCTCTCTTTTTTAATACTAAATTTTACTTTGTCCAAATACCTGTGATTTATCTTCTCCCTCTTCCATTGCCCTCCTTTTCATTAAGAATGAAAAATAAGTATAATATAAGGTGAAAACAAAATCATTATGAATAAAGTAGTCAAATTCACATAGTCCTTACTATTTGAAGGACCCTGTGCTAAGTGATTTACAATTATTATTTCATTGTCATCCTCATAGCAATCTTGGGAAGTAGATACTGTTATTATTTCCAGTCTCCATATGAGAAAACAGAGGTAAACAGAAACAATTGACTATCCAGGTTGATAGCTGATAAGTGTCTAAGATCAGATTTGAATTAAGTTCTTCCTGATCCCTGACTTAGCACTCTCTCAACAAAACAAAACAAAACCCTTACTGGCTATTTCCAAAACAGTCTTATTCTGCACTCTGAGTCTATTTCCTCTCTGAGAGTCTATAGGTAGCCTTCTTTATCATAGATTCTCTGAAATGGTGGTGGGTTGTTGCATTAAGAAATGCTGAAAAGGGTGGTTTCAGAGAAATATCTTGAATATCTTATGTGAACTGATGCTGCCTAAAATGAATAAAGTGAGAACACTTCTTCCAGTCTTACACAAGTTAAGACTTGTCTTCTAGAAAAACCACAAACAAGGATATGTGCCTGAACTCAACTAAAAAGGTCTGAGGCTCCATAACCAAATATTCCTACCACACACTTTTCATCTTGATTTCCAGTTATTCTCCAACTACAGTTTTAATTTATACATCAACTCAATCACACCAACCACAACACTAATTTTTCATTCGTGATATCTTTTTTCATAGACTTTAATCATAGACTCATTTTATCACTGAATCTAGTTTTAAGTTAAATCAGCATTGTTAATATTTTTCCATTGCTTTCTTAAGTCGAGAAATCAACTAAATAATAAATCAGACCCTAATTTATAGCATTTGACACTATCTGAGGTATAAATGTTCACAGTGAAAATTTAATAATTGACTTTAGCCATAAAAGCTGGTTCCAGAGACCAGCGGAGCAGGAGATAAGCCAGGCCGAGCCAACGATATCAGCGCAACAGCCTTTGAAATCTTCAGCCTAAAGACGGGACTTCAGTGGGTCACTACTTGAACATCCAGAAGCTGGGATGCCGGAGTGATCAGTAAGTGCTCTCCCCTCCCCCCCGATGACCGTGAGGGAACCATAAAATTCTTCCCCAGATTGATCCTGGATCAGTGGGAGCAGCAGAAAGGGGCGAGTGGCCTCGTAACACCAGAGGCTGGAGAGGTGGCAAAGGGGGATTCTTCCTACCGTGGTGGAGGCTATCTGGAGGGACAGACGACCCAGGGCAGAGAAAAATTCGCACTGAGACCCAAGCAAGCCTCAGCCCCGGAGACGAGCCCCAGGAGGGGCGGGAACACGCATTAGCCTCTAGGCGTGCCCCAGCCCTCCAGGGGAAAAGGGAAGACAATAGGGAAGCTGGGATCACCATCCCCCTGGACCTTGCCTTTGCCTCAGGCCAGCTGAGGAGATAGCCTGAGACCAGACCACACCTCCCACACACCTATCAAGCTAAACCCAGGGTTGATCTGGGAAACAACAACAACAACAAAAAAAAAAGCCTGCTTTTAGCCTAGACAAACATCAACTCAACTTAAAAGATCTGTATCTTCTGACTGAAAGAACCAAAAGCTATAACACTCAGCCAACATCATGAATCGGAAAAAGCAGACGAAAAGTGAAAAAACCATAGAATCTTTCTATGGGGATAAGGACCAAAACACAAACACCAAAGAGGTCAGAGCTGAGACTGTACTTCCATCTGAAACCTCAGATGGGACTATGAATTTCTCGCAAGCACAACTAGATTACCTGGAACGTCTGAAGAAGGATATAAAAGAAAAACTGGCCAATGATTTTAAAACCATAAAAAAAGAATTCACTGATGAGAACATCAATCTGAAAAAGAAAATTGAAGAAATGGAAAAGGAAGTTCAAAAATTAACTGGAGAGAATAATTCCCTAAAAGGAAGAGTTAATCAAACGGAAAAGGAAACTCAAAACCTAATAGGGAAAATTGATCAGATGGAAAAGGAAACCCAAAACCTAACTGGGAAAATTGGTCGAATGGAAAAAGAAGTACAAAAATTAAATGGAGAAAATAGCTCCTTAAAGGGAAAAATTGGCCAGATGGAAAAGGAGATGCGAAAGCTAACTGAAGAAAACAATACGATCAAGATTAGAATTGGGCAAGTAGAAACTAATGACTCAATGAGGCAACAAGAGTCAGTCAAACAAAATCTAAAGAATGAAAAGATGGAAGAAAATCTAAAATATTTAATTGGAAAAACAACTGACCTGGAAAATAGATCCAGGAGAGAAAATCTAAGAATTATTGGCCTGCCAGAAACCCATGATGAAGAAAAGAGTCTGGACAATATCTTCCAGGAAATCATCAAGGAAAACTGCCCAGAAGTACTAGACTCAGAGGGCAAAATAGTCATCGAAAGAATCCACCGTTCCCCACCGGAAAGGGATCCCAAACTCAAAACCCCAAGAAATATAGTTGCCAAATTCCAGAGCTATCAAGTGAAGGAGAAAATACTACAAGCAGCCAGAAAGAAACAATTTAAATATCAAGGTCACACAATCAGGATCACACAGGACCTTGCAGCTTCTACATTAAAAGATCGAAAGAATTGGAACCCAATATTCCGTAAGGCAAAGGAGTTGGGACTCCAACCGAGGATCAACTACCCAGCAAAGTTCAGCATAACATTTCAGGCAAGGAGAAAGTCATTCAACGAAATAAGGGATTTCCAGAGCTTCCTGACCAAAACACCAGAACTCAATAGACAATTTGATCTTCAAATGCAGGTCTCCAGAGAATCATAAAAAGGTAAACAGAGGGGAAAAAACAAAAACAAAAACTTGCAACTCAATTAGGGCAATCTGTTTACCTCCCTGTAAGGGAAGATGCTACCTGTTAATCTTGAGAACTGTGCAGCTATTATGATAAAAGGGATATATGTAGAGGGAACGGGCATAAAGTAAATGATGTCATGGCAAAAATATGATTTAAGTATGAGAAGGGAATGTAATAGGAGGTGTGGAAAGGGGGAAGCAGAAAATGGCAAATTATATCACAGGAAGAAGTACAAAACCATAGTAGAGGGAAGGAGGGGAGGGAGATGAGCATTGTTTGAGAGGTACTCTCATCTGATTTGTTCAAAGGAGGGAACAATAACCTTAAGCAGATAATCCTAACTAGCTCTATAGGTAGTAGGAGGGGAAGGGGGAAGAAAGGGGAGGGTGGCTAAAAGGGAGGAAAGAAGCAATAAGAGTAAAGGGGACTAAAAGGGAGGGGGGCTAAAAGAAGGAGGGGAAGGCTGCAGGAGGAGGGGGAGAAAAGTGAATACTATTGAGGAGGGGAAGGGAGACGGGAGAGTTAAAAGCACAAATGGTGGGAAAGAGGGTGGAGGGAAATACACAGATTGTAATCATAACTGTGAATGTGAATGGGATGAACTCTCCCATAAAACGGAGACGGATAGCAGAATGGATTAAAAGCCATAATCCAACAATATGCTGCTTACAAGAAACACATTTGAAACGGGGGGATACACATAGGATAAAGGTCAAAGGATGGAGCAGAATATATTGTGCTTCAGCTCATGTAAGAAAGGCAGGAGTAGCAATCCTAATCTCAGACAAAGCAAAAGCAGAAATAGATCTAATCAAAAGGGATAAGGATGGAAACTATATCCTACTAAAAGGCACCATAGACAATGAAGCAATATCATTACTAAACATGTATGCTCCAAGTGGTATAGCATCCAGATTCTTAGAGGAGAGGTTGGGGGAGTTGAAGGAAGAAATTGATAGCAAAACTATACTAGTGGGGGACCTCAACCTCCCCCTCTCTGAACTAGATAAATCCAACCTTAAAATAAACAAGAAAGAGGTTAAGGAGGTAAATAAAACTCTGGATAAGGTAGATATGATAGATCTTTGGAGAAAATTAAATGGGAATAGAAAGGAATATACCTTTTTCTCAGCGGTACATGGAACATTTACAAAAATTGACCATGTACTAGGACATAAAAATCTCACAATCCAGTGCAGAAAGGTAGAGATAATCAATGCATCCTTTTCAGATCATAATGCATTAAAAATTACATGTAATAAAAGGCCATGGAAAGAGAAACCAAAAATCAATTGGAAACTAAATAATCTAATTCTAAAGAAGGATTGGGTTAAAGAAGAAATCATAGAAACAATCAACAACTTCATTCAAGAGAATGACAATAGTGAGACAACGTACCAAAACTTATGGGACACTGCAAAAGCAGTTATTAGGGGAAGTTTTATATCTCTGAATGCTTACATAAATAAAATAGAGAAAGAGGAGATCAATGACTTAGGCTTGCAGTTGAAAAAGCTAGAAAAAGAACAAATTGAAAATCCCCAAGTAAATACCAAATTAGAAATACTGAAAACCAAAGGAGAGATTAATAAAATTGAAATAAAGAAAACTATTGAATTAATAAATAAAACCAATAGTTGGTTTTATGAAAAAACTAATAAAATTGATAAACCTTTGGTTAATCTGATCAAAAAAAAGAAAGAAGAAAACCAAATTACTAACATTAAAAATGAAAGGGGTGAACTCACCTCCAATGAGGAGGAAATTAAAACAATAATTAGAAACTACTTTGCCCAACTTTATGCCCACAAATTCGATAATCTAAACGAGATGGATGAATATTTTAAAAAATACAAATTGCCCAGATTAACAGAAGAGGAAGTTGAATACTTAAACAACCCCATCTCAGAAAAAGAAATTGAACAAGCCATCAATGAACTCCCTAGGAAAAAATCTCCAGGGCCAGATGGATTCACAAGTGAATTCTATCAAACATTTAAAGAACAGTTAATTCCAATACTACATACACTATTCTTGAAAATTGGGGAAGAAGGAGTCCTCCCAAATTCTTTCTATGATACAAATATGGTTTTGATACCCAAACCAGGAAGAGACAAAACAGAGAAAGAAAATTATAGACCAATTTCCCTAATGAATATAGATGCAAAAATTTTAAATAAGATTTTAGCAAAACGAATACAGCATCTAATCACGAGATTAATACATTATGATCAGGTAGGATTCATACCAGGACTACAGGGCTGGTTCAATATTAGGAATACTATTAGCATTATCGACCACATCAACAACAAAGCTAACAAAAACCACATGATTATCTCAATAGATGCAGAAAAAGCTTTTGACAAAATACAACATCCATTCCTACTAAAAACATTGGAGAACGTAGGAATAAAGGGAACTTTCCATAAAATAATAAGCAGTATCTATCTAAAACCTTCAGCAAGCATTATATGCAATGGGGATAAGCTAGATGCATTCCCAATAAGATCAGGGGTGAAACAAGGTTGTCCATTATCACCACTATTATTCAATATGGTACTAGAAATGTTAGCTGTAGCAATTAGACAAGATAAAGATATTCAAGGAATTAGAATAGCCAAAGAAGAAACTAAGTTATCACTCTTTGCAGATGATATGATGATTTACCTAGAGAATCCCAGAGATTCAAGTAAAAAATTACTTGAATTAATAAACAACTTTGGCAAAGTTGCAGGGTACAAAATAAACCCACACAAATCCTCTGCATTCCTATATATTAGCAACGAAGTTCAACAGCAAGAGATAGAAAGAGAAATCCCATTTAAAGTTAGGGTAGACAGTATAAAATACTTAGGAGTCTACCTGCCAAAACAAACCCAGGGACTATATGAACACAATTACAAGACACTTTTTGCACAAATAAAGTCAGATTTAAGTAAGTGGAAAAACATTAGTTGCTCATGGGTAGGCCGTGCTAATATAATAAAAATGACAATTCTACCCAAATTAATATACTTATTTAGTGCCATACCAATTAAACTATCAGACAATTACTTTCTAGAGCTGGATAAAATAATATCAAAATTCATTTGGAAAAACAAAAGGTCCAGAATATCAAAGGGACTAATGAAAAGAAATGCTTGGGAAGGTGGCCTAGCGCTACCAGACCTTAAACTGTACTATAAAGCAGCAATTATCAAAACCACTTGGTATTGGCTAAGAAACAGAGAGGTAGACAAGTGGAATAGACTTGGCACTCAAGATGCAGTAGGCAAGGAATATAGCAACCTTCTGTTTGATAAACCCAAGGACCCCAGCTTCTGGGATAAGAACTCATTGTTTGACAAAAATTGCTGGGAAAACTGGATAACAGTGTGGCGGAAATTAGGCATAGACCCATACCTGACACCGTACACAAGAATAAAGTCCAAATGGGTACATGATTTAGGTATAAAGATTGATACCATGAATAAACTGGAGAAGCAAGGAATAGTGTATTTATCAGATCTATGGAGAAGGGAAGAATTCTTTACTAAAGAAGAGATAGAATGCATTATGAAATGCAAAATGGATAACTTTGAGTACATTAAACTGAGAAGTTTTTGCACAACCAAACCCAATGCAACCAAAATCCGGAGGGATGTAGTAAATTGGGAAAAAATTTTTACAGCTAAGCTCGGGGATAAAGGCCTCATTTCTAGAATATATAGAGAACTGACCCAAATGTATAATCATACAAGTCATTCCCCAATTGATAAATGGTCAAAGGATATGAACAGGCAATTTTCAGAGGAAGAAATTAAAGCTATCTATAATCATATGAAAAAATGCTCTAAATCACTATTGGTTAGAGAGATGCAAATCAAAACAACTCTGAGGTACCACATCACACCTATAAGATTGGCAAACATGACAGAACAAGAAAATGATAAATGCTGGAGAGGATGTGGGAGAGTTGGAACACTAATTCATTGTTGGTGGAGCTGTGAGCGCATCCAACCATTCTGGAGAGCAATTTAGAACTATGCCCAAAGGGCTACAAAAATGTGCATACCCTTTGACCCAGCAATATTGCTACTAGGACTATATCCCCAAGAGATCATAAAAATGGGAAAGGGTCCCACATGTACAAAAATATTTATAGCAGCACTCTATGTAGTTGCCAAAAACTGGAAGTCAAGGGGATGTCCATCAATTGGGGAATGGCTGAATAAATTATGGTATATGAATGTAATGGAGTACTATTGTGCCATAAGAAATGATGAACAAGAAGACTTCAGAGAGGCCTGGAAGGACTTATATGACCTGATGCTGAGTGAAAGGAGCAGAACCAGGAGAACTTTATGCACAGCAACAACCACAGTGTGTGAGAGTTTTTTCTGGTAGACTTAGATTTTTGTAATAACACAAGAACTTCTGAAAAAAAAAAAAAAATCCCAATGGTGGACCTCAAGGCAAAAAGCCTTCCACACTCAGAGAGAGAAATATGGAAGTCACTCACATAATGTAGCAGATCATGTTTGTGTATGTGTATCTGTTTGTGTATCATGTTCTGATTTGTTATACGGATTCTTTCATTTATCTTAGTCTGACTACATAGCATGACGATAGTGAAAATATACTCAATAGGAAAGTATATGTAGAATCTATACAGAATTGTATGCAGTCGTGGGGAGGGAGGGAGGTAGTGGGGGGTGGGTGGGGAGGGATAAAATCGCAATTGTATGGCAGTGATTGTTAAACATTAAAAAAAATAAAAAAATTAATAAAAAAAAAATAAAATTAAAAAAAAAAATAAAATAAAATCTCTTCCAGCTCTAAAAAAAAAAAAAAAAAAAAAAAAGCTGGTTCCAGCACACTCCTAAAAATACTATGGTTCATAAATGTGTTATCTATAAGGATAATGGGTACATTTTGGAAATGAAAAGTGTCTCTAGCATAGGGGCTATCACAACGTTTGGATCTCCTAGAAAATACCACGGATCTCTAGGACACTTCAGTGCTTTCATAAATAAATGATTACATCGATGTGTATTCTCCTTCCAATGACAAAAATTGATGCATCATTTACACTATCTTATCCTGTGTGATTCTTTTCCTCCAGATCCTTCACAGTAGGTCTTCCCAACATTGTGAGCCTTTTCCTAGGTCTTAATATTGCCTTGGCATCAATGGAGCAAGCTAATTAACCATCTGTAATCTCTTACTCTTCCTACGTATCTCATTGATTATCTCCTTTTCCATATACATACATACATATACACACTCACAAATATATGTATAGTTTACAATACTTACGGTACATAATTCTTTATTGGTAACATACTACAGCTTTTTTATGTCCACCATGTTTCTCCCAATTGTCCTCTGAGTTTTGTGAAATTCTGATTCTCTCGTTCTTGTAATGTTCCTTGCTTTGAACCTTTATTGGTGTAAAATTGTTATTAAAAAGATGAGGTTTTGGTTCCCAGAAAATCTGGGAATCAGTAAAGTACTTTTGAATTTTCAAAAACATGGTCTAAGATACTTTGTTTTAACCTCTTAAACCAAGGGGATAAATTCTATGCATTAATAAACAGTTGCCACACAGAAGGAGAAAATCCAATACTCTACGCATCATGGTTGCCAACACCAATGGGAAATGGGATTCTTAAAGAAGACAAAGTGAGATAACATTGAATCAGGGGAATGAATTAAATATTGAGTTGTGAAAGGAGATGTTCCTTTTTTTGTTTCTGAGGGAGGCACTAGGACTTTTATCGTCTTGCTCATACCTTTAGGTATGTAAGGCCATATATGAAATGTCCAACTTCCACATTCCATATATGAGGAAACTGCGGCAGGATTTGACTTTAGTAAAGCACTTTATCTCCTGTACCATTTCTACTCAAGCCTGTAGATGGGAATGACCAGGGAATGTCTTATTAGAGAGAAAATTCATGGAAGAAATTGAATGCTGTTAGAAATTCTGGATGCAGCTTAGTCATTCCCCACCCATTTGGCTTTAAGCAACAAATTTTCCCTAGGAAAACAAAACTGGACACTGCCAAAGGGGGTGCATTCTAGACACAAAAAGGGGACTGTGGACATAACAAACATATTATCCTTTCCATTCTCTCTGGAAAAAGATTGTCTACATTACTTTTACTCCCCAGCCCCGCCATGAGAATTCCAGAATATGAGGAGGCAATTTCCATAGCAAGAGTAGTAATACTTTTAATTGAAGTTATTATTTTGTTAAAACTACAGAGGCTGATTTAGTCACTCCTCAGGAGGACCCAGATACCTGTGTGTGTCTGTCAGTACGATCAGCCATCTGTTCATACCCTTGAGATCTGTCTACAAAGCAGTTAGGTTCCTTGTCCACTCCCAAGATAGCCTATCCCCACAGTCCCATCTGTTATTGGTAGTATTATGTTTGATTTGAGACAATGCCAAGAGGCAAGTTTAGAATTATGCCACCATATGGATTTGAAAAAAAAAAGATCTGTGGGAACAAATACATCTAACACAAATAATTGAGGAAATCAAAATGAATTTCAGTGGTCAGGACACTCATGAAGGAAGCTACCATCAGCTGTTCCGGTCCATGGTTATAAACTGAGAGAATTATGTCAGTTGAGAGTGCTTACAAGGCTTTCTTTCCATGTTCTCACTTCCTATCTCCCTACTAGGATATGTAACAACTAGATATCTTTTATTCATGCAAAGGAAAATATAATGTAAGTTTCTTCAGAACAAAAACTGACTTGCTTTTGTTCTTATATTCCCAGTGCCTACGTATAATACATTAGAAGGCACTAAATAAATGTTTAGGTTTTGACTAATAGAATGAATGTTCCTCAGAATGACACATTGCTTTGTTCCTTTCCTCTTCCTAAAAATTCATATTATGTTGTTGGGAGTTCTGAGTAACTGTAGAAGTAAGGGTGAGTAGGTAGGAACAGTGACACAAAGATCCTAGTCAAGGGAGAGAAAATTAAACTCCTTTCCCCTTACCCTGGGATTCTGGTTTGCAAGCACCAAGCTAAATCAGTTTGGTTTCTCACCTGAGTTAAAGGAAATGACTAATAGTTGATCAAGATCAACTATGCACAGAGGGTCTCTGCATGGTCCATTGATTTCATTCATTATTCCTTATTCCTATCCTCATTAACCTTGCCATAACACTTCACTCTAAGTATAACCACCTATGCCCTCTGAGATGCCTAGTCCTGAGGTAATAAACTAACTTTCATTTTAAACCTTTTCCTTGCATTGTCCTTCCATCTACCTACACTCACAGAAACCTGTCTCCTTCCTGATAACACAGCTTCCATGAATACCTTTTCCTGCACACGTAGACTCCAAATTCACTGCTCATAGTAGGGGAATTTGAATAGTCATTGCTTCCTGTTGCTGCTACTTAAAACCTTCAATGCCAACTTTTCTTTCACCCTTTCAAAATATTTCACTGAAAAAAATGGTTCTAGTCATAAAAACTACCTCTTGTCCCCTCTTCTTCACTGCAAATAACTTCAATGCTTTCTGCTACTATGTCTTTCTTTACCTCTTTCTCACAGGAAGAGGTAGCTCTTTTCCTTGTCCAAGGAAACCCATCTATGCATACAGGTGATCCCGTTCAATCTTGTCTGCTTCATCAGATTATTCCCTTCTATCCTCACTCCTTTCAGTAATCGTCAATATCTCTTTATCTACAGGCTCTTCCTTATTACCTACATACAAACTTATTTTAATTCATCCTCAAATTTCCCTCTGTTCATTTGTCCATCCTTGATAACCTTCATATTATAATTTTTCTCCTTCCATTCATGGCTAAGCTCCTTGAGATGACTGGACAAAAAGGCATTTTGGCTTCCTACCTCACTCTTCAACAGAAATTGTTCTTTCCAAAATCTTCAGTGATCTCTAAATTTCCAAATTGAATGGTCTTTTATGAATTCTCATCCTTCTTTTTTGGGGTGGGGAGGGAGAAGCAATCAGGATTAAGTGACTTGCCCGGGGTCACACAGCTAGTAAATGCCTGAGGTTGGATTTGAAGTCAAGTCCTTCTGACTCCAGGGCTGGCCCTCTATCCAATGGGCCACCTAGCTGCCCCAGTGCTCATCCTTCTTGACCTTCTATAGCCTTTGACACTATTGATCATCTACTTCTCCTTGATATTTTTTTTCTTTCTAGGTTTTTGTACCACTTCTCTCCTATTTCTTCTTTTACTTGTCTATTACTTCTTAGTCAACTTTGCCAGATTGTACACACGAACAATGAATGTTATCCAAGGCTCCATCCAAACCTCTCTTTTTTCTCTCCTTCATATGATTTCATTTGGTTGTCTCATTTGCTACCATGAATTCAATTATTATCTCTAGGCAGATGATTCTTACATCCAGTCCTACCCTTTCTCCTGATCTCTAATCTCACATCTACACCTGCCTATCAAACTAGTTTCCTTATAGACACCTTAAATTCAACATATTCAAAACTGAACTTTCCTCTAAACTTCTTTTTCCTATCTTCTATATGAATGTATAGAATATCACCATTCTCCTCATCACCTAAGCTCACAAACTAGATAGCTTCTTCTGACTCCTCATTCTCTTTCATTCCCTTAATCATATACAATCATTTGCCAAGTACTGTCAATTCTGCCTTATTGGCATCTCTCTTGTGCCCTCTTTTCTCCTGTGGTATGGGAATCACCTGGCAATCACCCACATTTTGACATCTTTGGATTATGACAATAGACTTATAATTGGCTTATGTACCTCACGTCTTTCCCCACTCTAGTCATGCTCCAATAAGTCATCAATGTAATGACCCTAAAGTGAAGATCTAAATACATCATTCCCTAGTCAGTGATCTCTAGTGCCTCCCTATTATATCCAAGATAAAATATAAAATCCTCTGGTTGACCTTTAGAGCCCTTCATAACACAACTACTTTTTACTTTCTCAATCTTTTAAAAATTTATTCTCTTCTTGTTCTGTGATACACCGACTCTGACCTCCTTGCTTTTTCATGAATATAACACTACATCTCCCTATTCTAGGCATTTCACTGAGTATCCTCCATTCTGGAATCACTTTTTATTTGGTCACAGTTGTGCTTTTAACCTATACATGTGACAGTATGGTAGATTTTTCCACACTGACAAATTTGAAACTTTCCTTTTTGGGGGGGCTGGGAAAGCAAATGAAAGGATGGTATGCAGAAACAACAGTTCTAGATGGGAGATTTGGGCAATGTTTTCCAAATACATCTGAACTGATTTTTCTGAGACACTATTTCACTTTTTTCCTTTTTATTTGTTTTAAATGAGGGAGTGCATAAAAAAGAGGGGTACTATGTGGAAGAGGCTAGTGAGCCTGCTTTCAGAAGCTCATTATGATTTGTAATAATATATTTTCATCTTTTATTTGCAGCTTGTGTAGATGTCCTGTAACTAGTTCTTCTCTATTTAACATCATAAGGAAATAATCTGCTGATTGCTATGTTGCTGGAAATGGTTAGGTGGGAGTGACTATTTCATAAGTTAAAGCTGGGGTAGGTTTCACAATCAAAACTATTCTAGGCAGAAAGCTTGTGCACCTTCAAAAAATAGTAATGACAGATTCATGACAATGCGATTGCCACTTGCAAGAAAGTGCCATGATACGATCAAAAATACGTATACAGGAAAGGGGGACAAATCCTGATGAGGTCAAAGAAAAATTTTGGGAAGACCTAGAGATTCTTATAATTAATGTGTCAAAAGAAGACAAGCTTGTAATTCTTGGTAACTTTAATTCAGAGTAGGCATAGATTATCAGACATGGCAGAGAGTCCTTGGGAGGACTGGAGTCAGAAATAGCAATAGCAATGGTCACTTACCATTAACACTTGGATGCTTCATGATCTTCTCATCAGCAATACTGTCTTCCATTGACCTAAATGAAACAAAATTTCATGGATGCACCCTTGCAAGCAAAGATTGACATTTATCAGAATATGCCATTGTAAAAAGAAAAGGCAGATAGAATGTGAGAATGGTGAAGCTGATGTGTGGTGTAGAGTGCTGGATCAATCATAGACTTATCCTCTGCAAGCTAAACATTCACATTCAACAAAAATGGCAGCCCCAAGGCATTACAACTATCAGAAAACTTAAGGTCAGTCAAGAGATTAGAGAGATCCACTGTGTGTCAACAGTTTGTTACTGACTTAGAAGAAAAACTTACCTAACACAACGGATCAGAAAAAGAGTGGACAGTTATCAGAGATTTGATGTACAGAAGCACATTTGCTCAATTGGGCTAGAACACAAATAACAGAATTGATTTGATGAAAATGATGGGAACGTTCAGCAACTACTAAATGAAAATTGATAACTCCAAAGCATCTATCAGCAGGAGAATTTCTCCATCTCTAAAAAGGGAGCATTTAACTCCACCAAAAGATTACAGAGATGTGGGATTTCTGGCTCAGTAAGAAGACAGATTAAATTCAGTTTTATGCTGATGGTAACAGTCCAAAATGTTTTCATGATTCCTTGAAAGATTTTTAAGAGCCAAAGGCCGTTAGGTACATCTCAACTACTCAGTGTTGATGAAGCCACACTGATTGGTGATAATGACATGAGTCTAGACAGATGGACTGAACATTTCCATAGTTTTCTCAATAGACTGTTGTCAACCACTATTACTGAAGCCATTGACCATGTGACTCAGGTTGAAGTCAATTTTTCTCAACTGAACTTTCAACTGAAGAAAAGATTTTGAATGCCATGAGGTGCACCTGGTGCTATTTCCATTCTAACAGAGAAATAAAGGGCAGGGGGCAGACTCCTCATACAAAATCTGACAGAAGTCTTCTGAATTATATGACCAAAGGAGCTTATCCCTCAGGAAATCAAGGATGCTTCTATTGTTCATCTATATAAAGGAAAAGGAAATAGGTTGTCCTTGACAAGCACAGGGAGGTGTTATTTTTTTAGTCATTGTTGGCAAGATTTTTGCCAGAACTTCTTAGTCAAATAAGCCTTCACCTCGAATGTGGTCATTTATCTGAAAGCCTTCAGGCCTAAGAGTAATCGGTATGATGTTTCCTGTTGAACAGCTTCAGGAAAAATCCTAGGAGCAGAAAATAGATATGTACACAAAGTCCACTGATGTCACCAAGGCCTTTGATACTATCATTCATGAAGACTTGAGAGAAATCATGGCAAACTTTGGTTGCCCAGGAAAGCTCATTACCACTGTATCCCAGTTTCATGATGGCATGCTTGCTTGGGTTCTGGTTAATGGAGGATGTCTCATGCTTTGCTAGTCACAAATACAGTGAAATAGGGAAATAGGGATGTGTGCTTACTCCACAGCTTTGTAGCATGATATTTTCAGCAATGTTGTCAGATGCCTTCAACAAGGATGAAAACAACATGAAAGTCATTGAAGGTAAATAATTTAATTTGAAAATGTCAAGACTAAAGTGGAGGGAGTGTTGGTGCTTAACTTTTTCTTTGCCAGTGATGTGCTCTAAATTTAGCCTCTCAGCCTAATGCAACAAAGTACACTGCTTGTGCTAATTTTGGACTGACAATACCAAGAAAATGGAGGTTCTCCACTAGACAGCACCACACCACGTATAAGTGGAACCATAGATTGCAGCAAACGGAGAAATTTTGAATGCTGTGGATAAAGTTAACTTAACTTGACAGTATCTTTTCCAGGAATGTATGTATAGGTGATGAGGTTGATGCATGCATTCCCATAGCTAGTTCAGAATTTGTGAAGTTCTGAAAGAATATGTTAGAAAGAAGAGTTATTAGGGTGCCTATCAAGGGGAACATTCATAGAGAACTTAATGCAGCAGATGCTGTATAAAAACTGAGCTCAATTTAAGACTACTATCTCCAGAGACAAATGTGGAATAAGAAAGAATGTGCCCTCAGGTATTGGAGGGGATGTTTGTAATTCTATTCTTTTTGCATCTTTGAAATAAATATCTTGCTAAAAAAAGGAAAGAAAAAGAAACCCTGGAAAGAGGGAATCAAAAACACAGTGTTCTAAGCAATAAGGAGAAGAGTGAGTTCTAAAGAAGTGGTCCTTGTGCTTCTGAGGTCATAGTCAGCTCAAGAAATATTCATTTTGGGACTGATTATAGATATTAGAAAACTAACAGTGAGAAAAAGGAAAAAACCCTCCAAAATATTTGACTTGGCTGTTTCCAAGAAATATTAATCACTATATAAGTAGATTACCATTTTGACTAATTATTATGCAGCAAAGTAATGATTGAATTATTCAGTAAATATCTCAGGCTAGAGATACGTGAGTTATTAGAGAAGGGTTCTTGAAATAGAGGGAGTTGGAGTTAGAGGACCAGAGTTTAAATCCTGGTTCTGCTACTTACTAACTACCTACATGACCTTGCAAATAACATCATTTTTCTAAATATCAGTTTCCTCAATCATAAAATGAGGGAACTTGGTGACACAATCTAAAGTTCCTCCCAGCACTAAATTTTTGATCTTGTAATCTTTGCTTTAAGTTTTAATCTAAGCTGTAAGTTTTCTAAAGTACACTCATTTTCATTGTTGCTCCTGTCATATGTGTTTTCTCTCTCAGCTGTTCACATCTTTAAAGGGAGAAGAGAGAATTTAATATTTTTTAAGCTTAATTATATTTTTAAAATCCATGGGAATTTTAGTGATGGGGCCTTCTTCCATCTGAATTCATATATTTTGCTTTCTATTCATTTTCTTTAAGGTTGATTTCAGAGGAACAAAACAGGTTCAAAATTTTCTTAGATTTGAGTTATTCTTTAACTAACACTACAAATGGATTGAAGCTGCCATTTGGCAACTTTGCTTGCCACCCCTGTGATGGGTGGGGCAAGCTTTAGATAGATGGAAGAATTCTTTGTCTTTGATTAGAAAAGTGATACTTAAGCATGTTAATATTTTCAGTAGATAATTATATCTCAAGAGAGTGCTACTTCACAGCACTAATTTCAGATTATTTTAGTTTGAATAACACAGGAGGAAAATGCTTGAGAATACTTGTGATAGTGAAGAACTTGCATATGTGTCAATGTAATATTTTGGATTTTCAAAACAATATTTATGAGTCAAGGAGGGTGAAAAATTGAAATTTATTACATAAAATTTTGCCTATCGGCTCTTCTGACTAATATTCTCTCTGTCAGTTTATAGGTAGTAGTCATGCTTCTCAGAAATAAATTGGCAATAGCCAGAACTATAAGGACATCTATCAATCCAGTCAGTACAAATTGGTCTTCTACTTAGGTCCAAATGCATCCATCTCTATTATCCCTTCATGTTAAGAAGCGCTATAGAGTTATCCTGTGCTTGGGCACAACTTCCTCAGAACCAGAGAATGAAATGTCCACATGCCTTCACTCCAGGTTACTACATGTGAGAATGAGGATGGTTAGAAAATGTATCAGCCATGCTGTGACTATACTTTCATACTTTATTATTAAGCTTTTACTCAAGAGATAAAAACAAAACAAAAGCCCTTTCTAATTAAGAATATAGAAATTAGCCGTCTAGGTAAGAAAGAGTACCTTTTTATTAGAGGTATTTATACCACCCCGAAATAAGAAACTTGTTGAGGGTTTGTAGAGGGATTTTTTTTCTCCAGAGAAAAATCTACACCAAATGCCTTCTGATATTTTTTTTCCAGTTCTGAGAGTTTGTGATTCTACGTTAACAATCCATTGATATAGATACATATGGTTCTTCATCATCTGTCATAATTGTTTCAACTGTAATATTTCAAATTTGTAGCTTTACCTCTATGATTATAATGCATTTTTCTGTCACGTCTTCCATTTCCTCACACTAAACCTATTTTCCCATCCCTTTTCTCTAGTTTCACAAGTATTTTGGTAGTTTTTCTTGCTCTTTTACCAAGCCTGAATCTCATATCCAATATTGTCAAAGTTACCTTTTTTCATACTTTGGAATGACATTATTCCTTTAACTGTTGCTCTGTCTGCCACACCAATGCCCAACACTGCTTTATCCTCCACCAAGGAATGGTTCTTTTACTGGACTTATTGTTCAGAGATTTTTAACAAAGTTCTTTTACTGGACTTGTTGTTCAGAGATTTTTAACAAAGTTAAAAAAAGTGCCAACTGTTTGATGTCCTGGTTATCTAATGACAACTTGGATCTCATTGTTGGTAAACTTATTTTTATTCTTCTTTATTAACTGCCTATTCCATTCTCTTCTGGGCATCCTCAACCTTTTCCACATCTTTCAAATCCACTGACCTACCACTTTCCTCTTAAAATAGCATGAACTTCTTATTTAGTGTTAAAATAAAATTCATTTTAATGATATTTCTCATCTTCTGTACCTGTCTGTCAACACGAGTCCTTGGAAGGGGTCCCTTCCAAGTACCATTGTTTTCATAAAATTGATACATTCTCAGTGATGCTTGAAAAACTGTGATGAATAGGAGGAAAATGGTATAGTACTGAAGATAAACAAATGCCTCAATTACAAAACAAACATGAAAAGAAAAAGGAAGACAAAAAAAGAAAGGAAAGAAGCAAGGAAATAAAAATCCAAGAAGGAAGAATGGATGGAAAGAGGGAAGAAAAAAAAGAGTTGTTAAAGTATGGGTTGATTACCGTCCCATTAGGTCCTAGAAAAATTCAGTAACATGTTGTTAAAGGGATGATTTATGAGTATTTATAATGAGAAGCTGTGATCCCTAACCACTTGCATGGTTGCACCCAGAACAAGAGATGCCAAATTAACCTCATTTTATTCTGTTGAAAACTAGACTAAGAGCTCAGAGGAATGCTGTATTTCATAACATTTTTCAAGTAATTTTCAGGATCAAGGTGCACCAGTGTAGGTTATGGCATACTAGAGTTATGTGCATTTGTGATTTGTTTGATTTCTAGGCCAAAAAGATGTTTTAAATGGGTTATTGTTAGCCTAATGAACATCTGTAATGAAATATCCTGGGGATCTATCTTTGACCCTTCTCAATTCCATATTTTTATTAATAAATTGGAGGAAGACATACATAAATGTTTATCAAATATACAAATAACTCAAATTTTGAAGGGATTATCTACAAAATGAATCACAGAGGAAGGATTAAAAAACATGTTAATAAACTAGGTTAATGGACCCAGTCTCATAAAGTAGTATTTTAAAAACCAAGATATATGATTTTTCTGGTAAAAGGAAATTCGCATGAGGAAACCCCCTTTACCAAAGGATGAATTGATCAATGTACTACATACACCTGCTCTGCTTCTTAAAGATTTACCCTTGAGCACTGAAAATTTAAATGATATTTTTAGAATCACATGACCAGTATGTGTCAGAAGTGGACCTTGAAATTAGGTCTTCAAAATTTCAACCCCATACATCTATCCATTAGACGATATTACCTCCTATAATTTTGCATAGATATTAAGTTCCACAATCCTATTCTAAGAATTAAAAATAAAACATCTTGATTTCAGACTGAAGATGCATCACACACACAGAGTAATCAACCAGTAGTTATGCAATGATATTTTAACTCAATATGAGTTAATTGTGTGACATGGCAATCGCATACAAGCTGATGTAATCTTTGGCTTCTCTAAGAGAGATACAGTGCCCAAAATGAAAATCATGAGCAGACAATTTTATGCAGTATAATATTCTTTCTAAGTGTCATATTTTAAGGGCAATAACAATTTGGAATAAGTCTAGAGGCAAGCAACCATCATAATGAGGATTGAGAATCTCATATGATTTGAGAAATATTTGAAAAACAATTGGTTATTTGTAGCTTGGAGAAAATTCAGAGAAGAGTGTAGGATGATTAGAATTCAAGTATTTAAAGTATTGTCATGTCTTCTGGTCCAGAGACAGTAAAATCAATGGATAGAAGTTGCAGGGAGGGAGATTTCACCTTGATGTAAGCTAAAACAAACAAACAAACAAAAAAAACCAAAGAAAACAAAACAAAAAATCCAACTCAAAACAACAACAACAAACACCTGAAAGATGAGAACCATTGAGAAGCTGAAGAGATTACTTTGGAACTAGTGGGTTTCCTATATCTGGAGGATTTTCATGTGGAAGACCAATGACCACTTGCCATTAATGTTGTAAAAGAGATTCCTGTAAAGATATGAACCAATGATTTCTTGTTTTTCAACTTTGAAATAACTGCTCAAGATATTCTTCTTGATTGATTAAGATCCTCTATAATGTGAAATCCAAAAGTTACGTGTATCTAATGATTCTAATATTTCACCACACATTTGTTCCTTTTTGACATCGCAAAAGGTTTCTGTATCTTTGCCCATCCTTATTGTGACAATATTATGAAGTAGATGCTATTTAAACTCATATTTTCCTGACTCCAGGTCCAGCATTTCATTATATCATATCATTCAGCTGCCTTTAAACAGTTTGATGATGAGATAATTAAATAGAAATGTTTAATAAAATTAATCAAAATGCAATATATGTTCATCTTTCTACATTTCCTTGAGTTGATCTTCTCTTGTGTGCCCTTTGAGCTATCAATTCTCCAATATTTATTTTTCATTTTCAATACTTTTCTGTTCACTGCTCTTTTCCCTTGTGCCTAATAATGTTGCTAATATTAAGAGCACTAATCTTATCTCCCCCTCCCCCATGTTATACTGACATAGTCCATAAATGGATAGTTTTTACTTCTTACCTTCACTTTTCCTCTTGCTATTAACTTGGAAATCCCTTACAAACTTGCCCCTTTTCAACTACTATGCTGGAACTGCTTTGTAAAAAGATCACCAGTGACTTTTTTTATTATTAATATTGTATATCAAACTGTGAATCTATAATCTGTCACTCATGTGTTTTAAACTACAGATCAACTTTAACATGACAGTATTACACTGGTCTTTTTGTCTGTATTGCCTTCTGAATTGTCTTCTCAACAAATCTAAAAGCCTTTACTTCTACACTTATTTTGTTTTTAAATAAAGCCTCACTTTATTCTCAGCCTTCTTGACCTACATGCTTTTTTAGGCAATGTTCATCTTTATTCCTTCTGGAAACTCCCTACTCCCATGAATTCCATTTCCTTATACTATTCTGATTTTCCACATGCCACTTTATCTCTTGTAGATGCATGATTAATACGTTATTCCAATTAGATACTGAGAAAGTTAACAGCTGGTGTCATCATTTATATGTGACTCCAATCAGATGACTCCAATAAGGCTAGTTGAATAGCAATAACCTACTTGGTTCCCCTTTTCCAATCAATTTTGGACTATACTACTAAGTCCATAGTCTTTTTTCCTAAACCACTAATTTTCTGGTGTTATTACCTTCTCAAAAACTTTGATGTTTCCTTCTTTGTGTATGGAACAATATTTAAACTTCTCAGAGTAAGAGAAGATTAGAGAAAATATTTGAGCTAAGACTGTGGAAGACTTTGTTGCTCAGATGAGTATGAACTTTAAACTATAATGGGGAGTCACTGAAGGTTTTTGACCTGGGGAATTTCATAATCAAAATTTTAATTTGGGGAGATTTTTCTACTATTCCTGTGCATAATATCCTGGAATGAGAAGGGCCTGGAGTTAGGAAATTGAATTTAGGAATATTCTGTAATAATCCCTATTTCACATGATAACAATAAAAATTCACATTAAAAGTTTGCAAATTAGCTTTCTTCACAGTAATCCTGTGAGGTGGGGATCGAAAATATTATTTTCCCTTCTCTGCCTTATGGGTTATACTAGGTTTTCTTTAAAAATGATTGGAATAGTTTTGACATTTATTAGTTAATGGGACTAAAGCTCAGGCCATCAACATAACTTCTGGGTGCCCCGTGAGGGGGCAAAAATTTGTTTTTCCTCACACTGCTCAATAGAAAATCAACAATGCAAACATGTAGGCAGGGAATCTGTGTAGCTGAATCATCATGGTATATTTGCTGAATATACTTTCTCTTCCATGGCTAAATAAACTTCTTGTTAACCATGATACTCAAAGTATCTCATTCCCTGAGCCCTGAAGCTGAAGTACTAGAATGATTTCAATCAGATCTTCCTTATAAATTCATTTTACTGAGGAGTAAAGTGAGGCACTGAATGGCTAAGAACCTTTCCCGTGATTACACATTTAATAAAATATTTCAGATGAGATTTGATTATAGTTCTTTGGATGCTAATTCCCATGTTCTGTCTAATCTATAACATCTTTAAAAATGGTGATTACTTATATTAAGGTGGTACTATTGACAGTGGAAAGGAAGAAACAGAAACAAATCACATATCAATAAGTGCTTAAATGACTGTTAGTCTATAGTGGAGAGTTGAGGAAACGGATTATTAATAAAAACTGAAATAATCAGGAATGATTTGTAAAAGAGCTGAAACTTGAATTTGAAGAAAGCATAGGATTTGACCAAGGAGAAAATATTCTAAGAGAAGTGCAAAATCTTAATGAAAGTATAGAGACAGATATGAGTATCATGTGAATATGTGATCATGGGGAAACTAAATCAAGAATACTAGAGTGTAAGTTGGGTCTTGGGAATTATGAAGAATAATTCTGAAAGGTAAAATATAACAAGATGTTGATGAATCTTGAAATTCAGACAAAGGATACACACATGTATAGATATATATACATGTATAAATATACATATACATACATACATGCATAATTTGGCAAGTTATGGGGAAGAAGATACAATAAAAGTTGAATAAAAAGAATATTACTTGGACAGTGATATTCATTACTATGGAGTAGGATTGGAATCAAGTCCCTATAACAGTAATAGAAACTCATGAAGACTTGAACTACGAATACACACATACATATATGCTTCTATACACACACAAAACACATATACATATATACATACATACATATATTTTATGGAATGAAGGATAGAGTACATCTTGTCCAAACAGATCATTTCATAGATGAAAAAACAGAGTCCTAGGAAGGTTGCTTATGATCACATAGGGAAAAAGAAAGTATGATCTGACTCTAGATCCTATGACTCCAGAGCCCATAGCATCAGAGAGAATATAGAGGAAGAATGGATAGGAGAGTCCTACCGTAAGCCCTATACCTAAGCTCTATTATGTATCCGTTGGAGCTAGCATAGTTTCTCATCTCTAGGACAAGCATGTTTTCTCTACCAAATACAGGCCAAAAACAAAAAGCTGATTGGATTATTAGCCTTCAGTCAAGGTTGCTTTGTCATTTGATATTCATTTTAACTGGAGAATAAGACATAACTGTTTCTCCCAATAGTCGTGACTGTACATACATATTAGGGTTAAAAGCAATTCTAAAGTAATGCAGTCTATTTATTGCCAAAATATTAGACTAATTTATATTCATTTATACAGAAAGTAGGACACACTTGACAGCTATTAATCCATACAGTAATTAGCATTAGCTTTGCAAGCTGCAGATAATATAAAAAGCTTATGCTGTGATATAAAATTTTTCAATGGATCATAATTAGCACACAACTTCAGTTTCTGATTATTCATTTTTATTTGATTGTTTTAGAGGTTGTGACTAATTATTGTAAATGAATATAAATTATTGATACTGTATGTTGGAAGGGCTGAGGAAAGAATGATAATTTCGACATTGTTATTTTTCTCTTATATTTTAGTTTACATTTTAAAAACAAGACAATTATTATTGTAATTTCCTCCTTTCTAGATTGAGGAATAAAAGGCAATATCTTAAGCTACTTTTTTGGAAGTTTAAAAAAAGAATATTTTCTGGTAAACTTAATATTGTTTTAAATTTCATATCTAATAAACCTTACATTTTTGGGAATGTCCTTGTATTATCATTATTTATTAACTGTCGTGCACTATCCATAAAATCCTAAGAAATATTATTGTTTAATGTTTTCTTAGTAATAACTACATTTCACATTTGTGGTTGTTCACTAAAAGAGTTAAGAAAACAGGTTTAAAGCTCAAGGGAACCTTAGAGGTTATTTAGTTTGACACTTTCATTTTACAGATGAAGAATCTGAGACCTGAAGAGGTAAAGTGGTATTGCTGAGTTCATGTAGCTCATATAGGAGAGAGCAAACATTTAAACTTAGCTCTTCTGTATCTAAAACCAGCAGTAATTCCGCTGTAACAGACTGCCTCTTCTATTGAATCAGCATGGTAGAATGGAAAGGAAAATGGCTCTGGAATTAGAGGATATGAATTCAAATCCTGTCCCTGATACCCTTCTTGGAATATCAGTTTCCTTACTAACGATGGTGGGGTTGTATTAGATGACTTTTGAAATCCCTTGCTGCTCCAGATCTACAATCTTGTGATGTAATTATTATGTTTAAATAATACTAAGAGCATTCATAAATTCAGAACATTGTTTTTCTGTATATGTATCTATTAGTTTCTATATTTATCTATATAGAGAGACAGATTTATTTATATTTGTCTATCTGCATTATATATATTATATATTATATATATTTGTATACATATTTATACATATTATATATAATACATTATATTATCTATATTATATTTATCTATATAGAGACAAATATATCCTAGAATCAAGGGCACAACAAAATGGTAATATCTTGCTTTTGAAAAAAGGACCTATAAAACACTATACTTCATGTTCATTGTATCTTTTGATAAGAACATAATGTTAACGTTTTGGAGTCTCAAGTTCAATTACACTATGATTAAATTAACTTCAGCCCATTCCACAGACCTAAATTATATTCACCTTCTCAGCCCAACATTTAAAAAAAAAATAAAAAACAAACGAACCAGTGAGTTTTGTGAGGGAACTATGGAAGAATAAAATTTTGAAAAAAAATAGATAATTTGAATAATACAAAATTTAAATTTTTTTTCCATGAACAACATGAATCCAATGAGATTAAGAAGGAAAGAAGTTTATTAGGAATCTTTGTGGGGAGCAAGGGAATTCTTGACTTTTATTACTTTCAGTGATTTTTTTTTGTTCTATAAAGTAAATGTTTGATAATTTGCTTGACATCAATGATTAAAGAAATTAATTTACTTGTAATTTTTTTCCTATATTGGTTCAATCTACCAATTGGTTGACTCTTGCAGTCTATTAAGCTTCAATGCAATAAATGAATGAGTGAAATGAAATGTGTATGTGTGAGTGCAGATTGGTGAGCCCTCTTTCAGTCACCCCATAGACATCTAGGTAAAGATTACTGTCCTTGTCAACTCTTGAAATTCTTTTCCTTAATATTTAGGTCTTTATTTCTATAAAGAATGTTTCATAGTAGAATTAAAGTATTTTGTAATTCCCAGAAGTGTCTGAAGACGTAGACTAACAATTATCTCACACATTCAACACTTACTTTAAATGAAATTTCTCTTTCAGTCGCTTCCTATTGAGTTATGTTTGTTACATGTAGAAAAGTTAATGTTTTATGTGACTTTATGACCTACAACTTTGTTGAAGTTATTTATTTTTCATTTATTTTAATTGAATTAAGAATTCTTGAAGCAATCATACAACCTGCAAAAGCAATGAATTTATTTGCTCATTGCCAGTGCTTATTCCCTCTATTTTTTCTTGTTTTCTTGTTATATCTAGCTAACATTTTTAGTACCATATCAAATAATAGAGGTGATATTAGATACCTTGGCTTTTCCCTCCCAGAAATTTGTTGGAAAGGTTTATTTCATCCCCTTAAAATATAATGCTGGTCTTTGCATTTCTGTGGATATTTTACACAAATAACTCTTATGTGGTGTCAAAATATGAGTGTCTTTCTATATCTATTGATTTAATCACATAATTTTTGTTGCTTTGTTATTATTATGGTCTATGAGAATGATAGTTTTCCGAAAATTTAACTAATCATACATTATTGCTATAAATCCAATATGGTGGTGGAGTGTAATCTCTGTTTTTTTCTGTCCCTGATTTAAAGAGTATGAACATATCTGTCCCATAAAGGGAATCTGGCATGATCTGTTCTGTTACTATTGTTATTATTATTATTTGTACACAGTTTGTATAAAGATAGAGTGAATTGTTCTTTGACAAACTTCACTTGTAAATCCATATGGAACCAGTTTTTTTTTCCCATTTTGGCCTTTTCATTCCCCCCACCGAAATCTAGTTTATTTAAATGACTTGTTCTACTAATCTGGACATATCATTTTTTTTTTTTTTAGTAAATATCCATTTCTTTTGATGGTTAGTTTTATTAATTTATATTGAACAAAATAGTTTCTAATTATTTCTTTTAGTTCTTGATTTGGTATTATTTATCTTTTTCATTTTGGTACTGTTAATTGGGACTTAGGATTTCTTTTTAAAATCATAGTAGTTAAATGATTTATCTACTTTTTTCTTCAAAATTGTTTGTGATTTAGGTTTTTTTTAATTCACAGAATTTTCTTTTTGCTTTAAATTTTGCTAGCCACTTGTCATTTTTGGATTTTTTCCCTTATTTTTTTTTATTCCCAACTAATTTATCTTTCTTTCTTTTGTTGATAAGCATGTGTAGAGACATATATTTTCTCTTTTTATTCCATATACTTTTATTGCATTGTGATCAGTAAAGATATTATTTCTATTTTTCTATTTCTGAAGCTTTTTTATGCTCTAATATATGGTCAACTTTTATAAATCAGCCATGCTCAGCTGAGAAATATATGTACTCCTATCTTCATTAAATAATTGCTAGATGTATATCATAACTACATTTTCTAAAATTATCTTAAGATCCTTAGCTTCTTTTTTTGGTCTTTATTTGTCAAAGTATTAAAGGGATATATTGAGATCTCCCACTGTTATAATTATACTATGTCTCTCCAAAATTTTAAATTTTTCCATGAGTATTTGGATGTAGAATCATTCATTGAATATATGATTTAAACTGATACTAATTATTGCCTATGATATCAGTATAATGTAGTTTCATTTTTCCCCTTTTAATGAAGTAATTTTTGCTGGTTTGCTTATGATCATAATTGCTACTTCTGATTTTTATTTCAGCTGAAGCATAAAACATTCCATTTTAGACCCTAATTTTAATTCTATGGATCTTCATTTTTCAAGTATGTTTCTTTAAAACTAGATAGTACTGGATTTTTCTTTCTAATCCATTCTGTTATCCTCTTTCATTTTATGAGTGAGTTCATCCCATTCACAGTTGTAGTCCTTTATTATGTTTTTGCCTCTCATCTGTTCTCTTATGATTTTCCTCTCCTTGTTTCTTATCTGTAATTTACAAAATAGAAGGAGAAGATGAGTAGAAAGAAGGTTCTTTGCCTTAATGCTCTAAGCTTGATGCAATCTGCTTCTGTTCCTCTTCACTTTCCTTCAACCAGAGCCTAGTTACAATTGCTTGCCCTTTATTTCCTTTTAAAACTTTCTTTGGGATTTTCCCTCAGTGCTAAGAGTTTGTTTAATTTGTAACTGTTTTCCCATACCTATATTCTTGCATATTCTCCCCTCTTCATTTTCCTTTTGTTTTCCTTTTAAGTGAAATATATTTCAGCACCTGAAGGCATGTCCCTGTTTTTGCTTTAATTGACCAGTTCAGATAAATGTGAGTTTTAAATGTTTCCTGCTGTCCTCACCACTTCATCATCATTCCTATAGTCTTCTACTTGTATTTCATGATTATGTGAGATAATTTCCTCCCCTGTTTTTGCTTCCTCCCTTTTCTTTCTTCTATTAATATCATTGCAGTATAACAAATTCATTCTCAGCTCCTCTGTTTTATTTAAGTCTGTCTATGAGTCCTGATGACTATGATGTTTGAGGGGATACTTGCATCATTCATATTCCTAATAGAATACAAATGCTTCATCTTTATTTTATCTCTTGTGATTACTCACAACTTACCTTTTCATATTTTTCTTGTTTCCTGTGTTTATAGTCCCTATTTATTTTTGGTCATAATCAGGATTGCTTTGAAATAATATATTTTGTTAAAGAATCATTCAATTGTCATATTATGTGCAGTTTTTCTGTGTAAGCTATTCTTGGGTGTAAGTTTGATTTTGAAATATTGCTATTCATACTGTCCACTCTTTTATAGTGAAGGCTGTTAAGTCATGTGCTATCTTCACTGCCATTGCTTATTATTTGAATTCTTCTCTTTCAGACTATTTGAAGTATTTTTCATTGACTTGAAAGCTCTGAATTTTGGCTATGACATACAAAAGAATTTTCATTTGGGGGTTTATTTTATAAAGCTACCAGTGAATTTTTTTTTTCATTTTAATTTTATCCTCTAGCGTTAAGAGGGCAGAACAGGTAATTGGCACTGAGGATAGAGCACCAGGCCGGGAATCAGGAAGACCTGAGTTAAAATCTGGCCATAGACCATAGACTAGATATATGAACTGGGGATGTCACTTAACCCTGTTTGCTCCAGTTGTCTTAATGTGTAAAAATTATCTGGAGAAGGAATTTCTTTGGAGAGAAAGGAAGGAATTGTTTTGTGTTGAAAGAAATATCTTTAAAAGGAATATCTAATATCTTTGCTAAAAATGGAAATGACTGAATAACAACAATAGTTTTAAGAGAAATAGGCAGTTTTCTTTAATGATTTCTTGGAGTTTGAATTTTGACTCTTGATCATGATTTATAGGACATCAAGTGATTCTTAAATTATCTCTTCTTGATCTATTTTCTGGGTAAATTGTTTCTCATAAGAACTTTAAATTGTCAATTTTTAAAGTCGTGATTATTTCTTGCAATGTCATGGAGTCATTAACTTGTTTCTTTTTTCTTTATTTTTTTTTGTTTTAAACAAATGCAAAATGAGAAAAGAAAAAATAAACAGTGATATGTGCACAGCAGAACATGAAAGACTTCAGTATAAAACACTAAATTTCTATTTGAAGAAACACTATACAATAAATACTACAAGATGTTATCAACCAGCTCATTATTTTCTATGCCACAATTCAATCACATCCTATCTGAGAGACTGTCTATGAAGGGTTTTTCCTCAATTTTCTTCATTTCTTCTATTCTTGGCTACAACATCTTTGTTTACATGATAAAATTCTAATTTACAATAGAACTATCCATTATATACTTCAACAACTCTCCTACCTTATAGTTTAGCTTGAGGTTTGATACTCCTGAATCTGCTTCCATTACATATGTCCCCCTCCCCCAGGTTTCTTCAAAGTTCCTAACCTTTTTGTTCTTCCAAGTGAACTATGTTGTCATTTTTCTAACTCAGATTTTTTTTTTGGTAACTTAATTTGACTAAGTTAATAAATAATTATAAGTTAATAAATAGATTAGTTAGGTAAAATTGTCATATTTTATTATATTGATTTTACCTATATATGAGCAATAAATATTGCTTCAAATATTTAGAATTAGTCGTTAACTTCTGTTGGTTCTCTCTAATTTTCAGAATCTTTTACTCAGATACTTTTATTAGTCTCTTGCACTAATCTGTTAATTTTCCTACGAAGACTCTATAGCTTTCATTTATCTTTTCTAATTCTTTCATCTCATGTGTTCATTTCAATTAGAAAATATTTTTATCAAAAAAATTCCACTTCTTTAATTTCTTCTAGGAATTCTGGTTGAACTTGTGTCTAAAGCAAATTTTTCTTTGAAGCTTTGTACGTTTTGGAGTTATACTCTTCTTGTGGGTTTATGTATTAGGTACCCAATCATTATAGTAGTTCTCCATGGTGGGATTAATTTTTTGTTTGTTCTAATCATAGTTCTAAAATTTGTACTTTGTATTAGGACCAAACTTTGTATTCTTTTGGAGATGATATTTGGGACTTTTTTTTTGTCCTGTTTTGTACTCCCTTTCATCCTGGATTGCTTTCTTGGTACATTGAGTTTTATGTTCTATATTAATCTCAGTGGTAGTTAGACTAGAAATATCTAGAGGTCAAAGTGAACTTTTAATACTGTATTCTTAGCCTAAACTTGGAAAGTTCTTGTCCCATGTTTGAGACTGGGCTACACAACTGTGGGCTCGCCCCAGGTTGGAAATTCAATAAATTGCTGCTGGTCTTAAATGTTGTATTCCAGTTGGAAACCTCTACAACTTCAGAGGAACAGAACTCTGGAGTCCCCATAGATTAGCGGGGTTTCTCTGCCCTTGCTATTCAGTTGTAGATTTCAGACTAGATGTATGTCTAGAATCTACAGAATCTTCTAAGTTCTGTTCTTGCACTTTGTCCAACACAGGCTCAGGTCTATTACCACTTCTTAATCGGGGTTGCTATCACTAGGCACAGGTTCCCTTCTATGTCCACACTGGATATGCTACAGAACTCTATGGCATGAGTAATATAGATATGACAGTACTCATTTCTTCTCTGTTCACAATATCAAATCCCTCTGTCCTGCATTCTGAATGTGTCTGTTTTACTGTGTAGTCCCAGAAATAGTTCTGTCCACTTAATAGAATGTTCCACTGAATGCCATCCTGGGATAGACACTATCTTTTGTTTTTCCAGAGTTCCATTTGTTTCCCTATACCAAATTGAACCTGAAAAGCATATAAACAAGAACCCTGACATACACAGAAGAGTCTGCCATCACAGATTCTTAGATGTGCATTTCTAAAAGGAAAGCAACTTCTGAGAAGTCAACAATCACTTTAATCAAGCACATGTATCATTCACTTAGTTTGGGGGGAAAAGTCAGCACCCTGAACTTCAGAGAAAATGCAGAGAAATCTAAATCAATGGACAGAGTTTCCAAACTGTCTGACAGTAAGCAATACATATATCACAAATCAACAGACAGATGCAACTGCCTGACCATACATACATAATTACCACAGAGAGAAGCACCAACACTTTCAGTGAGTAAGCCCCAAAGGAAAACCTCACCCTCAGAGTATTTATACATTTTTTTTTTGAGCCAAAGTGTACCATAACTCTTGAGAATCAGAAACTTAACAAAAGGTGTGAGCCTTCCCATAAATCTTCCCAGGCACAGTCTTTCCCGGGTGGGAAAGATCTTTAATCACATCAAAATAATTGACAATACAAATACATATACTGTTTCTAGTTTAAGAAACTCTTGTTTCTGTACTTTACTCCGATTCAATCAGAGGCAGTTGATTATACTAAAACAAAAACACCAAAATATCCTGCTTTGCTTGCCATCACAAAAAGTGACTCACTCTAAATTTTCCTTGAATTTTATAGTTGGTATTCAGTCTAGCACCCTTTTCATATGGAGTGAGAATAAATTATTGATTGTAGTGTTGTGTAGAAGCTGCCTACCACAACACCAGTATGAATGGTCCCCCAGCCCCTCATTTAATGCTATGTTAATCTATGTTACAAGTGTGAATTTTTTTGGTAAACATAAAATTTTATTGAATTCTGCTTTCTATTTCACTCAGCTATTTTATTCTGTATTATTAGTATGTCATGACATTTCTGTTTACCATTTTGGTTATTAATTGTGTATTTACTTCTAACCTGTTCTCTTGTTTTTTTTTTCCCTGTCTTTTCTCCCAGTCATTACAAATTGTATTACAATTGGTAAAAAGAAGGAGTTTGGCTAACATTTGTGACTTATGAAAGAAGTAATATTTTTCTCTACTTTTTTGTCCCTCTTTTCTTGCTACTTTCCTGTACTTCATTGTAGTCTTTTACTTTTTATTCTTTTATCCCCCATTCAATAATCACTTCATGCTTCCTCCTACTTGATGGACTTTTTCTTATAGATATTTATTATCTACCCTGATCTTCTACCCTGTGTATCTCTCCTTCTTTGGCACTCCTGTTCCCTCCAATTCCCTTTGTGAGTTTATTGTGTAGCTATATCATGACCTTTCTGGGTATGTATGTATGTAATTTATTCCAAACCTTGTTGTCTGGCTTAGAAGAAAGTATTTCAGATTCATGTTTCTATTACTCTTTCCTCCAGGTTTAAATACTCTTCATTTTATCTACCTGTATTATATGAGGTACTGTTTCATATTTCTGCTTCCTTTCTTTTCTAGTATACATACATACATACATATGTATATACATGGATATATGGATACATATGTATTTTTCTATATATATGTATATGTATCTAAGCATACATACATATACACACATACATGTATAATTTCTTTTGTGCTAAAAGATAGCATAATGAAGAATTAAGACATAATGAAAAATTATGTCTTAATATTTTAAATCATCCAAATGAGTCATTGCTTTCTTTAGCTATTATAATTTTCAGTGCATTTAATTTTGGATATGACTTCTCACCATTTGTTCTGAGATGTCAATTCTTCTTCTTACTTACTCCACTTTTATTTCTTTATTTCTCCCAGGTCCTTTTTCAGTTCTGTCATCAGAATATTTTTTTTCCTCCTATGGCACTTTTCTTGTACAGTTGTAGGATTGCACCCTTTTCCAGGATTTAGTCCTTGGATATATCCCTGAGATACTTATTTATGGCAAAGAATGAGAAAGTGGAAAAAATAATGCCATTTAAAAAAATCAAATAAAAGACTGACATAATATATGCAGAGCTCAACCTCTATCCTCCCCCAATTATGTAAAAAAATGGGAGGTGCTTTTTCATTCTTTCTGTGAGGTCAAGCTTGACCATTATAAATTTGAAGCATTCTTGTTTTTTTTCCTTTATGTGTTGCAGTCATTGCAAATATGTTGCTGGTTCCTCTTAGTTTAGTTTTATGAATATGTCTAATTATTCCCCTGCTACTCTGTATTAATCATATTCACATTCTTCCAACACAGTTATTTCTTATTGCATTTGTATGTTGTTCTCATTTGTAGCAATTTTCCTGTATAATGAGTTTCTAGTTTTCCTCCAGAATCTTTGTACTATACAGTTCTAGAATCTCTGGATGAAGGGATGTGGATAGTTTCATCACTTTTTAACACAATTCTAAATGACACCTTAACATGACTGAACCCAATTCACAACACCATCAAAAATGAATTAATGTATATGTTCATCTTTCTATAACTGTGTCAAAAGTGAATATTGCTATCTTTTTTGGTGTGTTTTTCAATTTTATGAGTGTGAGGTGGGACCTTAGAGTTTTTCTGGCTTTCATTCCTTGTATTATTAAGCATTTGGAACATTCTGTGAATGACCAGTTTTGTTACTATTATGTTGGACTGCACATACACTTAAGAAAATATGCTATAAATAATACAATTCAACAGTGTCATGTATAATCCCTCTTTTTTATTCTTTGTACATTGAAACATTAATAGGATCACATTTTCAATTGTTTGCAAAATGTAAAGAGATTGCATGAATATTAAAAAAAACTTACAAAAATTTGTTATCTTTAAATCTGAAGTACAAATGCTTTTAATTTCTTTCACTTGTGAAGTCTAAGCTAAAGAGTAATTAACAAATCTAAGAATAATCAACTGTCTCTGGAACCTACCTTAGTATATGAAAGGAAGTATTATCCTATGAGAAACACATAAAAATGACAAAACAGCAGACATTTATATAACATAACTTTAAAACTTATTAAAATATACTAATATATCCATAATAGTAACCTTACATGTGACATAATGTGAATAATATAATTTCACTAGTGAAGAAACTGAATTTTTAGAATTCAAAGAATTTTTAGTGACTTGTTCATCATTAGCTCACAATTAAAGTCATATTATAAAATCAAACTTGAATCTGATTCTGTCTGGCATTCTTTTTAAAGCTTATTTTCATTTGATAAATGTTTTGATACATCAGTTAAAAACTTCCATCAAGAAAAGAAAAGAAACCAAGAAAAGAAACACCTCAAATCTCCAACCATATACAATTCAAAAGCATGAATAGTTACTCTTAAGCATCTTAATGTGTTTTTTTAATCTTTCTAAGAATTTTTTTTCTAGTTTAATGCTCTCATTTTATTTTTTTGATTAATTAATTTGTTTTCAGTTTTCTACAATCACTTCCATATATCTTGGATATTTCCCCCTCCTTCCCCTCCCTTCCCTCTTTCATCCCCTTCAGTCCCCAAACGGTGTGCAGTCTTATGTAGGTTCTACACATACATTTTAATTAAATGCATTTTTACCTTGGTCATGTTTCATAGAGGAATTAAAATGAATGGAAGAAATGAAAACAAAACCAAACAAGACAAATCATAACGCAAGAGAAAATGTTCTGCTTCATTCTGTGATCTAATTCCACAGTTCTTTCTCTGGATGTGGAAGGCATTCTGCCTCAAGAGTCCACTGGGAATTTTTTAGGTCATTGCATAGTTGTGAAGGGCTAAGACTACCAGAAAAATTCCTTGCACACTGTGGTTGTTGCTGTGTACAAACTTCTCCTGGTTCTGCTCCTTTCACTCAATATCAATTCATATAGGTCATTCCAGGCCTCTCTGAATTCTTCCTGTTCATCATTTCTTATAGCACAATAGTATTCCATTACATTCATATACCACAACTTGGTCGCCAATTCCCCAGTTAATGGGCATCCCCTTGATTTCTAGTTCTTGGCCACCACAAAGAGAGCTATTATATGTATTTTTGTACATGTGGGACTCTTTCCTATTTTTATGATCTCTTTGGGATACAGTCCTAGAAGCGGTATTGCTGGCTAAAAGGGTATGCACATTTTTACAGCCCTTTGGGAATAATTCCACATTGCTCTCCAGAATGGTTGAATCAGCTCACAACTCTACCAACAATGAGTTAGTATTTCAACTCTCCTGCATCTTCTCCAACATTTAACATTTTCCTGTTTTGTCAGGTTAGCCAATTTGATAGGTGTGATGTTGTGCCTTGGAGTTGTTTTGATTTGCATCTCCCTAATCAATAGTGATTTAGAGCAGTTTTTCATATGACTCTAGGTAGTTTTAATTTCTTCCTCTGACAACTCCCTGTTCATATCCTTTGACCATTTATCAATTGGAGAATAGCTTGTATTCTTGTACATTTGACTTAGTTCTCCACATATTTTAGAAATGAGGCCTTTATCATAGACATTAGTTGTAAAAATTATTTCCCAATGTTCTGCTTCCCTCCTAATTGTGGTTGCATTGAGTTTGTTTGCAAAAACTTTTCAATTTATTGTAATCAAAATTGTCCATTTTGGACTTCATAATGTTCTCTATCTCTTGTTTGGTCCAAAATTTCTTCATTCTCCATAAATCTGACAAATACAATATTCCTTACTCCCCTGATTTGTTTATGGTATCAGCCTTTATACTTAGATCATGTGTCCATTTGGACTTTATTTTTGTGTACAGTGTCAGCCATTGTTCTATGCCCAGTTTCTATGACACTGTTATGCAGTTTTCCTAGAAGTTTTTGTCAGAAAGTGAGTTTTTATCCCAGAAGATGGGGTCCTTGGGTTTATCAAACAGTAGATTGCTATATTAATTGCCTACTGTGCCTTGAGTACCTAATGTCTTTCTCTGGTCTACCCCTCTATTTCTTAGCCAATACCAAGTGGTTTTGACTATTAATGCTCTAAAATACAATTTGAGATCTGGTAGGGCTAATCCATTTCTTTTCATTAGTTCCTTTGAAATTCTGGGCCTTTTGTTCTTCCAGAGGAATTTTGGTACTATTGTTTCTAGCTCTGGAAAATAATCATCTGGTAGTTTGATTGGTATGGCACTGAATAGGTAAATTTAATTTAGGTAGGATTGTCATTTTTATTATATTAGCTCAGCCTATCCAGGAGCAACTGATGTTTTTGCATTTACTTAGATCTGACTTTATTTGTGCAAAAAGTGTTTTGTAATTGTGTTTATATGGGTTTGTTGTGGCAGGTAGATTATCAGATATTTTATAGTGTCTATCAAAGCTTTAAATGGCATTTGTCTTTCTATCTCTTGCAGTTGGGCTTTGTTAATAACCTATAGAAATGCAGATGATTTATCTGTCTTTCTTTTGTAATCTGCAATTTTGCCAAAGTTGTTTATTATTTTAAGTAGTTTTTTACTTAATTCTCTGAAATTCTCTAAGTATATCATCATATGGTCTGCAAAAACTAATAACTTAGTTTCTTCTCTGCCTATTGTTATTCCTTCAATTTCTTTTTCTTCTCTTATTGTTAAAGCCAACATTTCTAGCAACAGGTTGAATGACAGTGGTGATAATGGACATCCTTGTTTCACCCCTGACCTTATTGGAAATGCATGCAGCTTATTCCCATTACATATAATGTTTGCTAATGGTTTCAGGTAGATACTGCATATTATTTTATGGGAGACTCTATTTATTCCTATGCTCTGCAGTGTTTTCAATAAGAATAGGTGTTGTATTTTGCCAAAGGCTTTTTCTGAAACTGTTGAGATAAACATATGGTTTCTGTTAGATTTGTTATTGATTTGATAACAATGCTGTTAGTTTTTCTAATATTGAACCACCACTGCATTCCTGTATAAATCCTACCTGATCATAATGTATTGTTCTAGTGATAAGTTGCTGTATTCTTTTTGCTAAAATCTTATTTAAAATTTTTGCATCTATATTCATTAGGGAAATTGACATATAATGTTCTTTCTCTGTTTTGGCTCTTCCTAATTTAGGTATCAGAACAATATTTGTAACATAGAAAGAAATTGGGAAGACTCCTTCTTGCTCAATTTTCTCAAATAGTCTATATAGTGTTAGATTTAACTGTTCTTTAAATTTTTGTTGGAATTCACTTGTAAATCTGTCTGGCAGTGGAGATTATTTTCCTAGGGAGTTCATTGATGGCTTGTTCAATTTCTTTTTCTGAAAGGGGATTATTTAAGTGTTCAGCTTCCTCTTCTGTTAATATGGGCAATTTATATTTTTTAAAACATTCATCCATCTCATTTAGATTGTCAAATTTATGGGCATACAGCTAGGCAAAGTAATTTCTAATTATCGTTTTAATTTCTTCCTCATTGGATGTGAATTCACCCTTTTCATTTTTGGTATTGGTAATTTGATTTTCTACTTAATTTTTCTTAATTTAATTGACCAATGGTTTGTATTGTTTGTTTGTTTGTTTTTATTGAAACCAACTTCTTAGTTTTATTTATTTGTTCAATAATTTTCTTAATCTCTCCTTTGGTTTTCATTATTTCTAATTAGGATTTTATTTGAGGATTTTCAATTTGTTCTTTTTCCGGCTTTTTCAGAAACATGCCCAATTCATTGATCTTCTCTTTCTCTATTTCATTCAAGTAGGAATTCAAATATATAAAATTTCCCCTAAGAGTTGCTTTTGCAGTATCCCATAAGATTTGGTAGGTTGTTTCATTATTGTCATTCTCTTGAATGAAGTTGTTGATTGTTTCTATGATGTGTTCTTTAACCCATTCATTCTTTAGGATTTGATAATTTAGTTTCCAATTAATTTTTGGTTTATCTTTCCATGGCCTTTTATTAAATATAATTATTATTGCATTATGATCTGAGAAGAATGCATTGACTATCTGTGCCTTTCTGCACTGGATTGTGTATTTTTTATGCCTAGTACATCTCCATTTCCCTATGTATATGTGCCATGTGCCTCTGAGAAAAAGGTATATTCCATTCTATCCCCCTTCAGTTTTCTCTAGAGGTCTATCATATCTACCTTATCCAGAGTTTTATCCACCTCCTTAACTTCCTTCTTGTTTCTTTTGAGGTTATATTTATCAAGTTCAGAGAAGGGAAGGTTGAGATCCCCCATTAGCATAGTTTTGCTCTGTAGTTCTTTCTGTAATTCCTTTAACTTCTCCTCCAAGAATTTGGATACCATACCACTTGGAGCATATACGGTTAGTAATGCTATTCCTTCATTGTCTATGATGCCTTTTAGCAGGATATAGTTTCCTTCCTTATCCCTTTTGATTAGTTCTATTACTGCTTTTCCTTTGTCTGGGATTAGGATTCCTACTCCTGCTTTTTTCACATCAGCTGAAGCACAATATTTCTGCCCCAACCTTTTACTTTTACCCTGTGTGTATCCTTCCATTTCAAATGTGTTTCTTGTAAACAACATATTGTTGGATATGGTTTTTAATCCATTCTGCTACCTATCTTTGTTTTATGAGAGAATTCATCCCATTCACATTCACAGTCACAGTTTGATTACTAACTGTGTCTTCCCTCCATACTCTTTCCCCCCTTTTATGCTTTTAGTTCTCCCTTCTTCCTTCCCCTCCACAATAGAGTTTTAACTTTTGACCACCCCCTCCCTCAATCTTCCCTCCCTTGTTTCAACTACCCTCCTGTTTACTTCCCTTTTCCCTTACTACTTCTTCCCTCCCTTTTAGTGTCCCCTCCCTTTTGTTTCCCCTTTCCCCTCCTACTGGCTATAGAGTTAGTTAGATTTCTATACTTAACTGAGTTTGTTGTTCGCTCCTTGAACCAAATCAGAAGAGAGTAAAGCTCACACAGTGCTCATCTCCCTTCCCTCTTTCCCTCTACTGTTAAATGTTTTTGTGTTTCTAGCTGTGATGTAATTTATCTTTTTCAATCTCCTCCTTTTCACATCTTCTATTACAATCCCTTCACATCCTTAAGTCACATTTTCATCATCACATCAGTTTATTTAACCACTCCCTCCATCTATGTATATCACTTTTATATATCATAATAAATATAACATTCTCTAAATTAACAATATCATCTCCCCTTATAGGGATGTAAACAATGTGCTTATATTGAAGAAGAAGTTTTTCCCCCTGTTTGCCTATTTATGCCTCTCTTGAGACTTATGTTTAAAGATCCAGTTTGCTATTGAGCTCTGGTCTTTTCATTGGGAAGGTCTGGAAATCCCTTATTTCACTAAATGTCCATCTCCTTACCTGAAATATGCTCAATTTTGCTGGGTAACTGATCCTTGGTTGTAGTCACAGCTCCTTTGCCTTACAGAATAACATATCCCTAACCCTACCATCTTTTAATGTAGAAGCTACAAGGTCCTGTGTGATCCTGATTGGAGCTCCTCAGTATTTGAATTGTTTCTTTCTGGCTGCCTACAATGCTTCTCCTTCACTTACTAGCGCAGAATTTGACAATGATATTTCTTGGTGTTTTCAGTTTGGGATCCCTTTCAGGATGTGAATGGTGGACTCTTTTAATGACTATTTTACCCTCTGCATCTAGGAATTCTTGGCACTTTTCCTTGAAGCTTCCTTGGACGATATTGTCCAGGCTCTTTTATTCATCATGGTTTTCTGGTAGACCAATAATTTTTAGATTTTTTTCTTGATCTATTTTCCAGGTCAGTTGTTTATCCAACTGATAACTGAGATATTTTACATTTTCTTCTATTTTTTCTTTCCTTAGATTCTGTTTGACTGATTCTTGATGTCTTCTTGAGTTGTTAGCTTTTACTTGTTCAATTCTAATTTTTAAGAAATCATTTTCTTCAGTTAACTTTTGTATCTCCTTTTCCACATGCCCAATTGTTCCTTTTAAGGAGTTATTTTCTCCAGTTTGGTTTTTGTACCTCCTTTTACACTTGTCCAATTTTCCTTTTAAATTCTTCTATGTTTTCTTTTTTTTATATTTGAAAAATCATTGACCAGTTTTTCTTGTACTTCCCTATTTTGGCTTTTAAAATCCTTCTTGAGCTCTTCCAAGAATGCTCTTTGAGCTTGAGACCAGTTCATATTCCCTTCTGAAGTTTCAGATGAGAGTACAATCTCAATGCTGACCTCTTTGTATTCATGTTTTGGTCTTTGTCCTCGTAGAAAGATTCAATGGTCTTATCTCTTCTGGTTTGCTTCTTGCTCATGATGATTACCCTTTCCCTGGCTTTTAGAATGGATCTCTGCTTCCCACTCTTCTTGTATTTAGAACTTGAGGCTTTGTGTATTGTGGCCTCTGGTTCTTTCAGCTAGAAGCTTGACTTCTGTAGCTTACTTGGTGATGAGCTGACTGGTGTGCCAAAGAAGGAGCCAGGTGAAGTCTTTCTGTGTTTACCCGGAGTTATGCTGGAGCTAGCTGTATTAAGTGTGTGGAAGGGGTGGTCTGGCCACAAGAGGTCTCCTCTCCTGAGCACAATTAGGCTCAGTGGTTGGTGAACCCTGTTTTTGCTAGTGTCATTGCAATTCCCTTGGCTGTGCAAAAAGTCCTGTTCCTGATTATTATAGGCTCCATCCCTCTGGGGCTCAGCATCTCCTTCTGGTTCTCTGAGGTGAGGCTTTCTGGGACAGCCCCATTCCTGCCCTGATCCCCTTCAGCCACAGTGAGAAGGAAGCCCCTTTGTGATTTTCCTTGCCTCACTGGTTAAGAGACTGTTTACTCCTTCAGCTACTCTCACTGTTCCTGGGTTTTTCCTGGAGAAATATTCTCTGGGTTTTACAAGGTAAACAAAGGGAGGAGGATAACCTTTATCAATCACTCTGCCATTATGACTCCCAGAGTTTCCTTGGGGTTCTGTACTTCTCTCTCACTTGGTTCCACTGGACTCCCATCCTGGGATGATATGTTTGAGATTCCACGGTGCTGTTGCTGTTTCAGACTGCCTGAGGCTTCCTACTCAGCTTTGCTATTACTAGGTCCAGTTTGATACAGCCTGTTCACTGTGTGCTCCTCCAGCCCTATTCAACAGATCCTTCCTGTTGACCTTCCAGGCTGTCCTGGGTTAGACATCTGCCACACTCTGTCTCTTACTAGAATTCTACCACTTCAAAATTTGTTCAGATTCTCTTTTTAGAGGTATCTGAAGGAGTTTGCCTTAGAGCTTAGGTAAGTTGCTTTCACTCAACCATCTTGACTCCATCCCCTAATGTGTTTTTTAATGATGGCAACATATTTTGCTTAGTTTACTTTTAAATAAAATTTTATTGAAGTTTCCTCTGGGTTTTCTTGTTTGCATCATCCCTAGTTAAATAGATCACAAATAAATCACAAGTATCCCTCCATTTTCCTGTCTTAGAGACAGATCTTATAAAACAAACAATTTTTTAAAACAAAATGAAATCAGAAAAATTAATATCTAGTAAAAGTCTGAAAGCATATTCACTGTGAAATTCCTGTTGAGTGACCTCCATAAAAGAGTGGTTTGGTGTGTCTCACATTTCTCTTCATTTGAGTACTTATTGGTTTTTATAATTTTTCTCCATTCACTTTTTTGTTATTATTTGATGTGTAGTTTTCCTTGCCAAGTTATTCCCATACTATCTATAGATAGATAACATAGTATTAGATATTGATTAGATATGATCTATTCATCCATCTATTTTTCTATCTATTCATCTCTTTCTTTTTCTCTCTCTCTGTCTCTCTCAATTACTAAATCCTTAAAAGAATTTGATACAAAGAATTTTCTTTCCCCATTTAACTACTTCATTTCTTATCATTGGTGTATTAATTTTTCCTATAAAAAAGTTCTTAAATTTAAGTCATCATATATATATAAATATATACACACACATATATTTATATGTATATATGTTGTACGTATATATATGTATATGCATATACATGTAAATAAGTTTTGATAATATTGTCACTTGTATTAAATTGGCATGGCCTAACTAGGAAAGCAATGAATATTCCTTAAGGCATTTAAGTTATTCTCTAGTTCTTTAGGGAAAAAATTTTAATTGAATCTGAGCATGCTTTGGTACATTGTTCTTCAGATATTTTATGCATGTTGTCATATTTGGAATGAGATTTCACTTCCTATGGTTGTTTCTAGTATTTTGTTATTATTATATTGAAATGCTGTTGATTTTTGAGGATTTATTTTATAGCCTGTAAATTTGCTGAAGCTATTGCTTGTTTAAATTAGAATCTTTGCTGATTCCACAGGATTTTCAAAGTGTACCATAATATTGTCAGTAAACAAGAACATTTTATCTCCTCTTTAATTATCTTTCTAATTTTTAAAGATTACACACACACACACACACACACACACAAATATGTATATGTTTATTTATATTCAGTTCATTAATTCTCTCTCTTTTTTGTCAATGTGTATTTATGGATATGTCATTTTTTTTTTCTTTTTGAAACTGCTTAAGTAGGTCACCCAAGTTTTAGTATACCATTTCATCTTTATAATTTTCTTTCACATCACATTATTAATTATTTCTATGATTTGTTCTTTTACCTACTCATTATTCATGATTTCATTGTTAAGTTTCCATTTGGGTCTTTAGCTTTTATTTGTAGCCCTTGAATCAATTGCTTTTTTTATTGCTTTATGATCTGTAAAGAATACATTAATTATCGCTGTCTTTTTCTATTTGTTTACTATATATATATATATATATATGTATATATATATATATATATGTATGTATGTGTGTGTGTGTGTGTGTGTAAAAGTTCCATGTGGTACTGAACTACATGTATATTATTTTGTAATTTCATTTAGGTGATACCATAAGTCTTTTTAACTCTAGTTTCTATAAAAATATTTAATTTCATAAATTATATTTTATCTTTCTCTTCAACTTATCCATAACTGAGAGACGAATATTGAAGTTTTCTGTTACTGTTTTGTTCCTGTTTATGTCTCCCTGTACCTCAGTTAAGGTTTCATTTATGAACTTGGATGAGAAGACTTTTGGAAACATAGACTTTTTACTATTTTTTGTTGTCTGTGGTTTTTCATCATAATTAATGTTTCCTTGTTTATAATTATTTGTTTTCTGAGTGATTTTTTGTTTTGTATTAGATAACACATTTGAAAATCTTATTTTGATTCATTTAATGCATAATAAATATTTATCAGTTTAACTTTTTTCTACCTCTTTTTTACAAACATGTTTCTTGTAAGCAATAGATTTTAGGGTTTTGTTTTTATCCAATTGATCAGACGTATATTTTGCTTGATGGTTTAATCCATTCAGTGTATTTTTATTATGAAAGCTAGGTTCATATTTTCCCACCTCTTTAATATTTTTTCAAGTTATGATTTTTGCCTTCTGCTATAAATACTATACCTTGTTCATTCAGTTACTTTACCTTAATGTTTTTGAAGGTGGCTGTTTTCCCACTAACTCTCTTCATCTCTTCCCTGACCTCCTACTCTCAGTTGCTTCTCCTTTCCCTTTAGATTTTTGCTTATTAATTCCTTTTATTCTCTCCTGCTTTTATCTGGTTATACAATTCTCCCTCTCTACTTCCTTTTCCCTTTTGATTGCTCAAGCAGATTCTCTTTTTTCTCTTTCTTTTCAACTAGTCCTGGCTTTAAAAAAAAAAAAATCATTTTTTGTGCTTTCCAAAAAGAATTTGTCTTTTTCACCTGTGTGCTTTTCCTGTCTCCACTAGTTCCCCATTCCTGGGTTAATGACACATCAAATTGTCTCAAGCAATCAAAACTTTTAAAATATCCCTTCTACTCTTCTAAGTTTTGTCCATTAGGCAGTTTCTTCTACTTTCTGTCTTGCAGAGTTTGCTTTGCTAATTCCCCTTCCCCAATACACCTAACTCCTAGAAAAAATTTAATAATTGCAAGTGTTAGAGAAGACATTGCTCTATGCTAGGGCCCCTCCCCTAGCATGTCTCTGACTATCAAGCTTGCTATTCATTCATACCCTTTCCTGGTTTCTTGGATTTTTTTTCTCCATTTGACTCAAAATCAAACCCATCAATTTATGCCCTTTAGTTCCTCCAGGGATCACTTGTCCCCAGGAATTGGAACTCTCCTGATTCCCAAGATAGGGCAAGAAAAATTTCTCTAAATATCAAAATCTTCCAGTCATATTTAGTGCAAGGTCTCCACCTCTTTTCATAGACTGTCTCCCATCACCCATAGGAACATTCATCAATGGAACCTTTTACCACCATAAAAGAAGAGCCTATTTCCTTTCGTACTCTTCTCAATCCTCTTCACCTCCTCACTCATTCCCCTGAAGGCTTTTTTCTTACTGCGACCACAAGTGTCACTTTCCTCCCATTGCTAGACAGGGGACATCACACATTCATCTTTGTCATTTTGTTTGCCTTCTCCCTTTCACATACACTCCCATGTTGTGATATAGTTCAAAAACAACAGCAATGACAACAAAACATTGATTGACCTGTAGGCAGGGTTTTGACAGGTTCTTTTTATGATGGCATAGGTACACATTTTCACTGTTACCTTTACAAGACTTCTCCCTTCACCTCCACCTCTTTCTGTGCATTTATAAAGAAGTCTCTTACTGGTCTCTCTGATATTACTCTGTTGCTGTTGCATCTCTTAGCTGCTTCCTTTTTTTTCATGCTTCCTGAATTTTTTGCTGTTTGAGATTTTTAAGAAACAAATAATCTCTTCAGTTATAATTTTCTTTTCTAAAAATGTTAATCACCTCTTTGTTATTGACCTTTACGAAATCATTTATGGTTAAGCCCAGATTTGCTGGATAGGTCAACCTGAGATATATCTTGATCTCCATTTCTTTGGGGAACACATTATTCCAGTTTTATCCGCATTTTCTCGTAGGTGCAGAATAATTGCTTATTTGCATATCCTTTCCTTTGTATCTGGAGGTCTTTCTCATAACCACTTGAAGAGATTGTTATTTCTAAAGTAAATTGTTAAACTTACCACTCTGCTTCTTGGAATTTGCAACTTTTTGTTGTCATTCTTGTTGTTTTTGGAGGGGTTTTTATGATTCTTTCTATTGATTTTTAATTTTCTATGTTCAGAACTTGTAGGCAATTCTTGTCTATTATTCTTTTATTATAGTGTTAAAGTTTTTTTCATCCTGTCATGTTCTCAGCAATTGTCTGAGAATATCGTCTTTATACATCGTGTGTTTGAGATCACTATGTTGTGCTTATATAGTGAACATATTTCCTTTGGCTGTAATAGTTTTTGTTTTTTGTTTTGCTTTTTGTTTTGTTTTGTTTTTTGCTTTTCTTCTTCTAGATAGTTCTTCACTTCTGTATATTTGCTTTCCCAATCTATTATTTTCTGGTGTTTTTCTTTAATGATACTTGCCATGTCAGATTCCAGTTTTTCTATTACTTCCATTACTTTACTGTGAAGGCCATATTTTCTGTTCTCATAACTCTCAACTCTCTTTTGAACCACTTAGGAATATCAGACTTTGGTTTCATATTGTCCTTGCATTCCAGAGATTCCTCTGTCTCATCCAGTGTTGAATCATTTTCTTTTGTTTTGCAGTTTCTATTTATAGAAATCTGGATTCATTACTAGATAGGGCATTTTTCTTTCTGTTCTTAATGATTTACCTATTGATTTATCTTTTTTAATGACTTTGAGCTTTCTTCTTTCTGAGATCTTTGATAATTTCTGTCTCTTCTCCCTTACATTCTCCCTATGACTTACTTTCTGAGTCTCTGACTTGCTCCCTCTGAAAATAGTTTCCTTGGGATTGCATCTCAGAGTCTCAGTGTTTGGGCAATTTATGGTTCATCAGCTTAGGTCCCCTCTCCAAGTTGCTTTTGTGTAGCTATAACTAGCCCCAACTTTGTGCTAAGGATTTACCCTCAGGCTTATTGGAGTGCCACATAATTCTAATGAACACACTGTATCCTCCCCTAGTGCCCTATTCTACTCCCTCTATTTCTTAGTTTTCTGACCTACTTCTGGGCAGTTCAAATAGCTGCCATGCTGGCTCTATGGAGTTGACAAATTTAGTGTTATGTTCTATTTTAATCCCAAACATGTGTTCTGCCCATTTTCTTCCATTCTTAGCTCTCCCACAAAGCTCTTCTGCAGCACAGAATCCTGTCCACTGTGGAGTTGGCTATATGGTTCCAATGAGCTTTTGTAATCTGAAGCATTACAGAGGCATTCTGGCTATCCTGATCCCAGGCAGATTTCCATAGTCCAAAGGTGAGATCTCCACAGTAATGGAAAGAGAAAGGGTAGACCAGGTTAAAAATTTGGGGAACCCCATGTTCTTCATCAAATATGTCCCCTCTGCAGATGGCATGGTGTCTGGTGTGAGGGAAGGATGCTGAATCATCTCATTTTAGAAATCAGTTGATTCTAAAAAATATCATTACCTTTTTTCAGATTCCAAATCTCCTAAATCATGTATACAGCTGAAGTTTCTTTATCTTTGGCATATAATTTCTGATTTGGAGAGCTTTCAGAGGTCTTGGGGGATCAGAGAAAATTTCTAATACTCTACCTTTTTGTAACGTGATGAAGAAATCAATTTTTTAATTTTAATAAACTCATTCCAATTTTGTCTATTGATTTTATGTTGGTTGTGTTGCCCTTTAATATTGTCTCTATGTATACGGTTGTAGTCAGAGCTAACCCTAAGGTAGGTGACTAGGACTTTGCCTTCTACTATCATAATAAATTATCTATTTCTCATAACTAAATTCACCCTAATGATTTATTTTTTTCCTTTTTACACACAGTCTTAAGTGTTCACTTTGTGCTACTTTCCCTAGTGACCAAAATTACTAATTATAGCATGTTTGTAGTCATTATTTATATAATTTTGGCACTGCACTTTCAATGACACAGCTATCTCTCTTTAACATTAAACCACTCACTTCATAAAGACAGCAGTTAACCATCACTTGAAGTGATACTCTCCTAATTGGGAGGAAAAAGAAAAAGAACAACCAAACAATCTATACTTTTTGGCTTGGAGGCCTTAGTCTACAATCTAATTAAATGGTCCCAATTATAACAGAAATTCTTTACTTGGAACAAGAAGCTGAAATGTGAATCCATTCATTCATAAACTTGATGTGTCACTTCCCATATTGAATCAACATATGCCCAATTATTTGCCAGCTTCACTGAGAAAACCAAATCATTAACTCGGTTCCCAAAATGTAAAAACTAAAAGAATTAAAAATAATCTTGTACCAAGTACAAGGGGTGTTCCAAGTTTTTAATATAAAATCCATATCTTCTTATTTTTAAAACTATTAGCATAATGATCATAATTATAATGCTTTTTTATTTGGACAGCACTTTTCACATACCTTTTATGATGTGATTGTTCGAACATTATGCTAGAATCTGCAGTCCAAGTCGAATAAAGTCAAATTTATAGATGATGAAACTTAGGCCCAGAGAAGTTCAATGAGCAGTATAAGTTCAAGTAGCTACTAAATTTCAGAAGAGATACTTGAAATGAATTCTTCTAACTCCAAGTACAGTGCTCTTTTTACTATACATAGAAATTTTAAACATACACAGGCAAAATAAAGTGCAGTAAGTAGAATTATTTCTTGAGTTCCATACATTCTAATAAAAATGATGTCTTGTATTTCAATGAACTAAAATAAGCCATGATGTTTTTACAGTGTCCCTGGGCATTTAGTAAACTGTTTAGAAGAATTATTTCATATAAAAATAATGGCACAAGGGCAGTAACTATTTGGAGACTCATTTGTACTTCTGTACTCTATGAAAGAAAATTAGCCAGCCATAAGCCAATGTGTTTTATAATTATTTTTTGTATATGCTTTTCTACTCTCTGAGTTGCTATATTCAAGTGAAAAGATGGTAATGAGCCTTTAGAGAGAGCCATTTATATTAATAATTATTGCTCATTATGTAAATTTTGAGCTAATATAAGAACATTATTAGGATAATATGTCTTAATGGAAGCATATATTAAGGATATCATAATTACCCACTGGAATGAGTTGAAATTCATGTTAAATCAAGATCTGTAGGAGGGTTGATACTTTGACTTTGTCTGGAAATGAAGAATCCTTTCAAATATTTTTGTCAGTTTCTATTTTAACCTCTAGAGTTTGAATCTAGTGATTAGCAAATTATTCTGGACAATGAGATAGAATGAGAGAATAGAGTGAATTTTCTAGTTAAGAAACAATAACCCCTAATTTCATTGGCAGGAGATGCCAATAAACAGGTAAGGAGAAGCCCTTTTCCATAAAACTTTGGAATGAAAATTTTAAATGATGCCACAAAGGACTATAACTGTTCTTGAGAGCCTCAATTCTGACTAGGATCCTAAATTTGACTTTGATCATAACCTTAATAATTACTTTTTCCTTAACCCCAACCATGAGGCTGCCTTTTTTCATTTCAAAATATATGGAAGAATGTAGTGATAGGGTAATGCTTATCTTTCTGCTAGAGCAAGTCACCAAAATTTAATATATGAGCTTGTCACACTGTTTGATGGAAAGATCAAAGGACTTATGGAGAATCTTTGTGGACTTCATTTTATTAGAGGAAAAACTAGATATGAGATATCATGGGAGAGGTTATCCAAGAGGATCAGCATGAACAATTACTCTGAAACCAATATTGAGAATGGTGGTTAGAAAAATGTGATATAAAAGAAAGGGGAGTGTAAATGTTTAAGCTACTGGAGATGTATTATTAAGGCTATTCAAACAGAGGGCAAATATGGACCTCCTATATCTTTTATGTTTCACAGAATGAGATGAAATGTTCAGATTCAAGGAAACATTTTATTGGCCTTGGGAAGAAAGACAGATTACTGCTATTTTTTAGCTGTATCCAACTCTGTGACTCCATTTAGGTTTTCTTGGCAGCTACTGGAGTGGTTTGCCATTTACTTTCCCAGTTCATCTTACACATAAGGAAACTGAGGCAAAGAGGGTTAAGTGATTTGCCCAAGATTACAGAGCTAATAAGTATCTGAGATCAGATTTGAACTCAGGAAAATGAGTTTTCCTGATTCGAGGCCTGGCACTTTGTCCAATGTGTCACCTGGCTGGCTGCCTGTAGAGATAGGTTATAGCAGTTGTCACATATGCTCTATGCAATTCCCGACTAAGAATTATGGATTACAAAAAAGGATACCTGACTTTTACAGCTGAGAAATTTGTTGTCTTTTAAACAAAGTAAGGTTTCCCAGTCTGTAATTCTCGTTATATATAATCTATTATTATTATTTTAATTAAGGTTGTTATAAATAATGCTATTATTATTTTAGATGAAAATTATTAGAATCTGGACTATGTCAGTGGAAGATATTTCTGGTTAATGTGTAATAGGTCTAATGAAAGGCTTAGTGGACTTCTACTGTCTTTCAAAAATATTATGCTCGCATGGATTTTCATGAAGTGAGGTAATGGCTAGAAATACAACATAGAGCATCTGAAACTAGATAAAAAGAAAGTGACACGGAAGTGGCATTGTTGTAGACATGTACTATTGGTCACTCTGACAAATGGGAAAAATACATTATGCATTCCAGAGGAGTATCATGATACTTGCACAAAAAATAATGATAGCAAGTGGAGGTTTAAATTATAGACATTTCTGCTGGAAGTCATATACTGCAAAAAGTGCAACACACAATAAATTCTCAACCTGTAGAGAATTTTATCTTCAATAAATGTATGGAGTGATTAAGTCATACTCTATTCCGAAGATTAGCATCACCTGACTTTAGAATGACAAGTGAATTTATGAAACATTCCATATTTTTGTGCTGTGAATCGGTCTAATCATTCTGAAAAGCAATCTGAAAATATGCGTTAAAAATTACTAAAGTCTCCAGAATATCACAAAATCAAGTCTCCGTAATAATAATACCACTACTACCGAAAACAATAACTAGAATACACCTAACACTTTAAAGTTCTTAAAGTATTTTTTACATTCTCTCAACTGTAATGTGCTGCTGCTATTTATTCCATCCAAAAATCTATCTCATTTTTTAAAATGCTTCTGAGATGTGGTTATGTAGATATAATCTGCTGTAAAAAATTCATTGGTGAAATCATGCCTATTTCCCTTATGTATTTGTATTAATGATACTGTCAGAAGTAAATGTACCATCTTATCAATTTTATATGTGTGTGTATTAGAAAACAATAATAGAGTTAGTAGAGTTATGTCTTTTTGATCAATTTTTTTTGTTGTAAAAGTACCATTTTTAAATCTTTCAGAATCTTTCCCTCTTTAACATAATTTGAAAAAAAAATGGAACCTAAAATCTTACAAAAGTGAAAGATGAAAACTAACTTTGCATTTAATTGGAAAAATAGAATACTATAAAGTGAAAAAAGCATAACGAGAATTGATTAATCAGAATTCTTAAAATTGCATCACTTGCATATGAAATCACTTCTACAAGCCTTTGGTTAGGTTCAGCTACCTTTTGCAACATCATATTCTCATCTCATTGCTATTTTTTTCCATCACATATTAAGGTTATAGATTCTATATGTGGTGGTTTTACTAACATAACATGGAGAGAGATTATTACAAAAATCACCAGCAGTTATATTTCATCCTATGTAGATAATAAAATAATGCAGGATTACCTGTATCTTAGTCATAAATATGTATGCCTCTAGGAAGTATTCCTCATGTTTCATGTATTTATTGTCCTGGTTTCAATTGAAATGCTCTTGGAATGATATACCTTAGCTTTGACTGTTTTATTAAATTATGCTAATCTTTATTTTCTTTCTGGAACAATAATCTCTTCTTTCTTCAGATTTTGACCTTGGCTTAAATCACTTGATGAAAAGATTGCACACAGAATAAAGATAGCATGACTGCTGTGACCATAAGCTGTAAATTTCTACTGTAGTATAGTTAGTTTCATTTTTAATGATGGTTTTCTATGCTCAGAAAAACATTATATATAAGCATTAGGCTTCCAGGTAGACTCCAAGCTTTCATTTTTTGATCACAAGCTTTAAACATTGGATTTATTATCAGACTTCAAATCTTTGAACTTAAACTACTTTCTTTCTCAGCCCTCCATTCATTTTAACACTGGCTACTGCAATAAATTTATTTCTTCCATTTAGTAGTAGTTTTCTTAAGTAATTATTTTTGCTTATAGCAAGAATACCTATATGAATAAGATTTGGTCTTCCAAGAGTATGTCAACTCATGGGTCATTGGACTAAAGTAACATTAAAATGCAAATGGTTACAGAGACTGTTATAGGTGGGTGAAATAGTCTTAAGATTCTTAGAATTCTCAGTCCTCTTTTCTACTCATTATGTTTTCAGTCATGTTGTCAAATGCTTTCAACGAGCATGAACATGGGATCAAGGTCAACTACCATACTGATGGTAAGTTCTTCAATTTGAAAAGGCTACAAGCTAAGACCAAAGTGGAGGGAGTATTGGTGCACAATTTTCTGTTTGCAGATGATTGTGCACTCAGTGCAGGCTATGAAGCTTAAGTACAACAAAGTTTGGATCAATTCTCTGCTGCCTGTGATAATTTTGGACTAATAATTAACCCCAAGAAACCACACATGCTCCATCAGACACCATCACACCATACACATATAGAACCATCTATTACAACAAATAGAGAAGTATCAAATGCTGTGGATGAGTTCAATTACTTTGTTAGAGAGTACTCCAGGGATGTACACATTGACAATGAGGTTGATGCACACATTGCCAGAGCTAGCTCAGTGTTTGAGAGGACAAAAAAGTTTGAGAGAGAAGAGGTATTATTAGAATGACTACCAAACTGAAGGTCTACAGAGCTGTTGTGCTGACCTCATTGTTGTATGCCTGTGAAATATGGACAGTCTACCAGTGCTATGCCAGGAAACTGAATCGCTTCCATTTGAACTGTATTGGGAAGATTCTGAGGATCACCTGGCAGGATAAGGTACCAGACACTGAAGTCCTTGCTCAAGCTGAACTGCCAAGTATTCAGACTATGCTTTAGAAGCTCAACTCTGATGGGCTAACCATGTTGTTCAAATGCAAAATGTACACTTGCCAAAAAGACTCTTTTATGGAGAACTCCCATGGGGCAGGTGATCACATGGTGGTCAGAAGAAGTGGTACAAGGACACTCTCAAGGTCTCTCTCAAGAACTTTAGATTTGACTGTGCAACATGGGAGACACTGGCACATGACTGGTCAACATGGCATGCCCACGTCAGAAAGAGTGCTGTGCTCTATGAGGAAAGTAGAATTGAGACAGCACAAATTAAATGTAGGATGCACAAATTTGAAGTGTCTACCCCAAATATTCACACTGGCTATCTGTGCCCAACCTTTGGTAGAGCATTCTAAGCTTGTATTGGTCTGTTCAACCACAGTCGGACACACTGAAACTTCACTTTATCATGGTGATGTCATTTTGGTCCTCTTCAGAAATGAAGGACAACAACCAACCAATGTCAATGAAGAAACAGAAGGCGACTGCTCAGAGCTGAAGGACAGCTTGTATTTTTGCCCAGTTAATGGGTTGCTATGGCCAAAAAAATTCATTACTTGGTAGCTAACCTTCTGGTGATCAGTATCTCTTTACTTAGTTGGGCAGGTTCCTAGAAAGAAAATACTTACTTGATCCATTGCCGATCAGTACTTGAAGTTTTTTCCAAAATTTAGAGCCTGTCAGAGCTTGTGATCAGCTGGCATATTCATTGAGCACCCATTCTGTAATAAGGCACCTCCATGCTATAATAAGGCACTCGTGTACGAGTTTTGCAGAACAGGTGCAGTCTAACAAGATAAAAGCTAATCGAGAAAAATGGAAAGTTTTACACTTTGGTTTGAAATTTCAAGTTTGAAAACACAAGAAGGGAACAAATCAAGACCCTATATGCTGCAACTTGATGATCCCATTAATTGGGATAAAGTGCTGAGGATGCAGAAAGAGAGACCAATGGTTCCTTTGCTGAATGAGCTCATATTTTAATGAGGGAAACAATGTGCAAATAACTATGTATATTCTAACTATATGTATTTGTGGTACAAATAATCTTCTTTTATATGGAGATAATCTCAGAAGAAGGGCTCTTGCAGTGGGGGAGCAAGAGGCAAAAACCTACTGAAGATGGTAGAATTTGAGCTGAGAACTGAAGGAAACCAGGAAATCAAGAAAGGAAGGTAAAGAAGGATAGTATTATAAGCATGGGAAAGAGAATTTATGAAAATATCATATTAAATGAAAAAATATTTGGAAGTTTCAGTCATTTACAAGTTTAAAATGTGTTGTGTCCACATATGAAAAACAAGCAAAAGACTCAAATCAAAACTAAAAGCATAAAAAAATGAAAAGCTTATGTGGTCTCAGGGGCAATAATAAGAAATATATGCTGTACTTTGAGCTCATAAGATCGCATATAAACCTTTACATTGAGTTCAGTTTAGAGTGACAAAGATAAGGTAGAATATATTCAAGGGACTATAGCAAAGATGGAAGATTGGTAAGGTGGAAGAACAGACCCATAAATGTGTCAGGTGATGATGTTTTGCCTAAAGAAGTAATGGCCATGGAGAAGAATAAAAGGAGTTAGAGCATTAGAGCTATCTTCATATATTTTAAGTGCCCTTCTGTGGAAGAAGGATTGTACTTATTCTTTGTACTTTCAGATGGAAATGCTGGAACCAGTGAATAGGAGCTAGGCTTTATCTCAAGATAGAACAGTCCAACAATGGAATGAGCTGCCTCTTAGAACAGTGAGTTCTCCAACACTAGAGGTGGTGTAGTGAGAGCTGAAGTACTAGTTGTGGGGAATTATTTTGAACTTAATAACGAATAAATTAGTGCTAATCTAGATAATATCAAGGATTCATTCCAACTCTAAGATTATAATACCACTACTATCAAAAATAATAGCTAGAATATATAAAGTGGTTTAAATGCTTTCCATATTCTCTTATCTGAGCTTTCCACAAACCCTGTGAGTGAGGCACTATTATTATTCATATTTACAGATGTAGAAACTGAGGTTGAGGGCTGTTAAGTAACTTTCTCAAGTTTGCATATCTGTAAATGTCTGAGATAGGATGTGTAATGAGGTCTTCCTAACTGCAAATCTATTGCCCTATCTACTTTACCACATAGTGGTTTGTGAATTATTGGAAAGGAAATGTGTTAATTTCTATGGAAATGATAACAGCAACCACACTCTCTTTCAAGTATCAGGGAATTTATGAGAAATAGATAACACAAATAATTTTCCCTCTTCACATGAAAGAGGGCAATTTGTGTGTTATAAGTTTAAAGCACTTAGGTCTAAATCATGCCAGTTCATTTAGTTATTTCAAACAGTTATTCAACAGTGGGGTAAGGGGAGTAATAGAATAAGTGGTATTGTATAATTTAGAGCCAATCCTTTCCCACTCAAGGAAAAGAGTAGCTGATTGTTTTTCAATTCAATTTTGCTCACTAGTATTATAAGTTGGCAGCTTATCTTTCATTGTACCAGTTTAGGCTACCTTTTGATAGTTTACATTGTAATGATAAATGAGTCTTATTCATGAGATCCCACTCTAAATCTCTAATGAAAATGAGATTCTGGGCTATGAAAAGAAAGAATTCTAATCAAATCATATTCCTTTTTCCAGAATTATGACCTATGAATGTTTATGCAAACAGAATATCTTCCATTTTTCTGAGAAGTAATAAAATAGGCAGAATTTTTTTTTTAGTTTATTCATACATGGTGTTTTATTGTCCAGTGATAAAGTATTAATAATTTTTCTTTGCCCTCCAATTAAATTCAAGCCTAAGTATAGATTTATTTGAGTATTGGTTTATCTATTTATTCTACAGTTTATACTATAGAGATTTGATTTAAATGTTTTTGGGAATGTAATTTATGTAATAATAGTATATATAGGAAAATTTATTTTAGGATCAATGAATTATATTTGGCAGACTGAGATTTTTATAATCTAAAAATATTTACTACCACCTAAATAAATAACACTAACAAGATAATACAAACACTTGCACTGATTTGTTTTATTTTTAGAGGTTTTTTGTAATTCAGAGATTCTGTCATATTTCTTCTGCCCATTAGTTTGATGGCCTTATGCTGAGTCTTAGCAAGGGAGCTGCTAATTTTTTTTAGAGAAAAATAATTTGTCTATTATGAACTATTATAACACTTTGTCAATTGCTATTTGGTAATACATAAATAGTCATGTTAAGAATTTTCAATTAAAATATCTTCAGTGGATTCATTTTGTGAAGCCCAAATAGCTTTCCTTACCTTTCCTGGTATTCAGGATCTTCTATGTATCTTCTGGGGTTCACAACAGTAGTTACACCTTTATGTCATCTTATAGGCTAACCTAGATCTGAGTTGACTTCTGAAAACATGAAACACTTCTGAAAAGCTCCTTAATAGCAATTAGTCTATAATGACTAGCAATGAGTTCTACTCTTTATTCTTTTTCAAAAAAAAATCACCATATGCCATGTCCTTATGAGCATAATCCAATTTGTTAATGGATTAATTCTTTACTTGCTATGGGTACTTGCTTCATCAGTGTTGATCATAAGACATTCTCACCTTCTAAATCTGTATGATCTTGTGTTCCTCCAGATTCTCCATAGATGGACCCTCCACTCTAAAGTCTTTTAACACTTTATGGGTACAGGTGCCTTAGGGAATACTGCTACAACTCACACTTGCTACAGGACCAGCCCATGATATATATATATATTTACCATAAACTTGCTGGATGCTATTCTCTTATAATTTACATGCAACCTATTATTCTTGCACTTAACAATGTTTGTCTCCCTTGCTCCTTGTGTGATTCACCTGTTTGATTCTTCAAAAACTAGCATTTTGTGATCACTAATATAATGTGGTGAAAAAGATACAGGGAGCTCTCCAGTTGAGCATTTCTGAGATTTCTGCCAAATCAACGTCCCTCCTGTGAAGCCTATATCATCTGAATGAAATACTCCAAACATGATCTGAACAAGGTAAAGTATACTGAAACTATTTTCTCTTTAGTAATGGCTACTTTGAATTGAATTAATTTTCCAGGCTGCAAAATATAATATACTGAGCCCATGTATATTTTCAAAATGTTTTACATATATTGCCTCATTTAAGTTTTTGAAATATTCCTGTGAATTATGTGAAATATTTTTAACTTCTGTTTTATGAGTAAGGAAACTAAGGCTTAGAAAAATGTTGTGTATGTGGTAACATAATTAATGAATGTGTATCTGAGGGACAATTTGAATTCTCATTTTTCTGACTCCAAATATGAACTCAGTACATTAGTACATGCCATGCATTATTATCACATGCCTGATTTGGAAGATGGCATTCACAAGGGTGCAACTAGATGAAGGATTTTGAGGTCATGGATTTTGGAGACTTGCTGAAATTGCCTTGATTATTTAGTTCAGAAAAGACTGTGTGTGTATGTGTGTTTGTATGTGTGTGCATATGAGTATTATCCTGGTTGTTAAATATTTAAAGGGAGAGCACACGTAAGGATTAACGTTGTTCTACTTTGTTCCAAAGTATAGATCTAGGAGCACTGAGTGAAAGTTGCATTTTTCTCCTTGTGGTAAATGAAGACAGTAATAGCTATCCAAAAGAAGGATAAGCTTCATTAGAACATACAAGTTTTTCCTACACTGGATTCATTCATGCAAAGAATGGATAATTATTTTCAATTCATGTTATAGACAACATTTTCATTCAATACTGTCTGCATTATATGCCTAAAATCCTTCCAGTTTTTAGATTGTGTGACTTATACAACTGTCTTCACTATTTATTTATTTTATTTGCCTGACCAAGGAGAACCTGTGAGCCATCTTATCATAAACTACTATATGTCTTTTGCTTCTCTTTAGGATGAGCAATCCAATATTTAAATGGTTCATTTTTCTAGGCATACATCACCTTGTTGACCATTACACAAACATTTTACATTCAGAACACGAAAAAATAATTTTCTGTTTATAGACAGATTAAAAACTCATTTTCTTTTACCTCTGTCCACCACCCACACTTTACATCAATTTTTCACAAAGATCACAAAATTAAGAGGGCATTTTGTGTTTATCTTTATTAATAGGCGGCTATGTGTAATTGATTCTACAGATCATGGGACACTTTGAGTTAACAAGGTTGGTCTTCAGAGAATATACTAGGATTGTATTTTATACCGAAGATAAACCTTTTTTGAGTTTAATAGAACTGAAAAGAGCTTTTAATCTTCTATCATAGTTTTCAAGATAATTCATTTTATGATTCAGCAAAGTATCATTACAGACTTTTCATTTGGGAGACCCTTAGTTCTCCAATGGTGGTAAAATGTTTCTTAGTTTTAACTTTATATAGATATGTAGGCATACAGATGAACTAAGAGCCAGAGATAGATAGATAGATAGATAGATAGATAGATAGATAGATAGATAGATAGATAGATAGGTAGGTAGATAGAAGATGGATGGGTGGATGAATGGATGGATGAATGGATGGTTGGATGGATGGATAGATTAATGAGAATTTACTATATTTCAGGAATTATGTGTGTTAAGTCAGCTCACAGTTGTCATCTTCCTTGCTGCTCCTTTGTCAAGGTACTAATACAATTATTATATGAGTACTTCAAGAGTCTTTGCATCACATTTGATGTCAGCTCTTCTAGTAACATCATTTTTTCCCAAGAGGATAGACTGAAAGTTTAATGCACATGCTTCAGAATTGTACCTATTTCAGCAATGTTAAACATCATGTTGACAAAATTTAAAATGCAATACTTCCTATTCAAAGATGATGCTATTGATATATACTTAATAGAACAACACTTTGTGCTTCAGTGAGTTTGATTTGAATTCTTACTTGATACCCTGAATGACCAATGAAATTCTGACAGAAATGAGTGACGAATCTTGAATTATGACCTCCTTAGCCTGATGCAATAAAAAGCTAACCAAATAACCCATAGACAATGAGGAAAATTAGGAGTGTTATTTTACCTTATAAAACTAAATTGCATAAAATTAGTTTTATGAGTATTTGAGTAATATTATGACTTTAAAAAGAGCAAGTAAAAACCTAAATAACATATCAGAATGACAGTACTTTGTGTATATATATATATATATTTTGGAAAATGAATGGGTCTATGGGTATGAGGTAATGGAAGTAAATGTTTTTCTTATCTTTTGTTAGATCACGCTTTAAAAAGAGTCACAAAGTAAGTGATGGATAGAAAGTTAACAAAGCACTATAGCAATTGTTCAAACTCCACACTGAATTTTTTTTTTAAGCTGAGTAAATTTGTGACCATTAAAAAGGAATTCTGATTATAAAGGATAAAATAAAGATAATCAAATCTTATCCTTCAGAACATAAACTGATCGCCTTCAGGGCTGAGTAAGGACATGTTTATTTTTCCTCCACAATGTTTCTCAATCTAAAATACAAATTATGAATGTTCTTTATCTTTGCCTTCAGCGTTAGGTTATGGCCAGTGAAGGAATAAGACGCTAGATCTGATAAAGCAATGGTCTGAAGTGTTATGACGGCATTATGCTCTTATGATACTTGATTCTTTTTTCTTGATAGATTAACTGTGCATAGATTCACAAAATGAAGAGACTATAAGGAAGGGCAACTTTACCATTTTACGAAATTTTATGACTGCATTATTCTATTTTTATTAGTAATGTTTATTTTATTTAAATGCTAAAGTATTTTATATTCTGTCATATATGCCTGTATTATATTTGTCTTATCATGTGTATAGGAAGCAGCTGTTTTTCAGTAATACCAAAGGGTTTACATCTCACCCCAATAATGTGTTCTCCCTCCATAGTGTTTGTCTGTGAGTCATTAGAGCGTGTGTGATTAAAAAAAAGATCATAGAGTCATAGATTTAGATTTAAAGCTGGAAGGCACCTTGGAAATTATCTAAGGGATTTTTTTCCACTGTATTTATAATGAAAAGTGATTTGCTCAAGTTCAGAGAGGTATATGATATACATATATATGTATATATATATACACATACATACATATATACACACATATACATGCACATATGTACATATATGTGTGTTATTTGTGTTTAAGATTCAATGATGTAAGATTTATTCTGGGTCTAACATTTTCTACTGAATTTTTCATGCTAAAGATATTTGGCTGGATTTCAGTGCATCATTGTTACCCAGGTTGCCTCCTGCAGCATTTGAGTGAGAAATGGAGATAGTGGTAGAAGAAAGATCTGACTTTAAATCATAAGTGGGCAACCCCCTTGTCTTCATTCCACTTTTGAAATCTTTCCTTTCTTTCACAGTCAAAATCAAATTTCATATCTTTCATATAGCTTTCCTTCATGCATCCAATTAAATGGAATTAAATTGAAATTTTAAATGGTATTTAATTTAACTGAGGATTTTCTCCATTATCTATGGCTAATTTGTTTGAGTTTTTATTGCATCATCCTAATGGTACTACAATACAAGATTCTTTACTTATATGGATCACTCACTAGCCAATAAATGAAAAATAAGAAAGCAGTACAGCAAACTCTCCCAACTGCAACAAAACTTCAGACAAATATAAAAAAAAAAAACATATCATATTGAATCCTGATGGGTAAATACAAGAACAAGCCTGAATGAATTACTTCCTCACCCAGTTTATAAAGACAGACTGAGAGGTCAGTACACAATAGGGATGGATTCTAGTCAGGATTAACTACCAGGGTACTCTACCTCTTAGGGAGGTATATTTACCAGCACAAGAAATGGTTTCAAAACCATAACATGACCCAGTTACAGGAAAGGATGACTTCTGATAGTTTTATTGCCTACTGTACAATCACAGGTTACAGATCCAAGATGGATGGAAGATGGGACCTGGGTCTAGGGATAGTGATCCCTAATCTGAACTATCTCTGAGATCCTTGAATAGCAGAATAACCAATACATCAAGAAAGCAGCAAGTCCAATGCAGACCTTCACTCCAAAAGTGTGCTGAGCTTTCTCTCAACAAGAAGTCTAAAGTCAGGAAATAGTCTGGAAGAATGAGCAAACAAAAAAAGAATCCCACTACAAAAAGCTATTATGATGACATAGATGCTAAAGACCCAAACCCTGTAAAAAGAATGCCCTCAAATTACTTTTAAGCACATTCTCAATGCAAAACAGAGCTTTGGCATAGATTCAATTAGAATTCCTGGAAGAGATGAAGCAAGAGTTAAATAAAAGTTAAAAACAATTTTTAATAAATTAAATGAGAGCTCTAAGGGACCAGTTGGAAAAAAAATGAAAGTTATCGAAAAAGATTTGGGAAGGGAATACGTTGGTACTTTTCATAGTATGTCAGCAGTTAGAGAATGGTTGCTTAAGTTATGGTATATAAATATGAGATGCTGTGCTTTATGAAATGATCAAGGTAAAATTTTCAAAGAAATTTGGAATAACATGTTTTACTTGATGCAGAAAGCATGAACAGACCAAAGAAAACAACTTATACAATGACAACAATGTGATAAGAAAAGCAACCCTGAAGGAATCACAGACTCTAATCAGTATAATAACTAAACATACTGCCAAAGGACTAATGATGAAATGTGCTAGCTACATCATGAAAGAGAGGTGATAGACTCAAAGTAAAAAAATGAGACATATTTTTACTACATGGTCAATGTAGAAATTTGTTTTACTTAATTATACATATTTGGTATGGGTGTTTTGATTTTCTTTCATCCACACTTAAGGTGGGCAGGTAGTGCTGCAAGGAGACAAGGTAGATGTTTTGCTGACTAACACACACATTTATGTACATATGTGTATGTATGTGCATACACACATATATGATTCACAAACATATATGTACATGATATGTTCATGTTTATAGTGGGTATTGATTGAGTTATTCTGGAAAACAATTTGGAACTATGACCCAAAGGACTACAAAACTATACTTACCCTTTGACCTAGAAGTACTACTACTAACTCTGCATACCAAAGAGATTAGAAAAAGAGAGAAAAGTACCTTGATGTATAAAAATATTTATAGCAGTTCTTTCTGTTGTGACAAATTGGAAATTGAATTGATCCTCTTAGTTGGGGAGTGGCTGAACAAATTTTGGAATATGATTGTGATAGAATGCTATTATGCTATAAAAATGATGAATTGGACGCTCTCAGAAAAACTTGATAAAACTTACTTTAACTGATGCAAAGCAACATGAGCAGAACCAGGTGAACACTATGCATGGTAATAGCATTATTGTATAGTGATTGACTGTGAATGACTTAGCTATTCTCAATAACACATTTATCCAAGACAATTCTGAAGTAATTATAATGGAAAATTCTATCCACCTCCAAAGGAAGAAAAAGAAGTCTGAATACAGATTCAAGCATACATTTTCTTGATTTTCTTGACTTTTTTTTGCTCTTTTCTTTTCACAACATGACTAATATGGAAATATATTTTGCATAATTATAATGTATAACCTATATCAAATTTCTTGCATTCTCAATGAAGGAGGAAGTGGAAAAGGGAGGAAAGAATTAGACACTCAAATTTTAAAAATACTATTAAAATTGTTTTAACATGTAATTGGAAAATACTAAAACAAATAAATTTCAATTACAAAGGAGATTTTACCGACAGGCATTACAAATCTAACAAGTCAGAAATCTGGTGCAGCAGCTTAACAAAGGCTACAAGAAGCACATACAAACTGTAAATCCAAGCAAGAAAGATGTAAAGGATACCAATAACAATTAAATCATTAAGAAACTGGAAATTATCATAGGTCTTACAAGCAAGTTTCACAGACAAAGATTCAGTATCTAAGACCAGGAATCAGGACTAAGGACTATGGGGGAAAAACATGTTTTTGAGAATAAAAGGTCAGAAATTCTGGCTAAAACTGGGTTTATTTAGGGTTATTTAGGTTTACCAGAATGTTTGAGATTTTTTGAGGCAGGAGTTATGTCATATAGGGGTGATCCAGGATCAGAGTGTACCACCTAGAGTTGATTGATAAATTTTCAATATGAGCTTTTGTGCCATGGAATTCAGCAAATTCCACCATTCAGAGCTTGATTTCTTATTTTGTTGATTTTCTTGACATAGGAAAATTATGGAGATAATATTAATAATGAATATTAAATTTTAAAATGTGCATGTATTTTAGAAAGCTGGTTATTAGACATTTACTAGCAAATCCTTGGGTCTTATCTAAATTTTGAATTTCCCAGTACCTAACACAGTATTCTGTGTGCCCAAAATATTTGGTACATGCAATTACTTGAACCCAATGGAATTGAATTAGTCTAAAAATTTCTGAAAAACATGCGGAAAACAAGCACAACAATTGAAATTTAATACTAAGGCAGAGGCTGTCAGTTTGTGTGACTGTCTGTCTGCTTGTCTATGACTCTTGCTCTCCAGGGAAGAATTCAACTATTAGTGGCTTGAACTTGGAGACAAATAGAGGGTTGGTAGAGTAGAAAGTGAAGGAACAGAAATTACTCTTATATAATCTACCTCTTATTTGTCTTGTTGTGGGTTAAATCTATTTCTTCTTTGTGTATCTTACATGGAGATGGAGAACATTTGCTCACTGTGGGTCCTGTAATAATTTTTGATGTATTTGGAAACCAGTATTAAATTTTAAAAGTTCATCCCAAATGGCAGAAATAAGTGGAATCTAGTACTAGTGTATTCCAGTTCAACGTTATCTATCTACCTATCATCTATCTATCTATCTATCTATCTATCTATCTATCTATCTATCTATCTATCTATCTATCTATCTATCACCTATCTATCTATCCATCTATCTGTCATGTATATATCTTAGTATTTTATAGTATTTCTATGAAAATACAGGAATTATAGTATAAAATAACAGTTGAGTGAACTTTCTACACAGTGCAGTATTTTAATGTAATCTTTAATAATTGATTTTCATAATCTAATATCATATAGTGAATTAAATAGTACATGAAAAATGAAACTCTATTTTACTGTAGTGCCAATGCTATATTCACAGCACCTAAGGTAGCCACGAATATCCCAGCACAATTCTGAATCGTGAAATATAACAGACTCTCCACATGGAAAAGAGAACCAAAATATTTATTCAGACACCAGAAAGCCAAATCCCAACCTCAGAAAGCCAAATCCATCACAATAACAAAAATCTATACGCAATAACAATACAGAGGACAACACCAATCCTAAGTCTTACCCCTGGTAGGTTTCCCACAAACCAGTACCCTTAACAAAATCACAAACAGGCTAAACAAAATAACAAACAAGCTCTTTCACTCATGCTATCCAGGTGCCCTCTTGCCTGCATCATTCCTAGCTCAGACTACACTCTGACCAGTTTCCTTCCAGTTCTGCTCTACCTCTGCCTCTTCCTGTTCTACCCTTCTAGTTCCACCCCTTCCTGTTCCATGTGACTTAGACTCATGTAGCTCAGGCTCTATGTCACCCGGGAAGTTCACATGGGCCTATTAATGAATGGGAAAGATGTTCTCATTTGAATTACCATTACAATCAGTCAAAGGGAAATGTCTACTACTTTGGGTAGAATACCAAAGTGATGCTACTGCTCTGCAAATAAAGAGATTAACTTTTAAGGAAACACTTCTACAGAAAATCAAATTATTCACTCACCTACTTTGTATTGAGGACCTATTCTCTGCAAACAACTATGAATTCTATTTTAAAGTGATATGTTATGGATATTATTGATATAGCATAATGTGATATAAATTGAAATAAAATGAAACTGCAAAGTGAAATATTTACTAATTTATTTTAGGGCAAAAGGTCTTTTAAAAGTTACAACTCAATGAATAGCACCAACATATCTGTGTTTTGGGCATTAGAACTTAAGCAAGTATAAAGTTCTTATTACTCTTTTCAGATACTGAAACACAAATCTTACAGTAATTTTGATTTTGTTTTTTGTAAGTGGTCATTATTTGATGTAATATATAGAAATTCAAGTATAAGCAGTTTATTATTTAATCATACAATGAATTAAATTTAAAACTGGCAAAAAAGGTTGAATTAGAAATAAAAAGTATTTGATTCTTTTTTGATCTGAGGAACTAGTGACCTTTTATAATGTGAAGCAATAAAGGTAATAATTCTAAAATATAATTTCTATTTGATGAACATGTAAATAGATGATATTAAATGTGGATGGATTTTTATAAATATTAACTTTATATTCATTATTTATGTCAAAGTCATCATTTACAACTACTGATGCTATTAGTATGTAGAACAAATAATTGATATTCAGTATTAATTCAATGTACTTATAAATTATGTTCTATATACTATACAGGGTATACCATAATTCTTAAGCTATCAAAGCTTAAAACTGCATTAAAATCTTTAGGTCACTGTATTTTATTAAATAGCTATATAATTAATGTATACATAGAATAAATTAATTTAGATTTAATGATAAAAACTCAATATGATCAACAGCAAGTAGAATTGTTGAGATAGATGGATATATGAGAAGCAATACATAAATTAAGGTCATAGGATCTAGAGCTGAGTGGAATCTCTGTTACCAAAATGTCCAACCCTTTCCTCTTACAGATGTGGAAACTCTTCCTAGGATGACAAAGGTAGTAAATATCAATGTGAACCCAGCTCCTAATTCTAGAGCCATTGCTTGGTTAGTTGCAGGAGACTGCTTCCTAGATAGTTTAGATTGACAATTATATACATACAATTTGATTTCAGGCATGCTGGGCACTCTTTCTTTTCCTACGTCCAATAAAAAAGAAAATAATAAATTTTCTCCATCCATTCACTGATACCTTAAATTCCTTTAACAGAAATTAACTCTAAGTAAAGAAAAACAAAGTTTGAAATGCAAAAGGTAGGAGCTGATTTAAATGCATATCAAGATTTATCAAATCATTTTCAAAGAGACAGTTTTTATAGTGGAGATCATGAATGTTTAAGGTCCCTGAGTGTTAAAAGATATTTGGCAAAAAGGAAAAAAAAAACTTATAGAAAGTAGATTTGGAAGGGAGAAGATAAAGACAATATTTACCAATTATAAAGCTGAGATTGGGGAGTGGAAAAGAGAGTGAATGACTTACACCTTAGCAAAGAAGTATATCACCAAAACCTTTGATAACTAGATCTGACTATAAATGATCTAATCATTATCAACATGTAGACACATTTAATTAAAGACAGCAACAAATTCTGAAGGACCAAAAGAAGTTCTGGTTTATATTTAAAAAAAAACAACAAAGAAAGAAAGAAAGAAAGAAAGAAAGAAAGAAAGAAAGAAAGAAAGAAAGAAAGAAAGAAAGAAAGAAAGAAGGAAGAAAGGAAGGAAGGAAGGAAGGACGGACGGAAGGAAGGAAGGAAGGAAGGAAGAAAGAAAGAAAGAAAGAAAGAAAGAAAGAAAGAAAGAAAGAAAGAAAGAAAGAAAGAAAGAAAGAAAGAAAGAAAGAAAGAAAGAAAGAAAGAAAGGAAGAAAGAAAGGAAGGAAGAAAGAAAGGAAGGAAGGAAGGAAGGAAGGAAGGAAGGAAGGAAGGAAGGAAGGAAGGAAGGAAGGAAGGAAGAATATGTAAATGAATAAATTAATGAATAGACAGTTGTATGTATAAAAATAAAGAAAGAAAGCAATGAACAAATAAATACATTCTATTGGGCAGCAAAGTTCATTTTTATTCTTCCTCTGAATGTACACTTACCTAGGTTACAGTTGGCATAAACTAGCCAAGTTCAAGAAGAATTGGGTTGGATGTGATCCTGCCATCTTATGACTTACTAGCTGAACAAATATTTTATAGTAAAAAATATCTTAAATTTTATGGTAAAAAATGTCCGTTTTACAAGAATATACATGCAAGCATTTTGTATTAAATTAGTTAGAGGAATCTTCCCCATTACTTATGTGAATTATAACTAGCAACCAGAAAGAATGAATAATTCCGTTATCATGGGCTCTTGTATAGTTCTCACAAGATCATCAGTTTGTGTTCATGAGAGCAATGTAACAGTAACAGATTTCTTAAACAAAATAGTTATCATTATTATGCACGTAAGAAATGAAAATGTGTCAAAACCTATAATTATATTAATGTATATATTCATTTAAAGAGAAGAGAAAGTAGCATACTTTTAATAATGACAAATCACTCAGATATAGAAATAATTCAAATATTCTTTAGGTTGATTCACTTTGGGGGTGAAATATAATCTTGTGTGTCAACACATAAAGGAAAAGATACATTGTAGCATCAATGCATAGCTCAGCGATGGGGAAGGGTAGGGTGTGGTCTTCATATTGTTGCTTTTTTGAGAAACATAATAAGAGAAATATAACTATTTACATTTAATGAATATAAGTGGACTACTTTTTAGCTTGAAGTAACAACCACGTTTTTCTCTATGCCTCTACCCAGAAACCTGGTTGACCTGGAAATTATAAGTAGATAAACATGGAGAGTCTTTTCTTAACCCTATATTTAGGAGAGATGCCTGAATATGAAAATCCTCCAATGATCCTCTGTCTTTTATGATTGTGTTTAAAACAAACACAGCTGCTAGAGGATAAACAATGCTAACTGATTTTGGAACCCAGTTAGTGCTCTGAGAAGCAATGTCTATGAATGACTTTTCAAACTTAGAATTATTTATTCCTTTTCCATTAATTGAAGAGTACATTATTTAATGGTTACACTGAATTATATACATATATGTTCATTAAGTATATTTTAATAAGATATTAAAAATATAAAAAAAAATCCTAAAGAGAAAATCCAGAGAACACACATGAAGTGTGCTGGCAAACAGAATCATATAGTATTCTTTCATTTGCTGTGTGTTTTGCCATGTTTAAAAATATAGAACCTGGGAATTTACTTCCTTGAGGAGTTAAAAGGTAAAATAGTGATATGATTGACACTTTTGAAGTAGTTAAATAACTCAAGGATTAAACATTGTAGCTTTGTATGTATCAGTGTGATGTTGACAGTAATTTTATTTATTTAGGGCTTTCCTTGCCAACAATTGCCAAAGCAATTGGATTTAATGATGAACCCATATAATAACACAGTACTGCCAATAAACTATGCCAAATTCATGGTTTCTTAATGAGATGTTCATACAAGAGGCCATCTGAAGAGTTCAGAGTTTTGTTCCAATCTATGGGGATGTAGAATAAATTCACCTATGAATAGTTGAGTAATTTGCTTGGTCAAAGGATATTTTCTCAGGACATACTGACAAAATTTCTCCCTGACTCTTGAATTAGATTTTCTTCCTTCAGTCCAGGTGCCTTTTTAAGTTCCATTTCACATGTCCTACCCTCAGGTCTAAAAAAGGAAGAAAAGCATGCTTGTTTCTAGTAAATTATACATTCACATACACATTAGTTTTCTTAAACTGCTTTAAAAATAAAAGATTTTTAAAATAAAAAGTTCCTTGATGAAGAGATCAGATAATCATATTCAACATGTGAATTAACTACAATTTGTTTCAAGAACTTTATAAGACTTTAGAGCCATTATATTAATGTGAGAAGGTGGAAAGACAAAAACATGATAGAGATAATATGATCAGAGATTTAGAGTAGGAATGGATCTTAGAGATAATCAATAAATTAGCCAATCAATCTACAAACAATTATTGCCAGGCACTTTGGTAGGCCCTGGGAATGTCAACACTAAGGTGGGCCAATCCTTGCCCTTAAGTAGATGATATTCTACTAGGGTGATACAATGTGTTCATAGACAAATAAATACAATGTAGTTATGAAATAAATTACATGGTTTGTAGTAGAAATGGGAATACATAGGGGAATAAGAAGAGGTCCTTTTAAGGCTCTAGAACTTGAAATGAGCCTTGAAGGGGAACATTCCAGGAATGGGGTATAGCCCAAGAAACCTGGGAGGTGGGAGATAAGATATATTCCTGGAAAAGCAAGTAGTGGAAAATTAAAGCTGCATGAAGAGTGTGTGAGGGAGTATCATATATTAGCTATTAGCTAGAAACACAGAGTGGAGAGAGATTGCAAAAAGTTTTTTTAATGTCAAACTAAAGAATGTGTACATAAGGTGTTTCTCCTATTACATGAGGAGCTAGGATCTTGGACCTCTGAGTCAAAAGTCTGTGCACCTGAAACCTTACCATCTTGGCACTCTTGAAATCTGGTCAGTGGTGAAAGCAAGAAAAGATAAGTAGAATTGAACAGAGGCTTGATTTTCACATATGACCTTTTTGTGAAAAACGGATGTGAGGCTGTTGTTTGTATTAGGACTTTGTTAGGAATGTGATAACTGCAGAGCAATTGGAACACAGGAAGGAGACAACATCACATGATGAGAAGAGGTTAGGGAAGCCCCAGGGGAAAAAAAAAATAAAGTAGAGGAAAACTTTTTATGTCTGTAATGTCTCATTCCCAAAACCCAGTGACTGTTTCCAGTACTGCAGAGATTCATAACAAATAGGTCCTTAAGTCACTACTGTTAACAGAGAACAAGCAATAAGAGACAGAGACATGTGGATCTTAGAGTGCTAGCAAATATTGATGCCTGAGGGAATTTTAGGGTGACAAGCAAGGAGCGAACTATGCTTGGTCTTCTGTCATTGCCAAATAATAATTACATCTTTTAATGGGAGATGAAAGGACTATAGTAATCAGTAATTTGAAAATTTCCAATTAATATGGGCAAGCTCCATATTAGTTAACATATTAAGGATTACTAATATGAGAGTCAATAACAAAACAAAATGAAACTCATCATCTTAGGTTGTAGTACTATAAGAATCAGCTTTCAACTGAAGAAGATAATAGTCCCCCTAAATCCCAATCAGACCAAATCAGAATTGTGTTTCATTATGGGCAGCATATTTTTGGAGAGAGATTGAAAGATAAGTATTGTACACAGGCAGGTGACCAGGTCAATTAATAGTGTCAAGACCATGTAGTATGAGAATGGAAAGAAAAGGAAAAGAGAATGTTTGGCTCAGAGAAAGGAACACTCATAGGGATGTGATCATTGTCTCCAAATATTTGAAGGGTTCTCATATGAAAGAGAAATTTCATTTCTTCTACATCTTTATAGATGAGAGATGGGACTAAAAACAATGATGGAAAGATACCAAGAAACAAATTGTGGGTCAGCATAAGGAAAAACTTCCAAATACCTAGACCTGAGGTTTTGAAAGTGTGGGGTTGGTCCTCCAGGGGTTGCCAAGACCTTTTTAGAAGGTCTATAAGGACAAAACAATTTTCATCATAATAAACATCAATAAATGTAATCAATGCAAAGAAAAGGTCTTTGAGGTCCTTGTAACACTAATGCTATATCAACAGCACCTAGGGAGGCCATGAATATGCAATTCATGAAATATTGTAGACTCTCCACATGGAAAACATTTATTCAGGTACCAGAAAGTCAAATCCATTATAGTAACAAAGAAATCAATATACAATAACAATGCAGAGGGCAACACCAGCCCCAAGCCTTCCCTCTATTAGGCTTCTCACAAACCAGCTCCCTTAAACAAAATCACGAACAGTCTTTCCCACTCACTCAAGTTGCTGACTTTCCCAGCTCTAATTGCTCACTTCCTCTCAGCTCTACTTTAGCTCCACCTCTTGCCATTTTACCCTTCCTTCTTCCCCCTTCAAGTTCTGTATGACCTGACTCATGTGACTCAGTCTTCCATGTGAGTTAAGCAGGTCACATAGGCCTATTAATGGATGGGAAAGATCTTCCCATTAAGAAGTAAAATTACATTAACAATAAGGAAATTGCATTATCAATAGTCCTCAACAATTTTTAAGAGTGGAAGGTGTTCCTGAGACCAAAAGATTTTACAACTGATGAATTAGACCAAAAATTTTGACAACTGATGAATTATATATACCTCAAAATGAAAATGAGATCCTCAGAACCCAGTAGTTCCCTCTTCAAATGATTTGCAAGTGATGACTAGGTTAGGTGTTGTAGAGAGGATTTATAGTTAAATATGGTTTTAACTAAACAGGCACCAAGGTCCCATATATGTTTGAGATTTTATAAAGCCTTTGTCTCTTCTCTAAGTTGTCAGTGAAAATCAAGTGTTCCTTGAAAGATCAAATAATAACCAAGAACCTAAAGAGACATGGAGGAGTCCTAATCTGCATCAAAAGGATGGAAGAATGATGAAGAATGAAGGGGAACCACTGAACCTTTTGATGTGCAATAGGCTTGACACTCTTTCCATTAAGAACAGAGCTGGACCCGCTGAAAATGAAAAGACTTTCTGTACTCCAGGGACTTTTTATTAGGATTTGGATGGGTATATTTCAATACTTGCCAGAAAAATAGAATAGGTATTTGTGATGACTGTCCACTCCTTACTGAGAGGTATTAAGTATATCCCATATATTGATTTGACATGACCAAGAGAGAAGTATGCTAAGCTCTCAGGACATGATAAAAAGTCTTTCAAGACATTTTCAAAACTGATAACCACAAATGGTCGCTACAAATTTCTAATATAATGCACACAAGGAGTAATTGTTATAGTTCGCAGTAATAAATAAAGAATTTCTAGGGATTATGAAGTCCTGAGCAAGAAAATAAAGATCTTAGTTGTATAAGTGGTGCTCCTATTTGCATAGGTTAAGGATCCCATTTCTCATCAAACCGTCTACTATATAGTTTCTTCCCATACGTACAACCTCTATGAGAATTATAGATCCAACCTACCAACTATGGAGCCAGCTGAGTATGCCCAACAGACCTGTCAAGTTTTCTGGAATATCATTCTCTACTAAGTAGTCTTGAAACTTCCTTGTGAAGTCCTCTAAAAAAATTCTTCACCAGAGCTGTCTCCTCTCAACTCTTATATTGCCTTCAATTGGTATATATTGCATTCCTAATAATATACTGACTACTGTTGGAAAGGTATAGCATCCATGATGTTACAGATATTCTAAGACAGACTAGAATGCCACTTTAAAAGGACTGATGATGCCCTAGCAATGAGTATCTCTGGCATCAAGGACACTGTTCAATAAAATTAAGTCCTTTCCAATTTTCCATCCATGAAGGTTTCCTGATTAATTTAAAATGTTCCTTTTGTCGGGGTGCAGAATAAAGATGATTTGGTACTTAGTCAGAAAAGATAAATTTACAAATAATATCTCCAGAAAATGGGGTAGGGCTAGATGGCACAGTGAATGCAGCACTAGTCTAGGAGTCTGTAAGTCTAAGACCTGAACACAAACACAGCCTCAGATATCTACTAGCTATTTGAACACAGTCAAAGTCCCTTTGTTTGTCTCAGTTTCTTCATCTATAAAATGGAGTTAATAGTAGCATCCAACACACAGAGGAGCTGTGAAAATAAAATGAGAAAATATTTTCCTCTTCATTCTTTTCCAGGCTGCATTCCTGACATCTCTTGCCAGCTACCTTCATTTCTTCCTCCCACTCTGCCTTCTGCTTTTCAGTTTCCTTTTATGTGTTTTCTTCCTCTGTTATAATGTAAGTTCTTTGAGCCCAGGGACTAAGTGTCTGATTGTATTTTGCATTCCCACAACCTAGCACAGTGTCTGACACAGAGTAAGTTCTTAATATATGTTTGTTGTCTACTTGTGAATAGGTTTGCAAACCTTAAAATACTATAAATGGTTAGCTACGTTAGGAACAAGAGCCACAAAAGCAATCGCTAGTGCATAGAGTGCTTGCCATATGCCAGACAGTGTGCTAAGCAGTATACCATTTATCTCGCCTGAGCCTTAAAACAGTCTTGGGAGGTAAATGCTATCATTATGTCCAGCTTACCTATGAGAACACTGAGAATAACTCTGGCATAATATATAGAGATCCAGCCTTAGAATCAGAAAGACCTTCCTTCCGACCTATATTGGCTGGGTGACCTTGGGCAAGTCACTTACCCTCCCATTAAGTCCCTCCACATCTTAAAAACTAATAGTTACTAAAAATGTCAACAAAATTACCTGTATGCGTTGATTTTGAGACCCCCACTGGGAATTCAGTATAATAAGGGGATCATAGATCTGATAAAACAAAGAAACAAATATACACCCACAGATATATACATAAAGCAAATGAATATATAGCAAATTATAAATATATACATATAGAACAAATATATGCATGGGTCTGTGTATACACACATATTTACATATACACATATATACATATATATAAAATATTGATAAACTGGTAGATAAAACACTAGATTTGGAATTAAAAAGACTTGGATTCAAATCCCACCTCTGATATTTATTATCTGTAAAATGTGAGGCAAATTACTTAACCTATATGTCTCATATATCTGCCAAATCGTAATTTGGGATGCAGTAACTCGGTGGAGGGAGTTCCCATGCCAAATGCTCCTCACCCTACTGAAATAATGTATCATCCATATATTGTCATAATGAAAAGTTGCCTAAAACATCTTTGCTCCTTGTTTCCTTGGTTTCTAAATACCATGCTCAACAGAAGAGACATAGAAGTATACTCATAGGATACAGTTCAGATGATAGGAGACTAGCCTGATATTAACATATTATCGTTGCTTACTTACTACACTGGTATTGGTTGGAGTTTCATGGATTTTCACACAGCACAGTTTGATGGCAACACCAATAGATGCACCCACACTACAATTACTAATTCACGGGAAGAGATTAATGTTAATCCATCTCACTTTCATCAGTCTATAGCCCTATAAATCATAACATAATTCCTCCTCTTCAGTTACTCATCTCACTCATTCTATCATCTTTCAGGAAATATAACCGTTGCTCACCACATGTAGTTCACTGACTTTCCTACAATAACTCATTCATCAACCATTCATTATTCACAATTGCTAAAACCCATTGACTTTCTTCATTTTAGAACTATGCAGCATATCTTAAGTTATATTTCATCATGTTACTGTGAGATTTTTCTCTGCTTGGTTTGATATTAGTTTGCCAAATAGAGCTTTTTGTATGTATGTGTGTTTTACATTCTCTACGCCATGTACTTGGTTGCATGGGCTTGACTGTCGTAACATGACTGTATATGTGTGAGTTTACTGTCATCTAGAATCTCATTGAAGATTCATTTTTTTCTGAGTGTTGTTTTAAATATTACTTCATAAGAAGGGGAATATCTATCTTTAGCTGATCCATATCTCACAATCATATATGGTGATCCATGTCTTAAATGTATATGGAAACAGTATGGCACAAGGCAAAGTATACTTTGGATTTGGAATTAGATAACCTCCCTTAGACTCCTTGTTCTGAGACTTACTATGTGCATGACCTTGGGCAAATTGCTTAACATCCCTAGAACTCAATTGCCTCATCAGTAAAATAAGAAACATGCGCAAGATATACTGTAAGATCCAAAATTCTGTTACATATATACAGAGTGTACCAGACACCAATTATTTTGCTGAAAATGAAAACTAAAAAAGTTTTGACCTAAAGTGGTTTCCTTCAAAATTTTAGGCATCTAGAAATTTAGAAAGACTTGAATTTTGACTGAAATACACAAATTCACTTGAATGTTTGACAACATAGAGACAGGAAGTGTAAGAACCTCGTCTATTTCCCTCTTTTAAAATCAAATTATGAATAACAAAAGAAAAGATTTTAAAATGTAGTCTTGGAATAATATAGCCTAATAAACAAATTATCTTTTTCCTGTTCACACTTGTATAGGTAATATGTACCTCGAGAATGATGAACAATGAGGTCATATTTCTTATAAAAGTCAATGCATTATAACTTTGTCAGGTCATTTGAAATTACATGATGGAAAAATAATAGTCATCTAATTCTCTGATCATAAGAATGCAGGCTGAATTATATCTCTGTGCATACTCTTAATCCTACACACATGCTAGGAATTTTATTTTTCCCAATATATGCAAAAAACCAGAATCTTAGTAATTTTTGATTGTCAATTTAAGCTTAATCCTCTCTGGGATAATGTTGTTTTAGGAAAGCTGTCTATGTTCAAAAGTGCATTGAAAAGCAGTCAATGAAGCAGAGCTGACAGGAGCCATAGTCTCTTTCTGTTCTATAATTTATTGTGGATTTTATTTTTTTATGACACAAGGGAAGTTGTGACTGTCTAAATAAATTTCATGAGATCCTGTTTTTAGGAATGAGATGGAGAGAGAGACACAGAAAAAGGGACAGACAGAGAGACAATAGATTGTGATCATTTTGTCTGGTGAATTAATCTTCTTTCTCTAAAGGGCTAAAATACTTTTGGCAAAATCAATACCCAGGAATACAACGAAAATGTGAGCTACATTTGATGCACATAAATTTGTATGCTTATTTTCACAATTTAATGTTGAGTTCAGTTGAAGATCAGTTCAACTCCTCATTTTAAAGAAAATATTTTAAATACCCAGTATGAGTCTTGGTAGACAAATAATAGTGATTTAAAAACAGATATGTAAGTATAGTTAGCTAAAGCATAACATCTTTAAGCTTACTTAACACAAATATATCCATTAAAGAGTCAAGTTAGGATTTCATTTCATTAATATATGTTTCTTCATGCCAAAATTGGAACTAAAGAAATATGATAGCAGTTCCCATGAGGTAGGAGAGCCTCTTTAGACACCAAAATGGACATCTAAATAAAGATGAAAGTTCAATCTATCATCAAGATAATTTGTCTACATGACATCAAATATATAGATAAGTGGTAAAAGACAGAAATAATTTGTTTGTTGAACTTTTCCCCTTGAATTTGCATATAGCCCTAGTTGTAAAGACAGACCAGCAGGAGACTCTTGGCTATGAACCAGGATGTAAACAGTGTATAGAGAGGTCTCTAGAGATATAAGGAAAGCTTCCTCCACATTCTTAATAAGTACTTACAAAAGTGGCTTCAGCTATATAATAGCTTTTATTTTGTCTTGCAGAAAATACAGAAAACCCAAAGAGTTGTGGAGTCCATAAACATATGCAAGGCTAATAAAAATCCCAGGAATAAATATAATTCTACTTTTTTGGTAGATTTATTTATCTTTGTAGCCCTTATGACTCATAAACAATCAATGGTTTCAATTCTCCTCCAAAAAAGGATTGAAATTGGGATTATTTCTGAAAATCTTTACATCTGATGAATCTATTTTTCCTACATGGTTACAGATAGCCTGCTGGTCATACTTATAGTGCCACTTCTAAATATGCAATCCCTCCAGAAAGGAATAAACTTGAGACTCCTAAAGAGACAATATAGTGTCCCTCTGGTATATTCACCTTCAAAGTTACTAAGAGAGATCCTCTACAGAGCTGGATTCCCTTGGAAAGAAACATTCTTGAAGTTATCAGTCAGAAAATACTCTACTCCCATTTGGATCTAAAGTGTTGATATTACTCACATTATAAGAGGTTGTTAACTACATCTCTTGCTCCTTCATATAATAGCTTTTGGTCCCACAACCACCTGAGCTTCCTCTTGTGATGGCCTTATTCTTTTGCTACTCCTCCGTTTTTGGAAAACCTCTTTCTTTTTTCTCCAAGGAGAAATCCCAAGTCTATCATTGTTCAGGAGCCCCCAGGAATTGGAAATTGTCTCAGAAATTTCTCCTCCTCAATCTACAAGCCTGGGATTTGGGAACTCATCTATCTTTCTCCTTGACTCCAACAGGGCCAGCATAGACATCCTGCCTTCTGGTACTGAAGCAATTCATAAAATTGATGGAACTATGCTGATCAAACCTTTGTCCTTTATATAAGATTACACAGGGAAACACATTTTACTTTAGTTTTGTAGATATTATTGAATATCTCATGAGTGTGTTTATAGTTCTTTTTTCATCTATGTACAATAAACAACTTTAAGAGACCCCAGGAGCAGAATAGGGTCTTAATTTCAGCTTCCAGCCCTATCTGAAGCCTTCGGAGGAATAAACAAGGCAGAAATCCTACACCAAAAAGACACCTATAATTCTCTTATTCCAAACCATCAAAACTTTGCGCTTATTTGATAGTGACTGAATTCTATGTAGAAATCTGCGTCCCTGAATATTCCAGAAATTTGACATTTCAGAAATCCCTCCTAAGTCCAGGAATCTGGGTTTTAGGATACCCTCTGCCCTTATTTCTTGTTGCCAGCAAGGCCCATGTAGACATACCTTTTTACGGAACTGAAAGAAATTCATCAAATTGTTGATGGAACACTCTAGTTCCACCCCTTCTTCTTTCCATAAAATTACACAGGGAAATATTTTACTTTACTTTTGTAGAGATCATCCACTGTGTCATGACTGTGTGTTTGTGTCTGTGTGGGCTTCTGTGTGTAATTGTTTAAAAAACAACATTAACAGATGAGACTTTGAAACAGGTTTTGATAGCAACAAGCAAAATCATAAAATATTATGGTAGCTTTATGTAACAAGCTGGAAGTTACCTCAACCTTGATAAGTGCTGAATAAGCTTTAGTCATTTATATGAAATGAAAAACAAAGGCAATCACCTCTGGTACTATAGGGAGATGCTGTTGAATATGGGATAATTGGTGTGTCAGGTCTTTTTATAAAATGCATTTTTAGTGTAAGAAAGAGTTCACTTCAGAGAAAAGGAATACTAATTGACCTAAAGACTAGTCAAGAGCATAAATGATTATAGCAGATTCCTGAGAAAGGAGGAAAAGTTCTTTCCCATGAAACTGTTAGGGGTAAAATGGTATAAATAAATAAAGGTGTAAGGTAACTTAAAAAGGGAAGAAGGAAGAATTGACACCATTAGCACTAGAGAAAGGCTAATGAGGCAATGCTTTATAAAGTGCGTGAAATAATACTTAAACAGCTCAGGTTTATGACTACCATACAACAAAAGAAAGTCATGAAGTATAATGTTATAGAGTAGCAAAGATCTTCTTGCCCAGTTTCCATTCTAAGGTTTAACGGAGGAAAAGAGAATTATTTTCTTGCTCCCTGCACGAGTAAGTGGCATAGGGAAAATTCCCTTCCTTCCTAACTCCAGAAGATGCTAAATGTTGCCCTTAGGTTAGGAAGGAAAGAATTAAGCCTATTGAAATGAAGCATTGGGCTCTAGCCATTCATTTTTAGAAATAGACTGCTTTGTAGCTCAACCTTCTAGCTGTTTTAGATATGAAAACTGATTCTGTCCTAAGAAGGAGTTTAATTAATGCAAGTACTTCCATCTATATACACTAATTACCTCTAACTAGACAACTGAGAGCCATGTTTGTAACATTTTCTTTTCTGCTAACACAAGAATTATTGCTGAAATAAGTTTAATATCTAAAATTACTTGAAAACTTTTCAAGAGAAATGCTTATAATAATCACTGACAGCATAGATATTCATTTTAATAAAGGGCACATCATAGTCCTTTCTATATTCATAATATGATCTAACAATAACCTCACAACGATATTTTGGAAGGATAAAAATAATAGATTTATGATTCAGTAGCCATTATGATATGCAGACAGAGAGTCAGCCTGGGACAGTAGACTGCAAACTAGCCTTGAATGCAGAGAAGAGCTGAATTCAAATCCCAATTTTAATATATGCTGTTTAAGCGTGGACAAATGAATTTATCGTTCCTCCAGATAACTCTTTAATACTGTAAGTTGCAGAGAAGGTGCCAAACTTCATTGATAAGAGAGTGTTGTCACATGGAAACTCTCATTACTATTGAAAGCACAATCACAGTACCTATCTTAAATGTTTTCTTTGAAAATAGAGGGTCTAACGTGCTTATTTATCAGCATCTCCATCCCATCTACCAAACTGGCTTCTATGCTTGTTAAAGTATTTTGGTTGAAACTAATTGACAGCTGTGATAAACCTTACTCAAGGTGGCTTTTCATAAGTAGTCCTCACATTAATGAAAGATTATGTTTCTAAAAGGAGATTGCATTTATGACCAATAGCCTGGTATGCAGCTCCCTTGATACTTTGCAGAAGTAACCACAAACTCCCTATTTAGTCAAGTAAAAGTGACATAGTTACAATGGTAGCGTATTTATGGGTGTATTTACAAGCACATGCACTTTCTAAAGGGAAAATAAATAAATATAGCATTACTATAACTGATTTGTAAATTTATGTTTAATATTCTACAGCACCCTGGCCTTCTATAAAATGGACTTTATATTTTCTGCCTTCTTTTTGTTGTACCAGATTGAAAGTGGATGGACACTCTCACTAAAGTTAAAAGTTAAAACAGAACAAAACTGAATGGAAAAGATCTTCCCAGGTATCCTTGAGTTAATGTTTGGGGGGAAGACAGAATGATTTGATAACATTTAAAAAACTAATCCAGAAACATGTCTACAGGCATTCTTTTTTTTATAAATTTTGATTTGTCAGGTGTAGGCATTAGAGATCAAATTGTTGTTTATTCCACTGCTTTTACAATAGAAAGCCTTTTAGACATCTCATTAACACTAACAGTTTTCTCTGCACTCATATTATATAAAGTATACTTACCTCAACGATACATGAATCATCCCATATTTATACTATATTAACAACTTGTTTTATACTACTCCCCTCCATTTAATCTATGTTCTAGACAGAGTGGAGTCCTCATCATCACTCATACTTACCGCACTTTCCTTTTTATGCTTTTAGGCATGGCATCGTATATCTCTAGAATATTCTCTAACTTTCCTCATCCCCACAGAAATGCTTATAAAGTCTTTAAGACCCAGTCACTATGTTTCAGAAAGCCTTTCTTATATTCTTCAGTAGAAAATGAGTTGTCTCTCTCTCTTTCTCTGGAAAAAAACATAATTTTTTTTTTTTTTACTTTCTCAAAGGATTTAACATATTACATTTAGGATTATAATTTTTACTCATATCAGAGGCTCCTGTCACAAAAGGTATAATCTGAAGGCCTTCTATTTCTTTGGCTCATTTGTTCCATCTAGGTAATCTGGGAACTTTAATATCTAACACTATCTATTCCCCCTAATGCAATGTGTAATAATGTATCCCTTTTACAAAGCCTTGAGTTTATGGGGCCTAAAGAATAGAGGGTTGAATTTGGAGTTAGGAAGTCTTGAGTTCAAATTCTGCCTCAGGTACTCATTTGTGTGTCATTGGCAAGTCACTGACTCCACTCAGACTCACTTTTTTTATCTGTGAAATGGATATAATATTGTCTACACAAAATTGTTGTAAAGATCAAATGAAATAAACTGTGTATAGCATTTTGTGAATCTCCAAGTGTTACAGAATATTATATTATTATTTTTGTTATTGTTATAATCATTATGATTCTGGTAAAAAAAAAATAGATCTCCATAGAGATCCCTCCTAGAAAATAACCACATCAGGTAATAAACAACTCTCCCTTAAGTTCCCAATGTAGGCCAGTCAATTCCTTGGGGCAATGCAATTCCTTTTGAGGCTCTTATTATACCACTTTCATCATTTTACTTAACTTGTTGTTCTGTTAGCTCTTAATAGTCTTAGATGTTCGGCAGCTCCTCCTTGTTCTTTTCCTTTGACCTATAGATATATAGGAGATAATCTATATGTGTTATCTCTCTCTACTGGAATGTAATATCCTGAATTCTGTCCAAGACAGCTACGTAAACAGGAGACAGACCACACACTCAAGTCCTACACACCTAGTCTATCAAAACCCTGGAGTATATACCAGAATAAATAATAATACATCTAATGAGAAATGACAGTCATTTGCTCCACCCCAGAATTACACAGTCACAAGTCAGAGGGTAATAAGAAAGGAAGTTGCCAGTAATGCCGTCACTAGTACAGAAAAGCCTTTCAGCATGACCAGGAATAAATATAACCTGCAGGATTCTGTGTCCATAAGAAGCAATAAAGTCCTCCAGAGATTGCCCTATAGTGGTCAGAAAATTTTACAGTTGAGGTCTGAGAAGTGTTAGAGCTCAACAACAGGAAGTGGTCATGATTAAGCATAAAGTACAGCAGTGCTTACAACTGAACACTCCAGGCACAGGGTCTCTGGGATCCCTGTCTGAGTCACCATAGAGTATTCTGAGCATCTAATGCTTTGAACCTTTATGATCCAGGGTTGGGTCTTGGGTACACCCCAGGACATGGAGAGTTGTATGGAAATCCAGATGACCCAGGGCAAGACTAATGATATCAGACCACCCACTCAAGTACAAGTGGAGTTTCACCCCAATGAAAGTCCTAAGTCAGGTAATAAAGATGGAGAGCTGGAAACATCACAGAAAACATCAATTGGTGTAAAAATCATGTCAAACATTAAGGTTTCTCCCCTAAAAAAATAAACGGCAACTCTATAACAACTACACGCATGGACTCCAAAGGAACAAAACAGCACATTCTACAAGGATGACACGAAACCAAGAAAAAGTAAAACAAGAGATAAAACAATGAAATACAATTTCTTGAGAAAAGAATTAGATGGAGAATAGGTTAGAGATGAAAGTGGTAACCCTTTCCTAAATAATGGACTCCACAAACAGTAGAATAGACTAAGCAAAAAGCAGTGGTCAAATGATTTTTTTTGTCATCTTGCTCATTTTTTTCTGCCCTGTTTCTTAACTTTGAACTTAACTTTAACTTTCTCCTCAATGTGGGATGAGGAAGCATGCTTCCATGCTTCAGGCTTTTTTGTGCTGCTGTTTGCAGTACTTTCTGGGAATATGCAAGTTTTTGGTGCTTCCAAAGTGTGATTCTGGGTGAGGAAAGGTCACTGGTCTCCAGGTCTGCATTCTGGTCTTTTACCAGCAAGGGTCCTGGTCCCTTGCAGGCACAAACACTTCTCTTTGCTTTGAGACTGTGTCCTAGGCCCTCACTTCCTTCTGACTGACCACCCTTCCACCCTGAAACTGCAGTCCGAAATTGTATATGAGTAATACGGTGACCAGTCAGTGAAAGCTGCACCCAGTGCCAGAAAAGGGTCCCCTGTAACGTATTTTCTGACAAGTTGTCCAACCCTTATACCTTCTGTAGGCTGATTAGTTTCCTCAAAACTTAATGCCAAAACTGTTAATAGTCATTCATATAGTCATGTAGACCTTCATGAAGCTCAGCCAAACTGGGACTTCTGCTATTCCTTGCACATGGTGTCGTATCCACTATCTCTGTACTTTTCACAGACTATTTTCCTTGTCTTGAATTCACCTCCTCCCTTTTCTCTTCCTATCAGAATTTAGAACTTTCTTTAGAGCTCTACTTTTTTGCTCCAGGAGGCCTTTCTTGATTCATCAGGCATTGGTACTCCATGCTCCCCTGAAGAAACACCTTGCATTTTTTCCCATGTACATTCCATATATTCTTTTAGGTGTACATGTTATTTCTACACATTATTTAAACTCCTTGAGGGCAGGATCTGTTTCATGTAGTCATTGGACTCCAGGCTCTTAGCATAGTACCTGAACATAGTAGATGCTTAGTAAATGCTTGTTGATTGATTCATGTAATGTTTGAGAAAATCCATGGAAGGACATAATTAATAAAAATCACTGTCTCAAGGTAGAATGTGCCTAGGTTCCCTAATCCAGACCCATTTCTCCAGTTGGAAATGTGTCATGTTTAAAGGGCTTAAGGATGTTATAATATCCATTCAATAGAAAATATAAGACATTAAATATGGATGAACAAGGCAGGTGGCATAGTAAAAGGAGCTCTGACTTGTGTCTGAGGACCCAGGTTCTAGTCTTGTTTCTGACACACATGACCTATGTGACCTTAGGCAAGTTACTTAACCTGCCTAGGCCTCAGTTGTCTCATCTTTAAAATGAGGAGTTTAGACCAGATGACCTTTGAGGTCCCTTCCAGCTCTCAAATCATATGTATAATGCTTTATCCCAACTTTTGGGTTTCCTCCACCTAGCTTAAAGCAAATAAGGTGGGAGATGATATAGTAAAGACAGGAGCTTTAGTTTGGGGGGCAAGGGAAAGTAGGCAGGGATAGTAGGGTAATTTAATATCGCTGAGACCAAAACTAATTTATTGATGAGTCAGGCATCTCCTGAACTAAAAGGAAATATATATAGGATAGAATCCCCTGGAATTCTTCCAAAAGTAAGGATAATTACACATATTTAGATCATAATTTAGCAAGGGGTCCAATATGAACCATTTCCCTTTCATCTATTGAGCATAAAAAGCACTATATTTAGTCCCTGTCCCCATATTAAGTTAAAAAGTGTTACAAGAGACACTTGTATGCTGGAGCCTTCATACCTCTTCCTCCAGTTACTTAGGCATGGAAGAAATAAGATCCCTATCCTGTACAATGTGTTACAGATATAAGTCTCTGTAAGTAAGTGAATCATTGGAATTTTTTATCATTATCAGGAGAATGTTAATATATTGGAAACGGCTACACAACTTTTTTTAATTTTCATCTGGATGTTTAGTAGAAATGAAAAAGCTTTCATCTTTGTCACTATTCCTGAGTTAATTTTGTGAGCTTTCTAATTTTTAGGTGCAATTTCGTAATGTTTTACAGTTTATAAACACACTCATTTAAAACAATTAAAACACTTAAAATATTTGGTTGGTTGTTGGTGGTTGTCTTTCATTCTGGAAGAGGACCAACATGACATCCCTATGATAAAATCAAGTTTCAATGTGTCAGATTGTGGCTGATCAGACCAATACGAGCTCGTAATGCTCTACCACAGATTGGGCACAGATAGTCCATGTGAACACCTGGGGTGGATCTTTCAGGTCTACTGGATTTTGTGTTGTCTATAAAGTGTGCATACGCTCCATGTGCCAGTGGTGAATAGAATTCTCTTTGTAGATGTTTCTTGTAAATTTTGTACTTTTTTTGTGTTTCGACCACAGAGTGGGATTCCTTGCCTGTCTTGGTAGTCAGGCCAGGGTTGGATAAGCAGATAATTTTAAGGTACCTTTCCTCACATCAGGAGATTAGCAATGTGATTCCTAAAAGGCTGCTCAGACACCCAGGGGGCTGCCGAATCCCACTGCTGCTTCCAGTGAGATATAACCCTATGACCTGGGCTGCTGTGTTCAGGATTGTAACTACAGTTCCCAGTGTATCCTCACCTGCTACTTCATCACTTGCCTGTCACCATAGGACTTTGAGATAGGTATAATAGTAAAATGGTACAGGTAATGTCTTTTGATTCATATGCAATTGGATTTAAATGAGGCAGAGTAGCACTAAGTCATCAGCCTCACTTTCTCCTTCACAGTCATCACAGTCAAGTGGCAGGACAGAATCAAGATGACTGGCAACAGCTCAGGATGCAGTGGATGACCTTGGAGTCTTTGATGTCTAACCAAGTTCTAAGTGCTTCACATCACCTGCTTCAGTTACCTTCATGGCCATTGGAACAAATTGTTCTCACTCATCTATTCCACCAGTAGAAGTCTTCATATGCTTGGGATAGACACTCCCCTAACTCATCAATGAGTTTGAGACCTCTTGGTGACCCTCAACCTGGTTTAGCCCATCTGCAGAAATGGTTTATCAGGGTATGACCTCTGTACATGCTACAGCTTCTTGGAGCCACAGGTGAGAATAAGGTGGAAGAGGTGGACACCAAAGGGGGAAAATAGCCCTGAGAAGGGCTCAGCAACCATCGCACCAGAGGTATTAGCCTTCCCTGAACAAATCCTACCCCTCACTTAAAATATTTATTCTTCAGTATATGTAATGATAATTTGAATTGGAATATCTTTCCTATTCATTAATAGGCCCATTAAGTCACTTGGAGCCTGTGGTAGAAGGAGTTTGCTGAATGTGTGGAGCAGGAAGAGGTAGAACTAGAGCAGAACTGAGAGGAAGTTAGCCTTGAGAGGAGTCAGAGTTAGGAAGGATGCAAGCTCCTGGGTAGCGTGAGTGATTTTGTTTAAGAGAGCCTGTTTGTGATGAATGTAATGGACCTGGTCTGTGGGAAGCCTAGCTGGGGAAGACTTGAGGATGGTGTTGTCCTTTCCATTGTTATTGTGTATGGATTTTCATTGCTGTGATGGACTTGGATCTGAATAAGTGTTTTGGCTCTGCCTTCCATGTGGAAAGTCTGTAGTATTTCACTATTCTGAATTGTGCTATAATATTCATGGCTGCTGTTGGTGCTGTGAATGTTGCTGGTTTGTCTCACATGAGGTGAAAAATTAACAATAAGAAAATAAATGCAACTCTTGCACAGGCTGGGCTTGATCAGGGTCTAAATATAGGCCAGGAAGACGTGTGGGAGGAGAATGAAACAAATGAGGAGGCTGAGGTTCGGCCAGTACTAAGAAGGAAGTAAGGGAATCAGGGGACCCACACAGTGTTTGGGGAAGCAGTTGGGGATTTTGCTTAGGAGAAGGTTATGGATGTTTTGAGTTGGCTCACCCAGAGGATGGGAGAGTCATTGGTGCCTTGGATGCGAGAATTAATGAAAAAGGTAGGTTTTCTCAAGAGAGAGGAGTAAATAGCCAATGGATTCGGGGTCAGAGTGGATTGTCAAGAAGGAAGTTGTTTGCTGTTCTGTAGAGAGCAGGGGTAGATTTTGGAAAACTAGATGGTATTCCAGCTAATGAACTGTATAGAATGCATTGAGGGAGGAAGCTTTATTTTAGACTGAGCAGGGAGGTGAGAGCTGCCCTGCAAATCATTCTGAGACATTGTATCCTGGTTTGTAGCACCTGCAGGGAGAATGGGCGGTTGGCTAGCTCCCAGCTCAGATTGAAAAGGGTACCTCTAGCCATAATGATGACCCTGGGACTAAATTCAAAAACAGTAAACAATAGTGAATGGGGCTATGATAATGAGTTCAAGAACTCCAGAAGCATGGCTGACCTTGTATCTGCCCTGCTTCTGGTTGTTGTCTCCTTGTTTCTTTTTGGCTTTTCATCTGTTCACCTTGTTTGTCAGATTTGCTTTCTGCAGACTTGGTGCCCTCCACCTGCGCATACCTGATCACTTGAGCTGGATGATACCCCCTGTCCATGACTGTGCTGTATCATCTCTGGACTTGAAGTTGATTGGGCTCCAGATGCCAGCTAAAGAACTGATCCCCCAGATGGGGTCTGCTGGGGAAGTGGCAGCTCTATGTCCAATCGCAGCAGGAAGCAACTGCAGAAGAAGAGACCTTTGCCCCTTACCCCAGGATTTTGGGCCCCCATTTGTTCCAGGGGGGAATGATGGGGTGCTTGTGCTTGCTCAAGACCCTCCCTGAGATATTGTTTTGTGGGTTCATTTTGTGTGATCCCGGTTACATTGTTGTGGGGTTCTGTTGACACTTAGTTGCCCCACCTACCTTTGTAATGAATTTGAAAGATCTTGGGGCTGAGTGTTTTGGTAATTTGAATTGGAACATCTTTTCTATTCATTAAGAGGCCCATTAAGTCTCATGGTGCCTGTTGTAGGAGGAGTTTGCTGCATGGGTGGAGCAGGAAGAGTCAGAGCTAGAGCAGAGATGAGAGTAGTCAGAGTTAGGACGGATACAGGCTCCTGGGTAGCATATTTAAGAGAGCCTGCTTGTGATGAGTGTAATGCACCTGGTTTGTGGGAAGGCTAGCAGGGGGAAGGCTTGGGGATGGTGTTGTCCTCTGCATTATTATTGTGTATAGATTTTCATTGCTGTGATGGGTTTGGGTCTGAATGGATGTTTTGGCTCAGCCTACCATGTGGAAAGTCTGTGGTATTTCATGATTCTGATGTGCACCATAATATTCATGGCTGCCATGGGAGCTGTGAATATTGCATTGGAACTGTAATATGCTACTCATATTTTATACTTACAAACCCTTACTACTGATTACTACTTGAAATTCACTTAGATATATAGTTATGAAAGGTCTTCTTTAGTTGAAAGTGAGAAAGTTTGTTTTTGATACCATCCATTGGATATCTGCAACTCTGGTTAATCACCATGGCACATATCAAAGGGAAGTAGGTCTATGCTTGATGTACATATAAGCCCCTGTATATGTATGCCAATGTCTGTTTATCACTTGCAGGTATTAAACAGTCACTTGAAAAAGTAGTTGGAATGCTCTATATTTCTTGGTAGATATAATTCATTCAGTTTGAATAACACCTTTTGTAAGATATTTCCTGATTCTCATAGCTAATTATTCCCTCTATCATACACTGAAACATTTTTAAAATTTATTTTGTATGTATTCTGCATTTGCTTCTCTATGAACATGTTGTATTTCCCAATTAGAATGCCAGCTCTTTGAAATCAGGAATAGTTCTGTTTTGTATGTGCATTCCTAGCAATTTGTACAGCATCTGGCACAGAGTTGCTGTTCATCCTTCATTCTTGGAGGGGGCCAATGACATCAGGAGAGTTATGTCTGGATGTGCAAGTGAATTGGATTTAAGTAAAGCAAAGCTGTGAAAAGTCCTCAGCTCTACTCTCTCCTCCAGAGTTACTGGAGTTCAGAGGCAAGACATAGGTCAGGATGACTGGTGATGGCCCGTGAATCAGTGAGAGACCTTGGCCTTTAGGCCTAAGATCTTTCCCAGGTCTTATTTCACCTGAGGCAACACCCATTCAGTAACTAAACAGTCAGTAAGAGTTGAGGTAAAAGATGGTGTATTGTGTCTTTACAAAAAATCAATATGGGAGGGCAAGACCCTCAGAGTTTCTAGACAGAACAGAAAAAATTCTGTTTAACACTCAGCCTGAAAACACAAATGATGAGCTTTGGCACAGAGTATATGCTTAATAAATGCTTATTTATCATTTAATTGGAGGTAATGTTTGAATTATCAAGACTCAGCATCCTCTATATCCTGGGTTGTTTTAGCATCATGCCATCAGGGCCTCCAAAGCAGATTCCTCTCTCAGCTCAGTTTCTTTTTCCATTTCTCGAAATGTCCTGCAGATTTTACTTCCTCTTTCCTTGCAGGCCTGTCCTTGCCTTTTCTTCCCTGCCTTCACATTGTCATATCTTCCCTCATCCTTCATAGTCCTGATGGACTCACAGTCTGTGGTAAAGAAATATTTATTGAAAATAATGACAAATTTCGCCAAAAATATTTCCTATCCTATTCTGATCTCTCTTGAGTAAGTACACATGAAATAGCCCTTTGTCTTTTTGTGATGTGGGGTGAAATTGCAAGACTTGATTTCCTCAACTTGGGCAACTCTCAAGAAGATCAGTGAAGCCTCTTTATACTCTGGGTGGTATGATGCTTTATTAACATAATATTTGCTAACATAGCACAATCAAAGAATGGGTGCTTTCTTAAAAATGAAAGATAAATTTGAATAGTTATTATCTATTTTGATGTTTTAACCCTTTATTAGACTACTAGGCCATAAGGACATAGAGTATGTGTTTTCTAAACATTGTATCTACTTAGCACTTATCATGGTACAATACAATTTGTCCTTATGTTAATGATGGGAATTACATTATATTGAATTGAATCTAGTCACACTTTTTACCTAATTTGCTCTCAAGCGATTTTGTAAAACATGGAAAAGAAAAAGGTAATTTTTTTCTAATTGAAATTATCTAAGTTTTTTGTGATTCCTTTTCACTTTAAAGAATTTTAGGCCTTGTATAAATTTATAGTATATCTAATTGCATTAACCTGATCAGAAGATACTAACACTACTGCCTGGCACCTCTTCCACCAGTTAAAAATAGACTTTGACATCAGAATTGAAAGAACTAAAGTTTTACATTAAAAAAAAAAAACACAGAAATTAGACTTTGCCTATATCCTACTGGAACATTAACATGGTTTACTACTCATCCTGTAGTTTCAAGATCTGAATGCAGGTCATATAGAGTCTTGGCATTGTCTAAGTGACCATTTAGCAGCTATGGGCTGTTTTTTCCTACAAAGTAGTTGGTTGTGCTAGACCATCGGGATCTAAAATTTTATGATTTGTTTAATTTTGCTATGTCAGTTACAGAGTTAATCTGAATATTCTGAAAATATGATGGTAAAGTCATTTTAGCACATTTAATGAACTGACTAAATGCTATACTACATAATTTGACATTATGTAACTTCAGCTATTTAAAACTGAGTCTTGTAAAAGGTGCAAATATATAGCAGCTCACAAACTAATTTCAGATTGGTAACTGCAAGAAAACCAGAAACAATTGAAGTATTGGGAATACAGTGAATAAATCATCAGTTCAGAACCCTCTCACCTCCTTCATAGGGATCCTAGGATAATAGATGGTATGCCAAATTTGTAGTGGCTTGACTTCACTTAAAGCAAGCTGTTAAATAAACCTCACAATGGTCTTCATTCTATTTTATTTTAATTTTGAGTAAGTCATCAAAATTAGGGTTTAACATAAAAGAAAATGACAGTATTTTAACTATCTAAGTCACAGCATAGATGTAAGCACAATAACAACCAACACTATATCCATCACCAATATAATAATGAAAATTTATGAGGTTTGCAAAGCGCTTTGCAAGAATGATCTCATTTGATTCTCATACCCCATTTTACCAGTAGGGAAACTGAGACTGAGACAGGTTAAGTGACTTGCCTGGCATAAGCTAATACACATCTGAAACAGGATTCAAAATGATCACAAGAATGGTACCTCATTTTATAGAAACAATATAAGCAATTGAATAATTAATTGTTACATGAACAATCATTTAAAATCATTCAGTCAAAATGTGGATCTCTTCTTCATTTTGAAATGCATAGAACTAGCTTAGTAAATTACCTGGGTCTATGATATTATAGTGAATTCAACTTTTAAAGTGTACTTATGGTATATGGTATATATGATTGATGTCTCTCACATCTGAATGTTTAAGGACTTTGTGTTCTCTTGCTCCTTTGTCCCAAATACTCTACATGCCAGCCAAACTGGATGACTCTCTGCCCTTTGAAAATGGCCTGTGTTCTCCCTCTTCCAGTAGCAAATTTGCCTGTACCATTCTTCCTCCTTATCTAAATTCTTAACCATCCTCTAAAGCCTAATTCAAGCTGTAATTCTTACAAAAAGCCTTCCCTTCAGACTTCCTATAACACTTTTCACATCTCATAAATTCACTTTGTAGAGGCAGCACATTATTGTATACAGATGGTTGCCCTTCAATACAGACAAAAGTCATGTTAAAGCCACACCTGAGTCCTTCCTGTTAGGATTACCCTAGGCAAATTATTTAACCACGGTTAACAGTTACAGTATCATAAATGACTCCCTGGAGGCAGAGCCAAGATGGCAGAGTGATAGCAGAGACTCACCCAAGCTCTTTGAAAAATTCCTTCAGATACCTCTAAAAAGTATATCTGAGCAAATTTTATAGTGGTAGAATCCTCTGGGAGATGGAGTGTGGCAGATTTCTGGCTCAGGACAAACTGAAAGGTCATTGGGGAGGATCTGTTATGCTGGGCAGGGGGAGCAAAGAGTGTGGAGTGTGGAATAGTCTTGGGTGGTGTGAGTCACCAGCAGCAATGCTGATTCCCAAACCTCTCAGCACAGGACTGGAGTCCGGCAGAGCTGGGTGAGAGAGAAGCCTGGGGACTCTGGCAGTAACAACAGCTGCTCCTGGGGCTATAAGCCCACAGACTGAATGTTTGGAGATCACCTACTTTAATTGCTGGGGGCCAAGATGGCAGAGTGAACTGTAAGTGCTCTCACCCTCCCTTGTTGACCTCAAAAACTCCCAGAGAACATTGCCCCAAGAAAAATCTAGAAATATTGGAGGCAGCAGAAAGCAAACAACAATCTTTTAGCTCAGAGGCTGGGGAGATTGATGAAAAGGGTCCCTCTAGTTGTGGCTGAAGAGGACTAGGTCTGGAGGTGTCCCAGCAAGCCCTCCCTCAGCAGACCAACAAGAAATCCTAACCCCCAGGGAGGTGGAGCCAATAAGCACCAAAACCAGGCATATCTTAGAGCAACCTGGGGAATTGAGCAGACAGCAGTGCTGACAGGGGTACACCAGGTGCTGAGCCTGCCCAGGCTCTAGTACAGCCTTAGGGGAGAAGAACTCTGGGGGCCAGACTATGCCTTTCCCATACCCTGCACCACAAGCTTCAGTGTAACACTAGGGAAACTCAGAAAGACTTCACCAGGTCTTGGCATTGGCACATACCAGCCAGCTAAGCACCAGGTAAACTGCAGCATTTTATAGCTTCCAGTTGACAGAACCAGAGGCCACAGCATGCAAAACCAGTAACCAGGCCCCTACCTCATAGCCCAAGAAATGTGGGACACAGTCCACTGTGCCACAGAAGCAGAGATCCACATTAAAAGCCAAGAAAAAGTGAATCACACAAGCAAGAAGCAAATTAGGAAAGCAAAGACCATAAAACCTTGTTATAGGGATAGGGAAGATCAAAACATAAATTCAGAAGAGGACAGCACTGACACTGTATGTGTGAAACCTGAAAAGGTAATGTGAACTGGTCTCAAGTCCAAAAACTTTTTCAGGAAGAGCTCAAGGAGAATCTTTAAAAGCCAAATTAGAGAGGTAAAAGAAAAATTGGCCAATGATTTTAAAAATACAGTTGAAAAAATGAAAAAAAAAAGAATTTACAGAAGAGAATATTTCCTTGAAAAGTAAAATTGGCCAAATGGATAATGAGGTACAAAACCCAATGGGAGAAAATAACTTCTTATAAGGAATAATTGGACAAATGGAAAAGGAAGTACAAAAGCTAACTGAAAAAAGTAGTTCGTTAAAAATTATAATTGGGTAGTTAGAAGCTAATGACTCTATGAGGTATCAAGAATCAAGCAAATAAAATATAAAGAATGAAAAATATAGAACAAAATGCAAAATATCTCATTAGAAAAAGCAATTGACCAGGAAAATAAATCCAGGGGAGAAAAATCTAAGAATTATTGGTGTATCAGAAAGTCATGATGAAAAAAAGAGCCTGGATAGTATCTTTCAAGAAATCATCAGGGAAAACTGCCCTGAGGCCCTAGATCCAGAGAGTTAAATACTTATTGAAAGAAGCCACCAATCACCTCCTGAAAGAGAAACCAAATTGAAAATACCAAGGGATATTGTTGCCATATTCC